>NC_050573.1:196381687-196739187 GCF_011100635.1 Trichosurus vulpecula
ATCATTATGTAAAACCCTTCCACAATACTCATGTTGTAAAAGATTAACTATGTTTTGCCCCTTCCTAACCTATCCCCCTTTATTGAATTTTCTCCCTTGACCCTGTCCCTTTTCGAAAATGTTTGTTTTTTATTACCTCCTCCCCCTGTCTGCCCTCCCCTTCTATCATCCCCCCTTTTTTATCTTCTTCCTCCTGAAAACTCATTTTTTAAAGGAGAGAGTAGATCTTTTTAAAACTGCAGTGAACAAAATGCCTGTTCAAATTTGCAAATCATTCATTCATTTAATGACTACATGTTAAATGCCCATGAGGTATACAGAGAACACTGTCCAAGGTGCCAGAGAGATAGACGATTATAAGGCACTTTCCTTGGCCTTATTTAGAGTAATGTTCTAATGGGGATAAGACACAAACATATCATGTATTTAGATATGTAAAAGAGCTGTGATTTCATGGGTGTAGAGAACTTAACTCTGTTGAAAACCTCCACCAGCAAATTACAACCTGAGAATAAATTTTAGGGAGTAGCTTGACCAGTTTCATGCAGCTAGAAAGTATCAGAAGCAGGTTGCCTCTATCATGTATTAGGATATATTATAGTTAAAGATCATAAGACTAGGACATTGGCATGTGAAGAAAGGGAGGAAGGCTATTCTAAGTATGAACAAAGATAAAGGTAAGGTAAAAATCAGCCAAATTATTTCCTCATTCAATAAACTCAGTCTCTATCTGCTGTTTTCTTTCCTGTTGCCTACAAACATGTCCAGGTTTCACCCATCTTTAAAAAAGCTCCACTTGATCTGTCATCTCCCTCAAGCTTTTGCCCTATATCTTTCCAACCCTTTCAACAGTTATATACAGTCTTTGAACTTTGCTTCCTCACCTCTCACTCACCTTTCAGCCCTTTGCAGTCTAGCTTCACATGTCGTCATCCTACTAAAACTACTCTTTCCAAAGTCACTAATGATGTGTTGGTTGCAGTAATCAAATCCACTGCCTTTTTCCCAGTCCTAATCCTTCTGGATTTTTCCAGCATTTGACCATGATAATTCTCTCCTCCTTAGTCTTTTCTTCTCTCTGAATTTTTGTGACCCTATTTTCTCTTGGTTCTTCTCCTTACTTTGGTTAGGTGGCACAAGGAACAGAGCACTGGACTTAGAGTTAAGAACACCTGAGTTCAAATCCTGCCTCAGATACTTCCTAGCTGTGTGATCATGAGCAGGTTATTTTGAGCAACAATTTCCTCCTGGAAATGGAGATAATAGTAGCACCTACCTGGAAGGTTTGTTGTGAGGTCCAAATGAGATAACATGGAAAGGACTTTTCAAACCTTATAAAGTGCTATATAAATGCTATCATTCCTTTTAGTGTTGCTGTTACTACTATCACCACTGCCCCAACCCCCTGCCCTCATTCCTGCCTATTCTTTATTGGTATCAGTCTCTTGCCTTCTAACTGTGGGTGTACCCCAAGGCTCTGCCCTTGGTCTCTCTACTCTTTTTTGATGTGTTCATCCTCTCCCCTGGGTTCAGTTATCTTGTCTACACAGATGACTCCCAGAGCCAATTCTCCTCCCTTTCCAATTTTGTTTCTGCTTTACCAGTTGCCTAGTGCACATTTTCAGTTGAGTGTCCTGTGGGCATCTCAAACCTAACATGTCCAAAACAGAACTCACCATCTTGTTCTTTTCTCCCTATCTTAACCTCCCTGTTTCTGTCAAGTGTATTGTTATGTTTCCAACTACTCAGTTTTGCAGCCTTGGAGTCATCCTTGTCTCCTGACTCTCCCTCATTCCACGCATCCTTTCTACTGAAAAATCTTGTTGATTCTACCCCTACCACATTTCTTGCATATGTCACCTTCTTTGTACTCAGAGCCACCAACCTGAGTTCATGTCCTCATTGTCACTTAACGGGACTATTCAAAGGGTCTCTAAATTGATCTATTTTTCTTAAAGTGTCTCCGTTCCCCAGTGTCCTTGTAGCTGCCAAAGTGGTATTCCTAAAACCAAGGTCTGACCGTGTCACTTTCCTGTTTAGTAACCTCCAGTCACTGTTGCTTCAGGGACCAAATGTGAATTCTCTCTTTAGTTTGACAAGTACAGCCTTTTACAGCCTGGTTCCCATCTGCCTTTCTAGGTTTATTACATATAGCTTAACTTCATAATAATACTATAGCCACGCTGACCCTCTTCCATGATACTCCACCTCTACTTTTTACACCAAGGATGCTACCCCCTCCTTACTTCAGCTGCTTAGAATCAATCCTCTAGCTCACTTCATTTTTTTATTTTTATTTTTTGGAGACATTTGGGATTAAGTTACTTGCCCAGGGTCACTCAGCTAGTAAGTGACTGAGGACGGATTTGAACTCAGGTTCTCCTGAGTCCAGGGCTGGTGCTCTATTCACTGCACCACCTAGCTGTCCCTTGGTAGTTTCAAAGCCCTTTTGAAGTGCTACCTCCTGCATGAGGCTTTTCCTGTTTACCTCAGTTGCAAATGCCACCTTTGAAATTATCTTGTATTTTTTTGTCTCTATTTTACATTTATAAATATATGTTCATATTGTTACCCCTGACAGAATATGAAGTACTTGAGGGCAGGAAACTTTCATTTGTATTCCTAGTCCTTAGGAATGTAGGAAGTGCTTAATAAGTACTCTTGATTTATTGAAATCCACCTTGTTTATATTGGTATGTGTTCAAGGAATGTATGTCATTATTGATTGAAATTTGTATTTTTTTTTCTTGACCATTAGGAGAAAACTGTGGAAATCTCCTTCAGTATAGCTATAGGTTATATCCTTACTATTAGAAAATAATTTCTTTTTCTTAGGAACCTAATGTGAAATTGACATGCCCACTTTTCTTTCCACAAAACACTTTCTTTAATTTGTCATTTGACAGGTGACGGTAAGAGGAATGTCTTGTGAATGAAGGTGGCAGGTAAAAGAAAGCCATAGTAGACAAGATCGTGTAATGTGCATTGTATTGATTCAGTGTTTAAATAATTAAGTAGAAGGACTGTGGGAGATGGCATTTTTTTATAGCATAACCTGTTTTGTTACAGAAAGGTAAGCAAGAACGAAGTCTGCCTTTGAATGAACTTCTGCAATAGCATCCAGGTAGTTTGTATTGAAAAAAGGTTTTGGGGACTAGGAGATATCTCACTTATGCCATCATCTGTACAAAGGAAAAAAAATGGACAGTTTTATGTCTATATTTTTGGCTTTTATTTAAGAATGTTATTGAAAAACATGTGCTTGCAATTAATCAATTGCATAAATCAATTAATCCTACATTTCTTAGCCCTCTCTTTTTCTTGGTTCTTTTGTATGGATCATCTACCTTCTTTGGATATTTCTCCTGAGTTGCATGGCCTGTAGTTACAGGCTGCAAGAATCCCCATGAAGACTTGGCCACTAAACCAAGTTTCCAGAGAGAGGCAGGCTGTTGTTTCTGCTCCTTTTATCTTCTTGACAATCTGAGAAAGGGAGAGACTATTGTTTTAGCCTCCCCTGGAAAGATGGGGTCTTATGTGGGAATATCTTAACCTCTGCCTTTATTGAAGCTTTTCATAAAGTTGAGAAATTCTTAGTAGTAATCATTTTCTTCTCGCTCAGTAAGAGGTGAAGGATGGAAATACCCCTACATCTAATACTGAAGAGGGACCTGCATCTTTCATCTATTTCAATACTTCTCTTACGTTTTCTGCCCAAACTTTTGCAAATTGCTTTTTACCTTTTTTATGCCTCTTCCTCTTTAGATCTCCAGTTAATTTTTTTGAACCTTCATAAGATTCAAAGATCTTTACACTTATACTACGTAATATATACTTTTGACACTGCCTATGAGTTACAGCAGATGTGCAGTCTGATTTTAGCCTCATTTTAAATTGTGTGAGATTCTAGACCAACTATTTCAATTTCTAACATATTTGAAAAAACAACAACCCCAGGATTGGAAAATATTATACAAAAGCTGAGATAACAGTAGCCAAGTATTTTTTTTTTGAAATATTCTTTCCTCTTCAAACTTCTTGAAAGGACTTCCAGCTCTCTTCACATATTAATAATGGCTGTTGTTTGAACCATAATGTGGCTGTTGCCTTTTGAAGTGATAATTATTTGGTGGATGATTAAATTTGGTGTCCCTTCAGAGTTTTTTCTTGGAACTAATGTCTGTAGGAGATAAACCTTGGGAGGTGATAAATCTGGGTCCCTGCTTCTGTAGTTGCTCTCTTTCATGTTTAATCCATTAGCCTCAAGGACAACTGCCTACCAGGAATGAATGGTCATTAGGAGAAATCTGATCAAATGGAAAAACAAATCCTTAGGAAACCTCATTGAAAAAACATTAATTATAAACAAAAGCAAAAACACTGTGGTGGTCGGTTCTTATTCATGCCACAGAATCAGAGCTTCTATCATCAGTCAGCCAGATGTAGGGGAGAGTAATTTACCTGTGCCGTGAAGTTAAGGAAATCCTGAACAGTCACACAAAGTATCCTTTTATATGGGTTTAATAAGATAAGACTCGATTAGTATATACTTCATTTAGTTAAATATAGGTATCAGACTGAATATTACTCGCTTCCATCTGGTGGACCTTATTCTTTTCCATACCCTTCCGTGTGATTCTAAAGATTTGAGATTTGCCAGTTAACAATAATGTTAAATTGGTGATGATCGTGACTAGGAATACACATTAAAAATGAATTCTTTTATTGAGTTCTTGCTGTGTGCCCAGGTCTATACTAGGGGCATGCGCACATGCACAAGTACACACACACACACACACACACACACACACACACACTGCATTCTCACAAAGAACTTTAAATTTTTACATTTGGTTTTTCAGTGACTCTTGCAAACTTGTTCTAACTTCCTCCCCTTCTCTCCCCTGCTTGAAGCCCAATAAAAAGAACAAAAATCTAAAAGTAGAGTGCTTTGGAAGAACTTTGTCACCTAACTTTAGGAAAAATTGCTAGTTAAGTTTAAATTCTGTCAATTTTCTTCATGTTAAAGCTAAATAATTTCTCCCTTTAAGGTACTGGATTTATGTCAGTGAAGATTTTTATTTTAAACTTTAAATCGTTACAGATGTGAGTTATTCATATTTTCTCTATGTAAGTAAATTCAGAAAACTTGAAGAAGAGGGCTGGCTGATTTTTTTTCATGTCAACACTTAGAAGTTTTCCCTTTTTGAAGGGGGGATTGAATTTCACAAATTTTTATTAAGCACCTTCTGTATCTTAAAGCATTGTGCTGTAGACAGAAGGTAAAAAAAGCAAAGTAGTAATGGTTCTCTGGGAACTCACATTTTACTGAGGGAGATATGCTAGAAGATAAAGGCTCCATTTTATGTTAGTTTGAATTCCAAAAAACCCTAACTTTTTGGTTAGGTTTCAACTTGAGGTAATTTGGGTACATATACCATGAGAAATACCAACTGTTTTTGTGACTGTAGCAAAATAAGATTTTTAACTTATAAATGAATAATGGGTTGGTGGGTGGGGGGGAGAGGGAGAGAGGAAGCAGGAGGGAGGGAGGGAGAGGAACTTAGGGTCCACACAATAGACCAAAGGGCTGAAGATGTCTTCTGTGACATTTTGAACACAGATAATACCTCTGTTGTACCAACTTAACAAAACTGCTTATGACAATAGTATTGTTTTTCTAGTGAAATTTCCTAGGCCAGAAAGGATGGTAATTAGAAACTGAATTTTCAGTTTTCCCTTTAACTGCCCCTCCCTCCAAAAAAAGGGCAACCTATAGGACACTGGATTTGATGAGCCTTTTCTTTCAGAATTTATTGTTGGCAATGTGGTAGTAGTGTGTGGCTGGGTGATTCAGTGGAAAAAGTGCTGTTCCTGGAGTCAGGAAGACCTGAATTTCATTATAGCCTTAGACACTGCCTAGCCTTGTGACCTTCAGCAAGTCAATTAACCTTACCTGCCTCAGTTTCTTCTACTAAAAAATGGGGATAATAATAGCACCTACCACTTAGGGTGGTTGGGAAGATCAAATGAGATGGTGTTTGTAAAATGCTTAGTTCAGTGCCTGGCACGTAGTAGACATTTAATAAATGTTCTCTCTCTCTCTCCCTCCCTCCCCTATTCCTCCTATCCTCTCCCCTTCCTCCCTTTTTTCCTTACTTCCTTCTTTCCTTCTTCATATATGAAGTACGCTACCCAGGAAAGCTGAAAGCAAAACAGAAATGAATCTTTCCTCCCTCATGTTCTCATCTCATAAGAGATTTATATATCCAACATTCTGATAACATTTCAGAAGCTCCTCCTGTGTGCCATGCACTGGGATATGGTCTAATAGAGGGAGATCAAGCAATGGCACGAATGCCTACTAATGCAGATCAGAATTAAATTGAACAGATGTTTAGTTACTTCCGTATGCAGATATGCAAGTCACTTGTGCTAGGTGCTGTGAGTACTAAGCAAAAACAACTGTAAAGTAATTTGAGAAGCAAGTTAACATTAACAACAGAGATTATGGAAGGCAACATAGAATAAAACTACATGAAATGTGGTTATTCTAGAAATGTTTTTCTTTACGTTCACTGCAAAGCAACATGACCAAATGGTCTGTAAAATAATTTTTTTGGTTATTTTTGGGATTCCCATGAACTTTTTTTTAAAGGCTTCTCTGAGGTTAACCTGTAAGCCATCTTTCAAGAGTTCATTGAATTGTATTGAATTTCTCTACAGTGTTTCTGATGCACATGCTGTGGGAATCTGAGTAAATCATTTAACTTAGTGCTCTGGACACCTCGTAAGACAAATTTGCAGAGAAATTGCTGACTGGTGTTGGTAGAGGGAGTTCCCAATAGTAATGAAATCATAGGTCCAGTCCTTGTTCTTATTACTTCAACTTTTTAAACATTTTTCATAATTTCATTTATGGCAAGAAAATCAGTATGAGTGTAATTTAATTATTTTACTACAAGTGCATCAAATTTGTCATTGGGCAAGGTTCTCTTATATTGAGTTTTAAGCGTTAAATTGATATTTGTAAGACATTTAGACAAGAGCACAGACAAGAATTGAATAAGATGAAAAGGCATAGATAAGTAGCATTCTAAACTGGAGGAGCAAATACACATATCAGTGAGATCACAGATGCATTAAAATGTCATAGGTCATCATGGCCAACAAATTCATTGCTTTATTAAGCAGACTTTTGTAAACTTGTCTGTTCATATTTAGTTAGGCTGGTCACTGGATAATAGATAATGGTCAAACACTGGAACTGTAAACCAAGATTTTCCGGTTTCGTTGGCCCTGCCAGAGCTTTCTTTTCACTGGCATAGCCTCAGAGATTTGAGCATCATCCCACATCCCACATCCACACAAGATTAGGTATTTTGTGAGAAAATATACAAAGATAAACATAGTATAAATTATAATACAAGTAGATATGAGCTAAAAAATTCTTTTAGCTCAGATGAAGGAATGAAAACCGCTTCCCATTAGAATCAGAGCAGATAACATGAAGGAATGGTGTTTTATGTGGGCATTTAAAATGGGGAGAGATCCTGCAGTAAATAAAGGGACAAGGCATGGTAAGCAAGTAGGTGACAAGGAAAAGTATAGGATGATGAAAAGGGAGAATTTGAATGTGCCACTGGGGTTATGAGCCTGGGTTATGGAGAGTGTTGCAGAGCCATTGACACAGACAAGTGATGTCGGTAATAGAATCCAGACTTGGGATAAAAATAAGAAGCTTAGTACAGCTATTTTGGGACATAAAGGCGATCATTGACAAGTGCTTAGAAGTGCTGGTCTGGAACTCAGAAGAGAAGTGAGAACTAGCAATATCCATTTGTGAGTTGTCTGAATAGAAGTGAAGAAATGTTGAGTGGTTGAGTTCACCAAAGGGGAGAATGTAGGTAGAAGGGGGAAAGAAGACTAAGAAAAGTATATGTATGTTTTAGCTCACGTTTAGATAGTATTGTGAAATTTTTTTGGGGGGAGGGGAGTTAATCAGGGTTAAGTGACTTGCCCAGGGTCGTACAGCTAGTAATTATCTGAGGCTGGATTTGAACTGAGTTTCTCCTGACTCCAGGGCTGGTACTCTATCTACTGTACCATCTAACTAACTCTTATTTTGAATTTTTTTTTAAACTTTCTCTTCAGCCGTACCTATGGGGTGTCTGGGGTAAGTATTATTACCATTTCTTAGAATTTTGATCCTGGAGTCAGGAATATTTGGATTCAAGTCTGGTTTTGTGACTCTGCAAGTCACTTAAACTTCCAGTACCTCCTAGTCAATTCTCTTAAGTAAGATTCTAAGTTGCAGCACAGTTGCTTATCTTCATTAGTAGAGGTATTTTTCACATTAGGAGACCTGTGACAGGTCTAGATGAAAAAAAAGTAAGTAATTCTCTTTTGAGCGCTGCTCTAGGTTTAGTGTTGGGTCCAGTCTTAGGTGGAAGGAACGTGCGTAATTGAATTTCCTAGGAGTTTGTGGGAGGGACTAGGATGGTCACCATTTTATTTCCTGATGGCTCTTTCTGAAGCCTGCTGAGTCAGCTAGGCAGAAAGGTGGAAAGCAGGAGAAAGCAAAAAGCTATTTTGGTTTCCTTTTAAAAATTTCCATTAAAAATGTTATGGTTGATTTTTTTCCTTCGGAAGGCTATGTGAAGTGTAACTCTTTAGGGAGTTGGAATAGAGCAGACTTTGAAATAAAATCACTTACCCCATGTCCCAAACACCAGTTGTTCTGGTGCCTCTTGAGTCTTGCCCTCTTACCTGAAATGGAATGTGGAAAGTGAAAAGTGATGCTTGAGTTCTTTATTCCCCAGCCTGCTGTATTAACAACCACAATAATAGCAGCTGACACTTACCTACACTTTAAGACTTAAAAAATGTTTTTATTGATGTTTTGTTTTTACATGACATTTACATATTATTCCCACTTTATGAGAGAGTTCTTGTAACAAAGTAAAACAGTTAAGTAAAACTAATCATAAAGAGATCTCATTTGAAAGTACATGCAGCGTTTCACATCTGTAGCCTGCCTCACATCTCTATTAAAGAAAAATAACAAATCTGTTTTCTCTCCCTCTCACCCCAGTACCTCATTGTGAAAAAAAGAGAAAAGAAAAACATTCCTTGGCACAAGTATGCATAGTCAAGTAAAACAGATTATCTCAGTGACTGTATATAAAGGCAGACATGAAGGAAGAACACAAGCACCATGCCAAGTACTGGGGATGCAGATACAAGCAAAAAAGAAAGATAGTCCCAGCCCTCAAGAAGCCTATATTTTAACAGAGAAGATAACACACGAACAGGAAACTGAAAAGAGGAGGGGAGGAGAAGTAGATGAGTTGAAGACAGCCGCTTCAGGGGCATAGTTTTGAAGTCCAGAAGCCAAGTTGGAGTTTTCACACAAAAATATTTATGTCTCATTCTGTGCCCTAAATTCATCAACTCTCTGTTACTTCCAGTAATCCTTTGAAGATGCTAGTATTAAGTATTGCCCCCAGGTTTAATGTTGTACACAGTCTCGTGTGGAAAGGAACATGCATTATCGAATGTTAGGAGTTTTTTGCAGATGGGGAAATGGAGACTGGGGTTTAGCTAGCGTTGTTCTTGGAAAGTGTTGGAGCTGGGACTTAAACCCAAGTCTTTTGACATCACAAGCAGTTGTGTCCCCCCGCCCCCTACTGCCCCATTATATTGTACTTCCTCTTATTCCATGTTTCGGTTCTGTCCTGGGATTGTTCAAAGTCTTGAGCTTCCTTTTGAAGAGCTGGGCCCTGAGCGATTGTGGGATGAGTTCTATAAAGCCCCTATATCTCTTAACACATAGCAGAGATCAGAGCTGAGCTAACTACAGTGGGCAAAGTAGGCCACTGTCTAGTGTGTGGGGCACAAACAGGAAAGATTTTTAGTAAGCTTCATACATTTTGAATGAAAGGCTATGTGATGTACTGGAAAGAATGCCTCCCCTTGAAGTAGTGACACCAGGATTTGAATCCTGGACCTGACACTTGGGTAGTTGTTTCAGAGAGAAACTTGGTAAGACTTTTATGAACGAATGCAGAGTTAAGTTAGCAGGAACCAGGAGAACAGTTTATACAATAAAAACATTGTAAAGATAAGCAACTTTGAAAGACTTAAGAACTCTGATAAAAGCAGCAAACAACCACGATTCCAAAGGAACTCATAATGTTCTTTCCCTCGTGACAGAGAGGTGATGGACTTGGTGAAGAATGAGACGGACAGATACAGACACACATGATACTATTTTGCTTTATTGTGCAAGTTTGATACAAAGGTTTTATTTTCCTCTTTTTCTGCCTCAATGGGTACTGTTAGAGGAGTGACAAAATAAATTTTGTTAATTAAAACAATTGATTAAAGTAGTGATTTGTAAATCTTTTATAAAAGAGTTACTATAATTTGTTTTTAGTAAATATCAGTTCTTTTCCCCTATCTCTTTGGGGTATAGGCTTCTTAGTGGTATACTATAGTGGGTCAAAGAGTATACACAGTTTAGTGATTTTGGGGTTTAGTTCCAAATTACTTTGCAGAATGACTGGATCAGTTCACAGCTCCAGTGCAATGATGAATTAGTGTGATAGGAATGATTTTTTTTAAACTGACTTTTAGCAAATTGGTTATTTCATTTCTTCCCTTCTAACAGAGAAGATCTCTGATATAGTTTGAAGGAAGACTGGTTAGAGCAAGCTTAAAAATGGGAAACATTTTGACTGAGTGGTACTTTCTGACTAAAAGAATATTGACAATAGTTCTGAATTAAAAAGAAATTCAACAGTGCTCTAGTTTCTTAAATGGTATCTTTTAAGAGGGAGTTCAACTTGAATTTTTAAAAATCTTGAGTATTACAATTTTTAATTTTTTAAAATAAATTTTAATGATATTTTATATTTCTTTCTTATGTCATCATATATTCCTCCCCTTCCTCCTCCCAAGAGAACCATTCCATATAACAAACAATATTTTTTAGAGAGAAAAAAATTAGTATAATTTATAGATACATTAAAAAGTCTGAAAACATGCAATGTGTGACACCTATGCATCTCCCACATCCATGAAGGGGTGGGTTGGGGGTGTCCCCTCAGTCTCTCTTCATTTGAGTCCTTGATCTCTATTAATTTAGTTACATTCACTTTTGATTCTTTTTGGTGTGGTGTTCTTTCATTTACAGTGTTGTAGTTATTATGTGTTTATATATGTATATGTGGGGTTTTTTTTTGACTCTGCTGATTTCACTCTGCATCAATTCACATAGATATTTCAGTGCTTCTCTGAATTCATCACACATATCATTTCTTACAGCACAGTAATATTCTTTGGCATTCATGTATCGCAGTTTGTTTAGCCATTCCCAATTGATGGGCATCTACTGTTTCCAATTCTTTTCTATCACAAAAAGTGTTGCTGTAAATATTTAAGTGTATATGAGGAATCTCTTATAAATGACTTTCTTGGGGTACAAGCCTGGTTATGGCTTCTCTGATTCAAAGGGTGGGGACATTTTAGTCACTTTATTTGCATATTTCAAAATTGCCTTCTGTAACAACAATGTTGCTAGCAGCTGCTGTGGAGGTGAAAGACCAACAACAACAGCACACAGGGTGGCTGCTAGCACAGGTTCTTTGATCTGCTTTTCTAAGGAAGGCAACTTTAAGGGGTTAACAATCTTACTTTAAGCATACATATATCATTCACTTAGTTCAGGGAGAGAAGCCAGCACCCGGAACTTCAGAGCAGAGAGTTCAGAAACTATAAACAGATCAACAGACTTTGATCAAGACATCACATACATAGTTACCAAAAAGAGAGGTGCCAGCATCTGGATTTTCAAAGCCAGGGGGGCTGCTTTAGTGGCTACCCAGAGTCTCCTCACCAATACTCTTTCAATGAGTGTTCCCCCAAAGGCAAAACTCTAACCTCTGAGTGTACGTACACTTCTTCAGGGTCAAAGGGTGTCACAACCATGCAACTCAAACCCATGACTCCTGATTCAATCTAAGAAACAAAAGACAACAAGAAGTCCACTTTGCAGGCAAAACTCAACGAAGGTACTTTTATTACCTCAGCATTCCAAAAGAGAAAACCGTAAAAAAAAAAAAAAAAAAAAAAGGCCCACCCTAATTACCATAACACATTCTAAAATGATTGTACCATTTCACAGCTCTACCAACAATGTATTAGTGTGTCTGTGGTTCTACAACCCTTCTATTATTGACTCTTGCCTGTTTTGTTTTTGTTTTTGTTTTTTGCCAATTTATAGAGTCTGAAGTGAAACCTCACTGTTGTTTTTTATTAACATTTCTCTTATTATTAGTGCTTTGGAGCATTTTTTCATGTGGTTGTGAACACTGCAATTTTTTTGAGAACTTTTTGCTAATATCCATTGACCACTTATCTTTTGGGGAATGGCATATGCACAAATACACGCATACATGTACACACATGTACATGTATATAAAATGTTTATATATCTTACATACCAAACCCTTGTCAGAGAAATTTCATGCAAAGATTTTCCCCCTCTTTGGCCCTTTCCTTCTTATCCTAGGTGTCTTAATTTTGTCTGTGCAGGAGCTTTTCAATTTTATATAATAAAAGGTTATTTTATCTTTTGTAATTTCCTCCTTTCATTTATTTATAAATATATCTGTTCAAAGCTGTGAGAGGTATGTAATCTGTTTTTCTTATAAATTTTTTTATCATATGATAGTAATAAATTTTTTATCGTATGATATTAAGATTATGCATCCATTTAGAGTGTAGTGTGGAATATGGTGTAAGGTTTTGGGCTAAGCATAATTTGTGCCAGATTGCTTTTCAGTTTTTCCCAGCAGTTTTATCAAATAAGGAGTTTTTTCCCCTAGGTTGCCATGAGAATTTTGCCTTGAAACTAGAGAATTGAGAACAGTATTGGGGTTTCTGTTTCTTTCTTGTCAGCAGCACCATTTTAGGAACTCCCAGAGGAGTCCTGGAGTTCCCAGTCCAGGGTCTGTTGATCCTGAAGCCATTTCTCCAAGCTGGTTGTTGCTAACTTGTACTCCTTTTCTAAAGTTATCAGGATTCCTACTGAAAGGTGTGTGTGTGCGTGTATGTGCATGCATGTGTGTGCGCGTGTGCATGTGTGCATGCATGTGTATGACTCTGTATATCTTAAGGGTTCAGGAAAAGGGTAGCTTCCCCGCCTCCCCCCAGTTAGCAACTTCTTGTAAGAGATGAAGGAATAAATGCAAATTGTAACTTCATTCCTATTGGAGTTTGCTTGGAGAACAGATCAGAATTATGTGTCATTATGTCCTCTTAGAAGATAGGCATTTGATACATACTGGTTATGATTGACTCTATTTAGAAAAAAAGAGACAAATAACCTTAGATACTCATGAAGTAATAGGAGGACAGCAACCTTTTAATATTTTAGCATTTGTACTGTAACATTTGGCAGTTACATGTAGTGACATATGCAAAGCCAGGAGATCATTCTTTCTCAAGGGGTTACAAGAGAGGCATAGGATCCAGCTTAATCTGAAGCATTTTCTTACAAGAAATATATATTATTCTGGAGAGAGTACATAGGAGACCAGTAGAGTAGCAAGTATGGGACGAGTGGAAAGGAGTGTGTGCATATATGTACATATGTGTGTGTGCGCATATCTCTGGAGAACTTAAATGCTAAAGGAAACATGGTTATAGAAGAAGTTATCCCTGTAATAAAATTGGTAAATAAAATTAACCTCAGACTTAATTGGGAGCAAATTTCAGGTGAAATGAATATTCTTCTTCCAAATGAAGTATCTGTGAAGATACTTCTACTGTCTTTAAAAATATCCTTGACAGCATTGCAAACTTTCAGTAGAGAATTCTGCTTTAAAAAAAAAAAACAGCTTTCTTTGAGGAATTGGATTGTTTGAAGGATTTAATAACTCGTTCTTTTTCTTTTCTGTGGTTCAGTTGATAGTTAATGACTTTTTGTCAGTTTTCATCTGAGTAAAACCAAATTTGTGAAAGGCAGCAGATCCAACCTCCTCTCCTCAAATCATCTTGTCTGCAGTCAGGTCAGTTTTAATTCATCTGCCCTTTTTCATTTAAGATTCTTCTAGCATAAATATCATGGTAACTACCTGGATGGAAGTTTATTTCTGTTTTAAGTTTTCACTTCTCCCTAATGCCTAGACACTTGACAGAGTCAGAAGGCCTTGGTTTGTTTTTATTTAATGAAGGTTTTAGCCCTGTGTTTCAGAAGCAGTATAAGCTATAATAATCTTTTCTTTAATCCCTTCTATTTTAGATTAGGGTTAACATTCATTTGAGAATTTGATTAATGGGGAGATGGAAGGCTTTTCTCATACCTCAGATCAATCTTAATCTGGAAACCCTCCCTCCAGACTGGTATAGAGAGGTTTCCAAGCACATTTTCTCTGCTGCAGTCTAGAACACAGCTAACTACTGCAGATGCCAATGTTCTTTGAATTGTATGAATTGGAACTGGATTTGTGGTCTTCTTGTGAAGGATTGTAAGTTTATAAACTTTGCCAAGGGCTTTTGTCTTATTTTTAAGTGTCAGTATGTAAAGTACTGTCTAAACGTTTAGTCATTTTTTGGGAAAAGTGTGACAAATTCTTTATGAAATTTTGCATGTTGTTTTTATGCACAGGTACAAATAGATGTGCTGAAGGTAAAAAGACTTTTAAATTATTAGTAGTAACAGGATTGTAAGAGACATCTTATAAAACTGTCACTCTTTCCAGATGATATGATTGTATGCTTTAGAGAGTCCTAGAGAATTGATTAAAAAAACTAATTGAAATGATTAATAACTTTAGCAAAGTTGCAAGATACAAAATAAATCCACACAAATCATCAGCATTTCTATATATTGCCAACAAAGTCCAACAGCAAGAAATAGAAAGAGAAATTCCATTTAAAATAACTGTAGACTATATGAAATACTTGGGAGTCTGCCTGCCAAGACAAACCCAGGAACTGTATGAACACAAATTCAGATCTAAACAACTGGAAAAATATTAATTGCTTGTAGGTAGGCTGAGCCAATATAATAAAAATGACAATTCCACCTAAAGTAATCTACTTACTCAGTACCATACCAATCAAAGTACTGAAAAATGATTTTATAGAACTAGAAAAAATAATAAAATTCATCTGGAAAAACAAAAAGTCAAGAATGTCAAGGGAATCAATGAAAAAAATATGAAGGAAAGTGGCCTAGCCATACCAAATCTCAAACTGTATTATAAAGTGGTAATTATCATAACAATTTGGTACTGGCTAAGAAATAGAGTAGTGGGTCAGTGGAACAGATTAGGTATACAATACATTGTAGTAAATTACCATAGTAATCTAGTGTTTGATAAACCTAAAGATCCAAACTTTTGGGACAAAAGTCATTATGTGACAAAATCTGAGAAAACTAGAAAACAGTATGGCAGAAACTAGGTATAGATCGATATCTCATACTGTATACTAAGATAAAGTCTAAATTGGTACATGATTTACATATAAAGGGTGATACCATAAGCAAATTAGAAGAGCCTGAAATAGAGTACCTGTCAGATGTATGGATAAGGGAAGAATTTAAGACCAAACAAGATATAGAGAACATTATGAAATGTAAAATGGTTAATTTTGGTTATATAAAATTAAAATCTTATTGCATAAACAAAATCAACGCACCCCAAATTAAGAGGAAAGTAGAAAACTTGGAAGAAATTTTATAGCAAGCATCTCTGAGAAGTCTCATTTCTCAAATATGTAGAAAATGGAGTAAAATATAATAGAATACAAATCATTCCTCAGTTGCTAAATGGCCAAAGGATATTAACTGGCAGTTTTTTTTTTAATATATTTAGTTTTTAGCATTGATTTTCACAAGAGTTTGAATTACAAATTTTCTCCCCATTTCTACCCTCCCTCCCACTCCAAGATGGCATATATTCTGGTTGCCCCGTTCCCCAGTCAGCCCTCCCTTCTGACACCCCACTCCCCTCCCATCCCCTTTTCCCTTCCTTTCTTGTAGGGCAAGATAAATTTCTACGCCCCATTGCCTGTGTATCTTATTTTCTAGTTGCATGCAAAAACTTTTTTTGTTTGTTTTTGATTTAATCAAGGAAATAAAGGCCAAACTCTTCAAGGGCACTTGGTTGAACTAAGTGCTAAGAGCACATTTTGATTACCAACACAGAGGGATAGAATTTGGAACTCAAAACTTTAAAAAAAACCCAAATGTTTAAAATTGTTTTCACATATAATTGGAGAAAAATAAAATATTATTAAAAGTAAATAGCAGACTACCTAGAGGAAAGGCAAGTGGTAAGGTACATTATCCTCGGGGCCTTTTAAACTATGTATATGATCTCAAAAAAAAGGTTTGAAGCAATAAAGTAATATTAGGTTTTCTTTGGTATTTGAGTCATCCTTGGCTCCTTGCTCACACTCACTTCATATATCCAATCCTTTGTCAAAATTTATTATTTCTACCTTTATAGAATCCTTTTGTATATGTTCCTTTCTTTTCCTTTTACATAGCCACCAACCTAGTATAAGCCTTTTTAACATCTTTCACTTAGACCGCTGTGATAACTTCCTCGTTAATTTTTCTAAAGTTACTTTCCATTATAATTCATCCTCTGCTCAGCTCCAGAATGATTTTCCTAAAGTCCAGGTGTGTTTATGCCATCTCTCTCCCCTCATGCCATCATTAAACTCCAATGGCTCCTAGTTACCTCCAGCATCAAATATAAAATCCTCTGGCTTTTGAAGTCCTTCTAAACCTAGCTCCTGCCTACCTTTGCATTTTTCTTATACCTTACTCCCTTTTACTTATTTTATGATCCAGTGACACTGGTCTCTTGGTTGTTTCTTGAACAAGACACTCCATGTCTCACCCGTGTGCCTTTTCACTGACTGCCTCTCACACTTGGAATGCATTCTTTCCTCACCTCCACCTCCTGGCTTCCTTCAGATCTCAGCTAAAATCCCATCTGCTGCAATAAGCCTTCCTCAGTCCCCCTTAATTCTAGTCCCTTCCTCCTGAGAGATTATCTCCATTTTATCATTCATGTATGTGTGTGTCTTTCTATCCTGTTTATACATAGTAGTTTACATGTCTCTTCCACTAAATTGTGAGCTTCTTAAAAGCAGTGACTGTTTATTGCCTTTCTTTGTATTCCTAGCGCATAGAGCCTAGCACATAGTATCAGCTTCTCAAATGGCTTGTTGATGGCCTTACTGACTTCTCTATAACTCATATCTCTGTCCCTCCTGAATATAAATATCTTTAAATTTATCAAAGTAAGAAAATTCCAAAATAAGTTATACTTTCTCATTTTAGAGTTGTATATATTATATAAGTTTTATATATCTATTTCTATCTAATGTAAAATATAATATTCACTTATCACCAAAATATGACAGTCTCTAATATGTCATTGTATAATATGGTTAAGGATGAGGTTAGGGACTGGACTTGTAATTTTACTGGTGCAGGATTAGAATTTACAGTCTTAGAGAGTTGCCCAGAGCAATGGTATCAGGTTCAAAAGAAACAGAGCAGCACATAAAGATCCCTGGGGGCTGCATATTGACTTCGAAAACCATATAGTAATATCTATATTCTGTTGCATTTTTATTTTGTTTAATATTTCCCAATATGACACTACTGACCTAGAGTACTGAGTGTCACACAGCCAGTAATGTTAGAGCTGGGTCTTAAAACTCAGGTTTTCCTGGCTCTGAGGACAGATCTTTTCCCACTACACAACACTGCCTCTCAATTAACTAGTATAATTGTGTAATATGAATTTATTACACACACATATGTATGTTTATATGTAATATTCATGTCATTAAAATGAGAGAGATTAGTAAATTTTATTTAAGGTTTAAGGGAAGGCTTTGATACTTTCTAAGAAGAATTGTAGATGAATTTAAGAAGTGCTGACCAATAAAGGATCACCTTGTGCACTTGGAACTATTTTTTTTTTGCCTTGTCTAGGCAGGCTTGTCGTTTGTGATATTTCAAAAGCACAAGCCTGAGTTGCTGCTGAAAAGAAGCAAGACATTTGCTGTCTGTGAATCAGAAAGGAAAACAATGCTTATTGAAGGAGGTTGTTAATTAGAGGTTGTGAAAATGTCTCGTATGTTTTTCTTTAGTTGGATAGAGATAGGAACCTCCTTTTTTTTTTTTTTAAAAGGTACCTATATCAAGTTCCATTATTACCATCTGTTGTGAAAATTAGGTTTATAGGCTATAGCCAAATAATGTGGTAAAATTTTTAACACAATGGAGCAGGGAATTTTAATACTTAATCCTTTGTATCACATATTAACTTGATTCAAGTTTCAAAATATATATTTTGTCTCTTTGTAAGCTGCAGCCTTCTTATAATTCATGTTCTTGCCAGTATAATACAGGTACTTTATGTTTTTCTTGGACCTTGCTGCCAGGCTAAAACATTTGTTCTTCCCTCATTTTTTTTTCTTCCCTCATTTTGTTAACAAAGAAACCAGCATGCTAAAGTGTCTTGTGTTAGGTCCTGTGTGTGTGTAACTCAGTCATGGAAGTTCTGCTACTTCTTATGTCATGAGCCAGTCATAGAGGGACCAGAACAGTCATCTTTTCCAGTTTCATCTTAGATACCAAAAAACATAGGTTCTGTCAAGTAGTATAGTCTTTTAGTATATATCTATGCATATAGATATGAAAATAACCTTGAATCTTCTTATGCTTCCTTTTAATATTTCAGGCTCTCTCCTTTTCTCTGAGGGAAAGAAAAGGCCCAAAGCACTTATCTCTATGAGTGATAAACAGAGCTCAAGACTGTCATGGCATTGGCACCAATTAAACTTTCAACTTGTTCATTGTTCTGCCTGGACACTGATTTGTCCAGGATTCTTGTTAGTTAAATGTCACTAAACAGTTGTACTGACTTGTGGGTTGTTAACCACATTTTTATTTCTTCAGTCTCCTAGGTGTGACTTTCTGGTATTTTAAACAGACAAGTACATCCTTACTGACTTGTAAATAACATTCTTGTTCTCTGTGAAATTTTTGAAAAAATTTTTAACATTCAGGTTTTACCTTTTGATTTGCCTTTTCATAGAAAAGGAAGGGGCCATGCAGGACCCCATCAACTGTGGTGTAGAAATGATAACTCTGTACCCTGTTTATACCTCATGTATGTGTTTGTAGCCACTGCCTTTGGCTCTGAAAGGTTTCTTCATGTACAAAATTGGAATAATACTTATCACTTAATATTAGAGCGCTGAGGGAAAATTGATAAGAGTGCACTTGCCTTTAAGGACTTTAGAATTTGATGTCTTTAATCTCTTAAGTGATCTGGTCTGCGGATACTTGCATCCACAGTGGAACTGCAGCCACATAGCTACTTATTTGAATTTGTTATTATTAAAAAATCAGTAGCATAATTCTTAAGTTATAAACGTTTAAAAGCTAGCATGTGAAATTTGTTTACAGTATGAACTTTTGTCATACACTCTTACTCCTTAGCATTCACATCCATGTAAGCTCATTCATCCGTTAACCTTTTTGCTTGGGATGAGTTACTTTCCAAGCAAGTAGGAAGGAATGCTAATTTTTCTTTGTTGTACTCCAGATTTTCCTGGGAAAGACTGGTAGCCTTTTTTTAAAAGGGAAAATGTGGGCTGGTAATTTCTTTTGTGCTCTTCTTTTGTACTTATTAGGTATTTTACATCAGCTTAATCACATGGGGGCAGAGTTTATAGGTGGTTTTGCGATTTCAGTTTTGGTTAAATTCGCTTTTGTTTCTCAGTGTTGATAACCTTTTTGAAGGCTCTATGCAGCCAGGTTCTGTGGCAGACTAAGCATAGAAAAAATATGCCAGAAAATCCATCTTGCCATCTTAGTGTATACACAAATGGAATTGTTCTGACAGTGTTTCATCTTTCTGTTATGGTATTGCCATTCTAGCTTGAATAAAACAAAAACAAACTTAGGTTTTAACTTTCTAGTTACCAGATTTGATTTGATTTTGAGGAGGGACTGGGATGGAGGAATGGTCTGGTTCAATTTTCTGTTAGGGCGTTCCTTACACCCTGTAATAGGTATCTTTTTCTCTCATCTCTCGTCAGTTCCCTTTATCACCTATCCCTATTCTTCTGTAATCACAGACAACTTGTATAGAGTACACATTCAGCAACTAGAATGGGATTTTTCTGTCAGCATAGCTGGTTTTGTTCAAAAGAGCTTGATGAGAGTGTCAACTGGACAAAACCAGCCTCTCACTTGTGGGTGGCCAGAGCAGGTTAGAGACAGGAGAGTCAGGAATCAAACAGAAGTTTAATTTCAAAGTGAGGGAAATGGCTTGCAAGCAAGGACACATGTGCCACAGCTACACCCCTGGGGTGGGGGGGAGCTACTTTAGTGTAGGCAGATCTCAATATTTATACCTATGGCTATGCAGTGAGCTGTAGCCCTGACAATGAGGGGTAACAGCAACAATGAGACAAGTTTGATTCATAGCAGCACTGAATGACTGGAACATAGGTACTTGTCCAGTGCTTGTCTGAGCTCAGAGAACACCTGGTGCTGGTCAAAGCAATACAATAATCATATGAAACAATTCTGGGATTTTGTCAGAGGGTGAGTACAAAGGATTGTTGTTATGGCAAGCTCAGGGCACAGCTTGCTTGCTAGGCCTTAGCTCTGGAAAATGGTGTCTCCTAATATCTTCACAAGAGGGAGGTATGTTATTCCCTGAGCCCTCCTGTTTATTGTCCTAATAGCTGTGTTATTTATAACCTTCAGTATATGCCTTTGGAAGCATTTGTGAAAGTGGATGATTGGTTTGTTTGAAACTGCTTGGAAAAATCTGCTTGTATGACACACTAGTTTAATCATCAGAATAGAGACCAACAAAATTATGATCCAGGAAGAAAACACTGGTGGTAAACATGACATTATCTACTTAGTAGCAGACTCTTCTATGTGTACCTATTCAATTTCCATTCATTCGGAAGAGGAAATTAGGCACTAATGGTGCTTATGAAGGAGTTGTTTGTTTAGTTTACATTTGGAACAGTACTGAGGATGCCATTTCTCATGACAGTATTTAATAAATGTTTATTGACTGATTGTCATATCACTCCTGAAACTCGTAGCCTTCCTTCCTTCCTTCCTTCCTTCCTTCCTTCCTTCCTTCCTTCCTTCCTTCCTTCCTTCCTTCATCATGAGTACTGAAGCTCAGAAATGAAGGACAGAACAAGTAGATGGCAAATATGATGCTTTTCTTAGACCCATCATTGGTTGATTTAATGTAACTTTGGGCAAGTCCTCTATTGAATTTCTACGTGTCTTACTTTAAAATAAAAGATATAAACACAAAACTTAAAACCTTACAAAGTTTCTCTTTTCCCTCTCCTCTAAGGGCAATGCCTTTTGAAGATTCATTACTTAATAACATGCTGTCTTTACTACAGAAGTCTATCAATCAACAAGCATTTATAAAACTTCTGCTATATGCCAAGCTTTAGGGAAGCTAAGGCAGAAGTGAAGTAGTCTCTGCCATCAAGAAGCTAACATTCTGTTGTGAGAGACAAAAAAATATGTTCATAATCTTTAACAAGCTTAAACTTACCCCAAAACTTCTGGGATACCCTGTCTAATTATAGATGAAGTAACTTCTGGGGAAGGAGAGATGCTGGCATTTGAAGGCATTAGGAAAGGTCTCATGTTGATGGCACCAGACCTGAGCTTTGAAGAGAATTATGTCCCCTTACTCTTTCTTTTTCCAGTCTTATTACACATTATTTGTTTCTGTGAACTCTACAGTATGGCCATAATGGCCTGCTTATAATTCCTGACACACAGTGTTCCATGTCCTGTCTGTGGGCCTTTGTACTGACTCTTCACCCCATGCTTGAAATTCTTTCCCCTCACCTTGACCTCCCAGAATAAGAAGCTTCCTTTAAGATTCAGCTTAAATGCCCCCTTCTGTGGGAGGCCTTTCCCAGTACTTTGTTCTTTAAAGTTAGTTCGTGCTTGCTCTGTATATATCTCATACACAAACATCACTGCTGTACCCTTTAGCCTCCTACAGTGGGAGGACAGAAGCTAAGAGATGAAAGACTGCATAAGTCTTTGCCATCTGGTGGGTGTGGTTCTTTTCCTAGTGCCGTCATTGACTGATAGAGTGCAACTTTGGTATCGCCATCTTTCCTGTTAGTACAGTACGTAAGCAGTATTTGGCACTGTGCCTGACAGAATAAATACTCAATAGATACTTGTTTCATTAAGAAGTGGAAGTGAGGAGAAAATTCAGTTGAGGCCTTAGGCATAGTTCTCATTTGCAAAGGCATGGAGATGGGAGATGGAGTGTCATATATGAAGAACAGCAAGACATCTGGATTTGTAGGAACACTGACCATATGAAGGGGAATAATGGGTAATGAGCCTGGAAGTGAATTCTGGTGCCAGGCTTTGAAGATTGGTGCCATCAGTGATGACGTTGATCCTCCTAGTCTCTTAGACTTAATTTTTTAAAAATTTAAATACTCTTCCCCCCATCCCTCCTTCATCCTTTTATATTTAGTCATCCTCCAAGCCCTGCCCATTCATCTTCAGTGATGCTTCACTTCTATAACCATTGCCATCCTTAGTAGCTCATTATCTTATGGGGGATCACATCAAATATCTCTTAGTTGGTCTCTCTTCACTACCTGTTCTAATCCATAACAGTCAAGATTCTCAAACACAATTTATTATTCTTATTCCTTATTTAATTTACAGTAGTACTCCATGTCATTTGACCCATGTACCCTAAGAAGATCCAAGAAGGAAAGACTCCTTATGTGTAAAGATTTCTTTTTGTGGAAATTAAAAAATTACAAAGTGGGTACCCTTCAATTGGGAAATGGCTGAACAAATTGTGGTATGTAAATTAATGGAATATTATTCTGCCATAAGATATGACAAATGGGAAGAATGAAGAGAAAGTTGGGTAGATCTTTGTTTTTCCTAAAGTGTAGGTCTCACTGTATCACACATATCCCTCTTTGCTTTGATAAAATGACAGCAACTTCCTGTTATGTCTAGGCTCAAATATAATCTCAACTGTTTGACATTTAAAGCTCTTCAGAAAATATCCCCATCCTACTTTTCCTACCTTATTACATACTCTTCCCTTCAGTGCATTTACAGTCCAGTCAAGTAGGCCTTCCTGATGTTCCTCACATATCCATACTGCCTGCTGCTTGCCCCCTAAATGGACTCCCTCATCCCTTCCATTTATTAGAATACCTAATTTAATTACAGACTCACCTCAAGTGCCACCTTCTGCAGGAGGCCTCTTCTGGGCCTTCCCTGCTGCTTAAAGTCTTTTTCCACCCAAGGGTACTTTGTAAATGTTTTGTGTATATTAATATATGTGTAAGTTATCTCCTCCTTTAGAATGTATGCTTCTTCAGGGCAAGATTGTTTTACATTGTTTCACTTTGTTTTTTGTATCTCCAACACCTAGTGCAGTGCCTTGACGTATCAGAGGAATTTAACAAATTTTTGTTGAGTCATTTATGAATTCATGTGGAACAAAGTAATTGGAGCCAAGAAAACAGTCTGCGTAGTAATGATAATTGTGTAAAGGAAAGTAGCATTGATGCACATTGGAATTCTGATCGCTAGAATGACCATTCTTTAGAGTTCTGACAGTGAAACATACCTCCTTTTTCTTGGTGAGTAGGGGATGGACTATAACTGCAACATAGGGCATATGTTATCAGACATGGTCAGTTTTTTTTCCTATTTATTCATTCATTCATTCATTTATTCATCCATTTATTTATTTATTTTATGGAGAAGAACTGTGAAATGAATCAATGAAATGAATCATGCCAGAGAAACAGGACCAAAAAAAAAAAAACCTACCCAAAAACAAAAACAGAAGAGAGAAAAGGAAAAAAAAATGGGGGGGGAAAAAGGCTATCATGAAGTGTGCCTCAATCTGCATTCACACTTCATAGTTCTTTCTCTGGATGTAGATAGCATTCTCCATCATGAGTCCTTTGGAGTTGTCTTTGTACCTTGTGTTGCTGAGAAGAGCGAAGTCTGTCAGGGTTGGTCCTCACAGAATCCATATATCTGTGGTTGTGTATAATGTTCTCCTGGCTCTGCTCCGCTCACTCAGCATTATGTCGTGTAGGTTTTTCCAGGTTGTTATGAAGTCCGTATCATCCCCATTTCTTATGGCACAATAGTATTCCATTACCTTCATATACCACAGCTTGTCCAGCCATTCCCCAATGGATGGGCATCCCTTTGATTTCCAATTCTTAGCTACCCCAAAAAGAGCCACTATAAATATTTTTGTACATATGGGTCCTTTTCCTGTTTGTGTGATTTCTTTGGGATGCAACCCTAAAAGTGGTATTGCTGGATCAAAGGGTATGAACATTTTTATAGCCCTTTGGGCATAGTTCCAAATTACTCTCCAAAATGGCTGGATCATCTCACAACTCCACCAGCAATGTAACAATGTTCCAATTTTCCCACATCCTCTCCAGCATTTATCATTTTCCTGTTTTGTTATTTTAGCCAATCTGACAGGAGAGATGTGGTATCTAAGAGTTGTTTTGATTTGCATTTCTCTAATCAGTAGTGATTTAGAGCATTTTTTCATATGCCTATAGGTATCTTTAATTTCTTCCTCTGAAAACTGCCTGTTCATATCCTTTGACCATTTCTCTATTGGGGAATGGCTTGTAATCCTATATATTTGGCTCAGTTCCCTGTATATTTTAGAAATGAGGCCTTTATCAGATACACTAGTTGTGAAGATTTTCTCCCAATTTTCTGCTTCCCTCCCAATTTTTGTTGCATTGGCTTTTTTTGTACAAAAACATTTCAATTTAACATAATCAAAATTATCCATTTTGCATTTTGTAATGCTCTCTATCTCTTGTTGCGTCATGAATTCTTTTCTTTTCCTTAAATCTGATAAGTAAACTATTCCTTGCTCTCCCAAATTACTTATAGTATTAGCCTTTACTCCTAAATCATGTACCCATTTTGACTTTATTTTGGTATATGGTGTAAGATATTGGTCTATGCCCAGTTTCTGCCCTACCTGGTCAGTTTTGTTGGTTTGATTTTTAAAAGAAATGTACCTGTTTGTTATGAGGGAGGGTTTAACAGTCATCAGGAAGTGAAAACGATGTAAAGGCTAAGCAATATAATTCAAATTTAGGGAAAAAAACTTATGATGGCCCCTAATTGTCAGTTTTGATCAGATGTTTTTATCAAAGAGACAGCATGGTAGAATGAATAGAGAACTAGCCTTGGAATTAGGAAAGCCCTGGGTTCAAGTTCTACCTCTGATACATACTTGCTTTGTGACCTTGCATAAGTCACTTAACCCCTCTGTGCCTTAGATAACTCTCTATAAAGGCTCTAAGTTGGAGGGATAGTTTTGACCTGCATTGGAAGTTTCCTCACCTGAGAGCTGCACGTGTAAGTCAAAAAGAAAAATGAGATGTGCAGATTTAGAGACATGGATTATGTGTGCTCAGCCTGTAGTAGAGTCTTCTGAGCTTGTATTGGTCTGGTTAGCCACAGTGGGACACACTGTACCTTGACTTCAATGTAGTGATATTATTTTGGTCCTCTTTGAGCACAAAGGACAAAAACCGTACCACTATCACAGGTCCAGCCCTTATCCTACCAGTTTATCCAATCCATCTGACCAATCCCCCTCTGTCTTCTTTGCTGACTCCTCATCCAGATCACACCCTCTAACCATAGTTGTCCTTCGGGCCGCTGTCCTGAGCCCTCTATCCTACTTCACTTGGTGATATTAACAGTTCCCATGGACTTTATTACTATCCCAATCCTAATAATTCTCAAATCTACCTATCCTGCCCCAGCCTCTCTGTTGGCCTCTAATCTCCCATCTCCACCTGTCTTTCAGTCATCTCAAACTGGCTATCCAGTAGACATCTTAAACTAGACATGTCCAAAACTGAATTTATCTTTTCCTCAAACTCTCCTCCCCTCCAAATTTCCATGTTACTGTCGAGGGTACCACTATCCTCCCAGTCCTTTGGGCTTGAAACCTAAGAGTTATCTCTGACTTCTCTCTCATCCTTTCATATCCAGTCTGTTGCCAAGGCCTGCAACATCTCTTGAATATGTCCCCCTCTTTCTTCTGACACTGCTCCTGCTCTGATACAAGCCATCATCACCTCTCATCTGGATTATTGCAGTAGCTGCTAGTGGGTCTGCTTGCCTCAAGTCCCTCCCCACTTCAAACCATGCTCCATTCAGCCACTAAAGTGATTTTCTTAAAATGTAAGTCCAGTCATGTCATCCCTACTCAGTAAACTCCAGTGGCTCCCTATTGTCTCCAGGATCAAATACAAAATAAGTTTGGCATTCAAAGCCTATCATAATCTAGCCCCTTCCTACCTTTCCAGTCTTCTTACACCTTACTCTTTGAAGTGTACTCTTGACACTGGCACCCTGGCTGCTTCAAGAACAAGACACTGCATCTCTTAGATCTAAGCATTCTTTCTTGCTGTCCCCCATGCCTAGAATGATCTCCCTCGTCATCTCTGCTTCCTGGCTTCCCTGACTTCAAGTCCCAACCAAAATCCTATCTTCTACAGGAAACCTTTCCCCAACCCCTTTTTATTCTAGTATCTCCGTTAATTATTTCCTATTTATCCTGTATATATCTTGTTTGTGCATATTTATTAGTTTTCTCTGTCAATAGATTGTAGCTGCTTGAGGGCAAGGGACTGCCTTTTGCCCCTTTTTTGTATCCTGAGCATTTAGCACAGTGTCTGGCATCTAGTAGGTGCTTAATAAATGTTCGTTGACTGAGTTTCAAACTCTAGCCTCTTGTTGGCTTTGTAGTCTGCCTGCCACCCACCTTTTTCTGCAGTATCCTTTTTCTCTATTTTACATCACAGCTTCTGTCTTCTGGCCAAGACATTCTGCTTATTCTTTCTCAATACATGACTTAGATTCTGCCCCATTCCTTTGTTCATGTCCTCCTCTTTTTGATTTTTTTTAAATTACATCCTTCTGAAACCAGTTAAATATCTTACATCCTTTAGGAAATCTCTTTAAATGCTGTTTCCTTTTGATCATATTTTGTATCCCTTGAGTACATTTGTATTAATTTCTCAAGATGTTTTCTTCCCCCTACCCCAAATAGATTTTGGACATTTTTTTTGGTTTTGTAACCTTTTTATTTTTTTATCATTTTTATTTAATATTTTAGTTTTCAACATTAATTTCGACAAGATTTTGAGTTACAAATTTTCTCCCCATTTCTACTCTCCCCCCCACTCCAAGGTGGCATATATTCTGATTGCCCAGTCAGCCTTCCCTTCTGTCACCTCACTCCCCCCGCCCCATCCCCTTTCCCCTTACTTTCTTGTAGGGCAGGATAGATTTCTATGCCCCATTCCCTATATATCTTATTTCCCAGTTGCATGCAAAAACCACTTTTTTTTTTGAATATCTGCTTTTAAAACTTTGAGTTCCAAATTGTCTCCCCTCTTCCCTCCCCACCCACCCTCCCTAAGAAGGCAAGCAATTCAACATAGGCCACACATGTATCATTATGTAAAACACTTCCACAATATTCATGTTGTGAAAGACCATTTTTTCCTCCATCCTATCCTGTCCCCCTTTATTCACTTTTCTCCCTTGACCATGTCCCTTTTCAAAAGTGTTTGCTTTTGATTGCCTCCTTCCCCTATCTGCCCTCCCTTCTATCATCCCCCCCTTTTATATCCCCTTCCCCCTACTTTTCTGTGGGGCAAGATAGTTGAGTATGTATGTTATTCCCTCCTCAAGTCAAATCTGATGAGAGCAAGATTCACTCATTCCCTTTCACCTGCACCCTCTTCCTTTTTAACATAACTGCTTTTTCTTGCCACTTTTATGTGAGATTATTTACCCTATTCTATCTCTCCCTTTCAATAGATTCCTCTCTCATCCCTTAATTTTATTCTATTTTTTTAGATATCATCCCTTCATATTCAACTTACCCTGTGCCTTCTGTCTATATATATGTATATTCCCTTAAACTACCCTAATACTGAGAAAGGTCTCATGAGTTACACACATCATCTTTCCATGTAGGAATGTAAACAAAACAGTTCAACTTTAGTAAGTCCCTTTTCTCTTTCTTGTTTACCTTTTCATTCTTCTCTTGATTCTTGTATTTGAAAGTCACATTTTCTATTCAGCTCTGGTCTTTTCATTGAGAAAGCTTGAAAGTCCTCTACTTTTATTGAAAGTCTACATTTTTGCCTTGGAGCATGATACTTAGTTTTCTTGGGTAGATGATTCTTGGTTTTAATCCTAGCTCCTTTGACCTCTGGAATATCATGTTCCAAGCCCTTCAGTCCCTTAATGTAGAAGCTGCTATATCTTGTGTTATCCTGATTGTGTTTCCACAATACTCAAATTGTTTCTTTCTGGCTGCTTGTAGTATTTTCTCCTTGATTTGGGAACTCTGGAATCTGGGGACAATATTCCTAGGAGTTTTCTTTTTGGGATCTTTTTCAGGAGGTGATCAATGGATTCTTTCAATTCCTATTTTACCCTCTGGCTCTAGAATATCAGGGCCATTTTCCTTGATAACTTCGTGAAAGATGATGTCTTGGCTCTTTTTTTTTTGATCATGGCTTTCAGGTAGTCCAATAATTTTTAAATTATCTCTCCTGGATCTATTCTCTAGGTCAGTGGTTTTTCCATTGAGATATTTCACATTGTCTTCCATTTTCTCATTCCTTTGGTTCTGTTTTATAATATCTTGATTTCTCATAAAGTCACTAGTTCCCACTTACTCCAATCTAATTTTAAGGTAATATTTTCTTCAGTGGTCTTTTGGACCTCCTTTTCCATTTGGCTAATTCTGTCTTTCAAGGCATTCTTCTCATTGGCTTTTTGGAGCTCTTTTGCCATTTGAGTTAGTCTATTTTTTAAAAATGTTATTTTCTTCAGTAATTTTTTTGGGGGGTCTCCTTTGGTAAGTTGTTGACTTGTTTTTCATGGTTTTCTTGCATCACTCTCATTTCTCTTCCCAGTTTTTCCTCTACTTCTCTTACTTGCTTTTCCAAATCCTTTTTGAGCTCTTCCATGGCCTGAGACCAATCCATAATTTTCTTGGAGGCTTTTGATGTAGGCTTGTTGACTTCTTGTGGCTGCATGTTTTGATCTTCTTTGTCACCAAAAAAAGATTCTAGAATCTGTCTGCTGCCTGTTCATGTTCCCAGCCAACTACTTGACCTTGGAGCTTTTTGTCAGGGTAAGACTGCTTGTAGAGTAGAGAGTGCTTTGTCCCAAGCTTTAGGGTCCAAGCTGCTTTCAGAGCTACTTTTACTCCACTGTCACTGCAAGCTCTGCCACAGCAGCGCTCCTCTTCCCCCAAGAACGCCAACCAGGATTGTGACCCAGATCCAAGCAGGGCACAGCAAGAGAATCTGCCTCTGTGCCAGCAAAGTGCTCCTTGCACTCCTGCTCTGATCTGCCACTTGATTCCTCCCACCGTCTGAGCCAGGAACTCTGGAACCAGCCACAGGAGCTTCCTGTTGCTGCCACCACCACTGCTGGGCCATCTCTGTCACCCCTAGGGCTGGGGCTGGACCACTCTCTAACCCAGTTCAGCAGTTTTCCCACTAACCTGCTCCATGGTCTTTGGCATTTGTGGGTTGAGAAGTCTGGTAACTGCCACAGCTCAATGATTCATAGACCTAAGGCCTGTTCTGGCCGGCTGACTCTCAGTGTGGTCTGTCCTGGCACGGCCCTCTCTGGGTTGTGCTCCACTCTCAGTACCATGCGATAAACCCTTCCTAGCAACCATCCAGGCCTCCCTGGACTGGAGACCTGCTTCCCTGTGCTATTTTGTGGGTTCCACAGCTCTAGAATTTGTTCAGAGCCATTTTTTACAGGTGTTTGGAGGGATTTTGGGGAGAGCTTAAGCAAGTCCCTGCTTTCCAGCTGCCATCTTGGCTCTGCCCCCAGATTTTGGACATCCTAAGGGTTGAAGCTGTGGCTTCTTTTCCTTTGCTTTCTCCTTATAGTGCTTAACACAGTGCTTTGTTCACTTTAGGAACTAAAAAATTTTTGCGAACAAGATTTGTGTTGACGTCCCTCATATTTAAGGGTTCACCACTTCTTAAAGAAACTGATACAGTTGACCAAAGGAATTGGACCTGACAATTAATAGCGTATGAGAGAGTAACATTAGCACTACAGTTTCTGCATGAAAATCCATTTGTCCTATCAACTGAATAGAAAATCAAATATATATGTGTATATATACCTATATATGTATACATGTGTGTAATATATAATGAAATTGCTCATTGGAATCTTATGTTGCCAACACACTCAACTACATAGCAGATAAAGATTTTCTTTAAAAGTTTTACATTTTCTTCATTTTCTTCTTCTGTTGTTAGATTTTGATTTGCACTATTTCTGGCACTGGAGCAAGTTCACCGATTACGTGCAGTGCGTGTTGACTTTCACGGGAGTGACTGGATACATCACTTACCTCTCTCTTGATTCTGCTCTGTTTGTGGAAACATTGGGGTTTCTTGCTGTATTCACAGAGGCCATGCTGGGTGTGCCACAGCTCTATCGGAACTACCAGAATAGATCCACTGAAGGAATGAGGTAGGAGAAAAGGTGATCTTGGGCTGTTGCTAACCATTGTTGTTTATATTATCATTGGGTGGCACCCTTTGTTTTATATCTCCTGAAAACTCCTAGGAAGTTGTATATAGGGCATATTTTATAAATCAAATTGTAGTTTACTTTTCCTGGTACTTTTAATTTCAAAGATGTTTTATCTTCTATTTTCATTAGCAAGTCCTGGGGATAGAAAAGGTAGGCAGCATTGCGACATGTAGGGAATGTATAGTCCCAACAAAGGACATGGTCTAGTATTACATCTTAAAATGCACAGATTTTTCCTGCCAAATAATAACACTCCTTGGCTTATCATTATTTTTTGATAGATCAGATCACATGATGAATGTAAAGCCTCTATAGGGAATTAACATAAAAATAAGACCAAGAACAAATCTCCATTAGGTTAGTGGCCAAAGGATATGAACAAACAATTCTCAAAAATAGAGTTGCAAAATATTAATGACTGTTTGAATGAACGTTCCAATCACTAATGATAAGAGAAATACTAGACCAAATTACTCTAAGGTTTCACCTCATCCTTAGCAAATTGGCAAAGATGGAAAAAATACTCAATATTTAAGGGGCTGTGGAAAAGTATGTAGATGAACACTGCTAGTGGAGCTGTGAATTGGTCCATTTTAGAATTCTATTTGTGCTAAAAAAAAATGACTAAAATGTTCACTCTCTGACCCAAAGAACTTGCTGCTAGGCATAGTACTCCAAGAAGGTCAGAGGGAGAAAGGTCTTGAATACACCAAGATATTCATAGCAGTACTTTTTGTGGGAACAAAGAATTCAAACCAAAGTTGTTGTTGTTTAGTTGTTTTGATGGTGTACAACAATTTGTGACCCCATTTGGGGTTTTCTCAGTGAAGATACTGGTGTGGTTTGCCATTTCCTTCTCTAGCTCATTTTACAGATGAGGAAACTGATGCAAATGGAGGTAAGTGACTTGCTAAGCCAGGGTCACACAGCTAGTAAGTGTCTGAGGCTGGATTTTAACTCAGGTCTTCCTGACCCCTGGCCTGGCACTCTATCCACTGTGCCATCTAGCTGTCCCTCATACCAAAGTAGATGCCCATTGACTGGGAAGTAACTAAACAAATTGTAATACATGAATGTAATAGAATCATATTGTATTCTTTTAAGTAGTGATAGATATGAAGAAAGTAGAGATGAATGGGAAAATTTACATGAACTAATGAAGAGTGGTATGTTGGAAAGGGCACTGATAGAGAAGTTAAAGGATTTGGGCTCAAATACTGCCTCTTGTGATTAGGACTCAAGTGAAATGAGGAAAAAAATGAAACAGAATTCTATGGAATTCTATGTTATGACGAAACTTGGCTTTGCAGAAGAGATTAGAAAATGTGACTCCTTCCCTCCTCTGCAGACTACAATGACAGGACATTGCATGTATTGTCCCATGTGGTCGATGTTTTGATTAGTTTTGCTGAACTACTGTCCTACCCCTCACCTTTTTATCCTTTATTATAACAGATTATCATGGGATAGAGGAGGCAGAAATATGTTTAGACATGAAAGTGATGTAAAAACCAAAAGACACCAATATTTTTTTTAAAATCTTGAAGCTTCCAGTATACAGACAGGTATAATTTTCAAACCTCTCTTCAGATACACATATGCCTTGTATGATCTCTACAGATTAGATAAACTACACTTTGAAGATTCAAAACTTTTCACTTTATATTCCTACTTGGCCTTTTGATTTGCAAACAGACTTCAGTAAAGAATCTCTTCTCTAAAAAATAACTCTTCCCCCCTCCCAATAATCTGTAGTGAATCTTTTTGCAAAACAAGAGTTGTTTTGAAGTATAAATCAACATACAATGTTACAATTGAAAGGAACCTCATTTTAGATCATATCATCTAGTATAATGTCCCCTCAGTGTATGAATTCCTTTAGTGGTATGTCAATATTTCTAGCTATCTAGCCTTTGCCTAAATGCTTTCAGTGATAGAGAATTCACTTACCAACAACCTAACACTGCCTTTAGGAGGGACCATAGCCATTCTTTTCCTCACTCATGCCTGGACTCTTAACAGAATTCTCCTCTTCCTTGTCCCCAGCCATATTGTCCACTTGAGAAACCTCTGCCCATTAGTATGCCTTTTCTCATCGGTGACTGCCTTCTCAGAACCACCATTTTAGGAAGGACCCCAGCTGTGGTTCACCTCATGAAGATAAAGACTAGCCAGAATCCTTTTCCTCCTCCATCTCTCTTGCCACATTGCCATATCATCCTTATTGGAGTTATTTATGTACATTTTATCTCCCTGAGTAGATTATAAGCTTTTGGTAGAGCAGGGATGGCTGTTATTTTTTTACCTACTCAGTAAACACCTATGAAATGAAAGAAATTCTGCTTGGGTTTCCTTCCCTATTGTCTTTATACTTCTCACATATAAATCAGGAGAATACTACCTAATGGATTCATTAAATCTAGAAATTCTTCCTCTTTTTCCCCTCACAAAACAAAATGATTTAAAAAAAAAACCTTTCCTAAAACAAACTCACTGTGGAAAATAAAGACTTAGATAATTTGGAAATTGATCAAGAGAAAACGATTGTTTTTCAGTAGGTGGGTGACAGAGTTTTGTAATTAGCTTAATGGAGGGAGCATTGAGAATATTACATTCATCTGAAATGTCCCAACAAACCACTCAAAGTCTGTGCTACTTTACATAGCTACAACTCAGCTTTTGTTGGTGCTGTGCATTTCTACTCAAAATTTGTCAGATTGAGCTTCTTTGTTCTCCGAGGGGAGAGTAGGAGTGGGAAGAGTATTCTTTTTTTTTAATTTAAATTTATTTATTTAACATATTTAGTTTTCAGCATTGATTTTTACAATAGTTTGAATTACAAATTTTCTCCCCATTTCTACCCTCCCCCCCACTCCAAGATGGCATATATTCTGGTTGCCCTGTTCCCCAGTCAGCCCTCCCCTCTATCACCCCCCTCCCCTCTCATCCTCTTTTCCCTTCCTTTCTTGTAGGGCAAGATAAATTTCTATGCCCCATTGCCTGTGTATCTTATTTTCTAGTTGCATGCAAAAACTTTTTTTTTTTTGTTTTTGAACTTTGTTTGTTTTTAAAACTTTGAGTTCCAAATTCTCTCCCCTCTTCCCTTCTCACCCACCCTCCCTAAGAAGTCAAGCAATTCAACATAGGCCACATGTGTATCATTATGTATAACCCTTCCACAATACTCATGTTGTGAAAGACTAACTATATTTTGCTCCTTCCCAACCCATCCCGCTTTATTGAATTTTCTCCCTTGACCCCGTCCCCTTTCCAAAGTGTTTGTTTTTGATTACCTCCACCCCCATCTGCCCTCCCCTCCATCATCCCCCCCCCCTTTTATTTTTTTTATCTTCCTCCCTCTTCTTTCCTGTGGGGTAAGATACCCAATTGAGTATGTATGGTATTCCCTCCTCAGGCCAAATCTGATGAGAGCAAGGTTCACTCATTCCCCCCTCACCTGCCCTCTCCCCTCCTCCCACAGAACTGCTTCCTCTTGCCACCTTTATGCGAGATAATCCACCCCATTCTGTCTCTCCCTAGCTCCCTCTTTCACTATGTTGCTCTCTCATCCCTTAATTTGATTTTATTTCTTTTAGATATCTTCCCTTCATCTCCAACTCACCCTGTGACTGCTCTCTCTCTCTCTTATATATATGTGTGTGTGTGGGTATATATATATATATATATATATATATATATATATATATATATATATATATATATATATATATATATATATATATATATATATATATATATATGTGTGTGTGTGTGTGTGTGTGTGTGTGTGTGTGTGTGTGTGTGTGTATGTATACACACACACATAGATATGTACATACATACACATTCAATTATATATATATATATATGCATATTCCCTTCAGCTACCCTAATACTGAGGTCTCATGAATCATACACGTCATCTTTCCATGTAGGAATGTAAACAAAACAGTTCAACTTTAGTAAGTCCCTTGCAATTTCTGTTTCTTGATTACCTTTTCATGCTTCTCTTGATTCTTGTGTTTGAAAGTCAGATTTTCTATTCAGTTCTGGTCTTTTCACTGAGAAAGCTTGAAAGTCCTCTATTTTATTGAAAATCCATATTTTGCCTTGGAGCATGATACTCAGTTTTGCTGGGTAGGTGATTCTAGGTTTTAATCCTAGCTCCATTGACCTCCAGAATATCGTATTCCAAGCCCGTCGATCTCTTAATGTAGAAGCTGCCAGATCTGGGGTTATTCTGATTGTGTTTCCACAATACTCAAATTGTTTCTTTCTGGCTGCTTATAGTATTTTCTCCTTGATCTGGGAGCTCTGGAATTTGGCGACAATATTCCTAGGAGATTTCTTTTTGGGATCTATTTGAGGAGGCGATCGATGGATTCTTTCAATTTCTATTTTGCCCCGTGGCTGTAGAATATCAGGGCAGTTCTCCTTGATAATTTCTTGAAAGATGATATCTAGGCTCTTTTTTTGATCCTGGCTTTCAGGTAGTCCAACAATTTTTAAATTATCTTTCCTGGATCTATTTTCCAGGTCAGTGGTTTTTCCAATGAGATATTTCACATTGTCTTCCATTTTTTCATTCCTTTGGTTCTGTTTTATAATATCTTGATTTCTCATCAAGTCACTAGCTTCCACTTGCTCCAATCTAATTTTTAAGGTAGTATTTTCTTCAGTGGTCTTTTGGACCTCCTTTTCCATTTGGCTAATTCTGCCTTTCAAGGCATTCTTCTCCTCATTGGCTTTTTGGAGCTCTTTTGCCATTTGAGTTAATCTATTTTTTAAGGTGTTGTTTTCTTCAGTGTATTTTTCAGTATTTTTTTGGGTCTCCTTTAGCAAGTCATTGACTTGTTTTTCATGGTTTTCTTGCATCCTTCTCATTTCTCTTCCCAATTTTTCTTCTACTTCTCTAACTTGCTTTTCCAAATCTTTTTTGAGCTCTTCCATGGCCTGGGACCAGTTCATGTTTTTCTTGGAGGCTTTTGTTGTAGGCTCTATGACTTTGTTGTCTTCTTTAGGCTCTATGTTTTGGTCTTCTTTGTCACCAAAGAAAGAATCCAAAGTCTGAGACTGTATCTGGGTGTGTTTTCGCTGCCTGGCCATATTCCCAACCAACTAACTTGACCCTTGAGTTTTTCATTGGGGTATGACTGTTTGTAGACTAGAGAGTTCTATGTTCCACGTTTGGGGGGGAGGTGCCAGCTCTGTCACACCAGCACTCCTCCTTCCCCAAGAACCCCCAACCCAGACTGGGCTTAGATCTTCAGCAGGCTGTGCACTCCTGCTCTGATCCGCCACTTAATTCCTCCCACCAGGTGGGCCTGGGGCCAGAAGCAGCAGCAGCTGTAGCTGCCCCACCTCCGCTGTCCCCGGGGCTGGAAGCCGAACCTTGAACTCCTTCCACTCCCGAACCGCGAACTCCTTCCACTCCCGCAGCTTTTCCCACTAACCTTCTCCGAAGTCTTTGTTGTTTGTGGGTTGAGAAGTCTGGTAACTGCTGCAACTCACTGATTCAGGGCACTAGGGCCCCCTCCACCCGGGTCCTGGTGTCGTTGGTCCACGCTGCTCAGGCTGGGCTCTGCTCCACTCCGTTCCCAGCTCCCAGCTCCCAGCTCCATGTGGGATAGACCTCACCCAGAGACCATCCAGGGTGTCCTGGGCTGGAGCCCTGCTTCCCTCTGCTGTTTTGTGGGTTCTGCTGTTCTAGAGTTGGTTGAGAGCCATTTTTTATAGGTTTTTGGAGGGATTCGGCAGGGAGCTCATGCTGGTCCCTGCTTTCGAGCCGCCATCTTGGCTCCGGCCTGGGAAGAGTATTCTGTACCTAATTACTTGCCCTGGAAGTATTTGGATTTTGTAAATGTAGTGTTAGAATAATTTTGTGGCAGATTTAGGGAACATCATGTTTTGGAATGATTTTATATTCTTAATACCTGATTTGATGATGATAATAAAGTCGTAGCCACTTGTCATGGGGTGATTATCCTAACCTCTCATCTCATAATCCATTGCTTTTACCATTTCTTTGTTCTTTATCATTCTTCCAGGGGTGGAGCAGTAGATTTGGGGAGGGTAGGGTGGACCAGTGTCTGGATTTCAGTTTTTCCTTCTGTCTCTGCCCTCTGATGTAATAGATGATTGGCAGTTAGCTGTTTGGGGATCGAGGTTCTCCAAATAATTAATGACAAATTTATAGCATAATTACGTATGCATTATAAAGGCAGCTTTCCTATGAGAAGACACATATCTGTACCTACTCTCCCTATTCCTTCATAAACCTCACTCTTAGAATCTTTGATGCAGTTGACTTCAGCTAGATGTATTTGCTCCTCAAAGCAGAACACTTTCCATGAACTTTGATACTAAGTACTCCTCATAGGAAACTGTGACTATTTGAAATGTCAGATTATCCTAATGGCTCATTTTTTATTTGCTAACTAGGGTTGGGGCACCTTACTACTCTTGCCATATTTTATTTAATTCAATTCAGCAATTTTTTTTTTTCTTTTTGGTACCTTCTAGGTACTGTAAATAAAAAGAAAAAAAATGAGAAGGATTTCTCCTACTCAAGGAACCTACAGTCTCTTCGACATGACTATTCGGTTATGAGTAATACTGAGAACATTGGTACTCATCTACTTAAGGCAGGAGCATAGACCATTTACTGTTTCTAATACCTCATTTTGGATGTCACCAGGGATTGTCACAATCACTGTGATTCACAGTTGCCATTTTTCAATGATGAAAAATTGGATTTATGAGAAATACCAGGCATCCTTCCCCCACTCATAAACTCCAAACTATGGGCATGATTTTTTGACTTTAATTATTTAGGTGTTTTTTTTCTTTTCATTTAATAAGCATGATATTAAATATGATTAGAAGGGAATTTTATTGCTAGAATAGGTATCTTAAATTACTTACCAGTTCTCTTCAGCATCTGGAGACTCAAAAACAAGCCGCATTAAGATGGTCCTACACAGTTCAGAATCCCAGGCAGGAAATCTGTCTAGATTTGTTCAGTGGTAGTTCTGATTTGAAGAAAACTATAGCAGTCAGTAGAGGCCAAAGCTTATCTTTGTCAAGGAAATGATTGCTTAATTTAATCAGCATTAAGTCCAGGAGCCTATTAAGATACTGCTTATCCTTATTACAAAAGAATAAATTAATAATAATTCACTGCTATCACAGAGAATTAAGCTTTGATAATGATGTAATTCATTTAAAATTTTCCTTAAAAGTACTCATGTTGAAATAAACTTCAGGACTCATTGGTCAAAGACTTTTGTACAGATTTACAATGACATACTCATCCACTGTTAAGTCTTTATGAAATGACTTCTCTCCTTAGAAGACCAGCACTGTGAGAACAGTAGTTAATCTGCTTGATAAAAATCTTGAACCATATATTAATTAAACACCAGAGGGTGCTAATTAGTCAATGTATTATAATTTATAACAAGCAATAATAATTATTTATTCTGGGTACCTCAGCTGTTCTACTCTTGTTTTATTTGCATTCCATTTACATGACAGGAACATTGGTAGGGCTAGTTGGTCCCAGAATGACTTAGGAATGGCAGTCCCATTTCCAATGCTGATTATAAAAAACAAACAAAAGCAATGGAACTCTTTTATCAGATTGTCACACAGGTTTGTGACCTGTGTTATATCTGCCTTTAGTGAATGTAGTTACTGGGAAAGACATGAATTGACCCATAGTATAACCCAGTGGGCTAGATTACAGAGGGGATTTATGTAGAAAATGACAAAGGTTATTTTTTGGTAGCTTGAACATTGTCCTTTATAAGCAGTGATTGATTCTTTTTGATTTGTGAATCTTTTGGGGGAGGAGGAATTTGGTAATGGGAGGGAAAGGAGGTATGTAAAAAGAGAGCCTATTTATGTTTTTATCTTTTTGGAAGAACTCTTTTCTGGAGCACCTCCATGCTATTATGAGATAAAGGTTTTTGAAGACTATGTCAGTGAATTACATAACTTTTGCAGGTCCTATCAAGTTGAAATGTCTTGAATATGTGCCTCACAATGTATAATACAGTGTGTTGGTCAGCAAAGAGACTAACAAGACTGAGTTGGAGAGGCTTATCCCTAGTTTGGTCACGGGGGTGATGAATTTTGGGCCTTAGCAACTCTTGAAAAGCATTTACTAACTTATAAAGTTACTGTGATTCGTATTTGTGGAGGGAGTGCCTACAGTGAAGAAATTCCAGCTGTCACAAAGGATTGAAATCATCTTTTGGCCACTTAGTTACTCTTGTCTCGCTATTCTCTCTTGTGTTCTCTCTTTAGTGACGTCAGAATTTTTAAACTTCTCAAATATAACTTAGTGTACTGGTCCCTCTCCTTCTGTGTCACTTTCTTTGGCTCCTCATCCTCCCTGACCCCTTACAGTGAGGGTTTCCAAAGGTTTTGTCCTTAGCCGTGTCTTGCTGCACTCCTCCTTCAAGCTATTTCATCCACTCCTAAGGCTTCAATGATTGCTTCAATGAGACAACTTCTGAATTTATAGCTACAATTCTGATTTTGTCCTTGAGCTCCATATATACATATCTAATTTTCTAACTGCATAGCTCCACTAGAATTTCCCACTAGTGTCTCAAACTCAACAATCCAAAATGGAAAATATTTAACATTTTCCTCCTCTTGGCTTCTCTATTTCTGTCAATTCACTTGTACTTAAAACTTTGTTTAATCTTTGTCTCTTTCCTTGTCATTCATTCTGCATATCCAGTCAGTTGCCAAGCTTCATCAATTCCACCTCTGCAGTATGTTGTATATATTCCCCTCTTTCTGTTCCCTCTCCCACTAACAATGGTGCAGACTCTTGTTATCTCTTACTTGCACTGTTGTTGTAGCTTCTTAACTGGTTTTCTTGCTTTTCATTCTTTTCTCTTTCTTCCCGCAGCCTTCACACCACTGTTACACTAATCTTCAATTTAAAAAAATTTCTAACAATTAATTATTAGCAAATATTTAATAAGTGCCTTCTATTTTCAAGGCATGTTAAGTCCTGGGGAAATAGCCCTAAAAACCAAGAAGTCTCTGCCCTCAAGAAGCTTATAGTCTGTTGGGGGACATAGCATATACAGGGACACATAAATATCAGATAACTTGAGGCAGGAGTGACTTAACTACCGAGAGATATGAAGATATGATGATGTAATTCTTTTGTTTAAAACCTTCCAGTGGATCCATATTTTCTTACTAAATAAAATGTAGACTTTCGATTTTGGTATTTAAGGTCATCCATAGTCTCTTTCCATGCCTGCCTTTTAGGCTTCCCATGCTACTCTCTTCTTAGGGAAAGCTAGGTAGTGCGGTGGATAGAGTGCAGGGCTGTATCAGTAAGGCAAGATTCATGATATCGATGGTGACCATGAATATGCCTATGTAGTTCAGAGTCACAAAGTGTAAGAGACTGTGTATAGAAGGCAGAAGAAGTAAAACATTTATTCAGACACCAGAGGATCAAATCCCAAAACCAATAACCCCAATTCGACATAGCAGTAATTACATCCCAAAACCAGTACGTCCACCTCAGTGTAACAGCAGAGAGATTAAAACACAGTATCACAACAAGGAGCCAAGCCATCCTGTAACCTTCCCTTCTTCTAGGGCCTTTCCTGTAAACACTCACTCATGAATCCTAACTTTCTGCTTGCCTTTGTCCTCTCCTCCCACAGTTCTGAGAGCCCTTGCAGTTCTGTCTCTCTGTCTCTCACAACTCTTTCTCTACTTTATGTCATTGCCATCTTTTCCTCACAGCTCTCTCTTCTGAGCTTAATGGCTATCCACAGGGTATATATACCCAGTGTAGGCCTGGGGCTTAGTACCTAGTAGCAAATGGGTGTGGGCCTGGGGCTTAGCACCTAATAGCAAAAAGGTGTTGCCCTGCCCACAAGCAAGCCTCTTTTAATCAAGCTTCCCTTAACTAGCTCCACCTGAGGCCTATTGAATGGGTAGGGAAGAGCTTTGATCACGTTACCACCACAAGGGCCTGCAGTCAGGATCCTGGGCAAGTGACTTAACTTCTGGTTGCCTCCGTTTCCACATCTGTAAAATGGGGATAAAAATAACACCTACCTGCTAGGGTTGTTGTGAGGATCGAATGAAATAACAATTGTGAAGTATTTAGCACAGTGTTTGGTACATAGTAGGTGCTATATAAATGTTAGCTGTTATTCTTATAGTTTATGCTGTAGATGTGCTGTAGGTGCCGTAGACTATATTCAGTCTTCTATACAGATTTCAAGCTTTTCTGCGTCCCTGCATTTGTTCATGCTACTCCTTAAGCCTGAAAGGCCTTCTCCCTCATTCCCTGTATAGCTCCTACCTTTTGAAATCATTCCTCTCCTTTAAAACCCAATTTAAATGACACCTCCTCCAAGATTTCCTCATTCTTCCTGAACTCTAAGTTGGAAATATTTGAGTAGCTGTTTGTATACCTCTCATGCACTTAGCATGCTTTATTTGGCATTAGAGTTTTTAAGGTGCATATCACCCTCTATTTCTAGGGCAGGTAGGTGGCAAAGTGAGTAGAGTGCTGGTCCTGGAGGCAGGAAGGAGTTCAAGCCTGAGACACTAGCTGTGTGATTCTGGGCAAATTATTTAACCCTATTTGCCTCAGTTTCCCCTTCTGTAAAATGAGCTGGAGAAGGAGATGGCAAACCACTCCAGTATTTGGGGGATTTAGTTCTGTTACATTTTAATTTAATCCTTTTTGAAGAGATACATGCTTTGCATTTGAGTGTGAGAATGTCATAGTTTAAAGGGAGGGCCTCAAAAGTCTTCTAGGTTTTTATATAGTGTGGCTCTAAATTATCCTGTTCATCTCCTTTCATGTTGAAAAGGTTGTGAAAGAAAGATACTGAAGATAGTGAGAGGATGAAAATGCATTAAGAAACAAAATTAATTGTGTACACCAGATCTGTACAACCTGCGGCTCTTGGGCTGCTTACGGACCACAGACACGCCCAAGGATTTTGGGCAGCCTGTGAAAAATGTAGAGGATGTTTGCGGGCTGCCCAAAATCCTTTGGTGTGTCAAAAATGACCTGCAGGATGCAGGTTGTGCAGGCCTGGTGTACACCATTACTTAAGCAGATTAAGAAGCTTATTTAAACCAGATTCTTGCTCTTAACTCATCTGATAAGGTGTGGTAAAGCCCTTTCATATCTCATGGTGTCTGTGCTGGCAAGACTTTGCCTAGGAGGTGCCTAGCTATCAGTTAAGAAATGTGGATGAGGCTGAGTTATAAATTGAGGGAGAGGGCTCTCCATTTCCCTCTGCTGAGCTCTCCAAAGCCATCTTATTTGTTTTGAAGATGAAAACCACCAGCCTGACTTGGTGGGAGTGCAGTCATCGATGCCTGCAGCATCTCTCCTCGTACCTTTTCCATTTAAATGGCAGAAGAGACATCAGGCTCCAGGAGAAGTATTGCGGTTCTAAAGACAAGAGCAAGCATTGTCTTTTTCATCTTTATTTCACTTTAGATGTGGCACTTCTTAGGCTAGTATGTATTTGCATTTTGGTTGTAGGTAGAGTCAATCATAGAATGTTAGAGTTGGGTCCAATCTCTTCATTTTATAGAGGAGAGAACTGGAACTACATACACATACATGGTCACACATTTAGTTCTAATATCTAATGGCCGGTAGACCCTTTTTTCATACTTTCACAAAATGCGGCTTTGGCAAATAGTAGGAATAGCACCTTTAAATCTACATAAGATATTTTCGTTTTAAGGTAGGAGAGACAGAGACCCCCATGGTATAGGGAGGAAGTTGGGAGAGGGTAAGGAGTTTAGGTGTACAGAGGGGGAAGAAGCACTTGCTAACTGGAAACTTCTTACCAATTATTCTTGTTAAAGAGTTGACAAGTTAATTTTTTTTGCATTGTTGAAGACATGTAAATTCTTTCTGGGAACTCTAAATTCTAGCACCCTGAGAAAAACCTTGGTTGCCCTACTCTTAGGTATAGTCTGGTGACAGAGCCTGAACTAGATCTCTAGTTCAGTATTCTTTCTACCATACCATGTTGCTTTTATTCACTATGAAACACTAAAATATACATTTGTGAGTCATGGTGGTGGTAGGTGGTAATTTGTGCTTCTGTTGCATATCAGGTTATTTGGTGGATATGTATAGGTAATTCTTGTACCTGATTGATAAATTTTGCAGGCTAGGAGAGGGCTGATACTTGACTTGTATTCACCAGTCCTTTACCTGAAGTTCCTTAATTTACACATCCAGATAGTTTATGAAGGGTCCGTGTTCTGAATATTGCCTTTTTAGCTGATTTAGAACTTGAAATGTGCATATGGAACAAATCTTCATTTATTTCTCACCACATGTTGATTTTGTACATCCATTCATCTATTCAGGATATAGCATCTCTTTAGGTCACGTACTTCCCAGCAGTTCTCAGTTGGAGAACAACGAACATTTATTTGTGTCCAGTGATGGTGGGTAGCAGTGGAGAAGTAGGAACTCGGACACTGATAATTATGGTTTTTATGAGTTGTTATAAGTTACTGGGGCCATTTGTATTGAGGGAATTTCAAAATAGAAGGAAGAGTTTTGGTAGCTTTTTAAGTGTCACTACCACATCACTTCTTTGTTGTAGAGAGGTGAGTAGACATTGTTTTACCCATAAGTAGGAATTTTGAGGAGGTGAAGGTTATATATGACACCTAATAGTCCTAGAACTGTGCACTGTTTAGATAGAATCATAAAATCTTTTGGATTGGAAGGGATTTCAGAAATCATATATTTCAGTGCCTTATATGATATACGAGTCTTCTAACATCTCTGAAAAATGGTTAATATAGCCTTTGTTTAAATACTTTGTTAGAGAGCTCATCATTTTGTAATGCAGCTTATTCTATTTTCTTAGCAGGATCATAGGTTAATAAATTCAGAACTAGAAGGAACCTAAAGGCATCTGGTTCAAAGCACTTCTCCTGCTCCTCTCCATACTCAATTTATTTTACAGATGAGAAAACTGAGGCACAGAAAGGTTAGGTGATTTGTTCAAAGTTACACATGAAGTAAGTGGCAGGATCAGCATTTGATTCCAAATCCAGCATTCTTTTTTTTTAATTGGTTAATGTATTTTTAGTTTTCAACATTCAACATAAGATTTTGAGTTCTAAAATTCCCCCTTTCCCCTCCTTCTTTCCCAGGATGGCATGCAATCTCATATAGGCTATACATGTACATGTTAAATGTATTTCCACATTAGTCATATTGGGAATGAAGAATAAGAACACAAGGGGAAAACCATGAGGAAAAAAAAACAAAACAAAAAAAAAGAGAATAGTATGCTTTGATCTGCCTTCAGACTCCATGGTTCTTTTTCTGGATGTGGATAGCATTTTCCACCTTGAGTCTTTTGGAATTGTCTTAGGTCATTGCATTGCTGAATAGAGCTAAGTGTATCAAAGTCAGTCATCGTACAGTGTTGCTGTTACTGTGTATAATGTTCTCCTCAAATTCAGCATTCTTTTGACTTCATCCTGTTTCCCCCAGTACTGATCATTAAGAACTTCTTTCCCAGTTCTGTCACTTGGAACTTCAAGTCTGGAGAAAACTTCGTAAGATGCCTTTGGTGAGATTGTAGAGGTTGCTGGTTTCCTTCTTTGAGTGTCAGAGGCACCCTATAGTGTACTGAGGAGATTGTTTCTTGAACATACAAAGGGTCCTCATACAAATTTTGACATTGAACTCAAACTTTTTTTTTAATCACTGGACTTTTTTGTATTTTAAGGACCTTAATTAGTAAGGTGGAGATGACCTAAATCCAGCACTGTCCAATTTCCTTTGCCCTGTGATGTCCTCTGATTTTAGTTCTGGATTTTAAATGACGTTGATTTTCTACAAAAGAGGTTTCAGTCTTATAGCACAAAGCACTTACTCTTAAGTCTTAGACCTGGATGGAACCTCAGAGTTATATAATCCAGGCACTTGCCTTCTGGCAAGCAAGGTACTATCCATATGTGAAAGGTGAGCTGACTAGAGCTCAGACACATTAAATGAACTATTTGATGACTCACTGGCTTGTGAAAGAGGGATTGGGTCTGAGGAAAGATTACTAGGGAAAAATGGCATTTCTTCTGGCTGGCTTCATTGACAAGCAGCTAGTCTTTGATCTTTTTTTATGTTATAAGTCTGTACACTTAGGGTAGCGTTTGTAAAATGTAGGAGACAGTAGAGTGCTGGTGCTGGTAGCATATGTAGTTTCACTCTTTTACTGTGTCCCTCTGTCCCCTTTTTTGCTCCCCTATTTCCTCTTCTCTGCCTCACAGATATTGTGTGCAAATTTTAAAAAAATCTGTTAAAAGGTTAAAGAAAGTTGATTTCTAGGGGTGCACTGAGTAATTTTTTTTTGAGAAGGGGGTGGTAAGCCAAATAAGTTTGGAAACTGCTCTAAATGCAAAGATACCTAAGGTAGGAAATATTGAGTCTGTTGTGAGTCTATGTGTTAAAAGGAAGGTTGAAGGAACTGAGAATATTAAGGCTGTAAAAGAAAAGATTTATGGGGGAAAATGATAAACACCTTTAAGTATTAGAAAGGCTATCAGGTAGAAAACACTTTGGACTTGTTCTGGTAGGCTTCAGAAGAGATGAACAGCACAACAGAGTTGCAGAATGGTAAATTTGGGCTTGATTTCAGGGGGGAAACCATCCCAACAGAATTATCTAAAAAATGGAATGGGCTGCCTCTAAGAGGTAGTAGGTTCCCTCTCATTGTAGGTTTTCAGCACAGGCTGGAAGACCACTTGTTAGAATAATATATTGTTTTTTCTTTTGGGGGGTATAGGTTCAACTAGTTAGCCACTGAGGTCTCTTCCAACTCTCCCCCACCCCGGCCTCCTGATCAAATTCCGTAATATGTTGAACATTTTGTTAATGCCTGGAATTTACAACATCTCTTTTGTGCCAAATATTTTGTTGTATCAGAAACCCTGTAGGGGAAAAAACTAAATTGTAAGTAGTCTGACTCCCTTGGCAATAAAAACAGCTATTTACTAACAAATTACTCTTGAAATCCATCACTTTTTTATGTTTTACCATTACTCTTTTAAAAATTGTTTTGTCTACGTACCTCTCACTCAGGAGTGAGGAATAAAGCTTTTCCTTCTCTGACATACAGCTAAAATCAGATGTTCATAATGGCCTAATTTGATAACAGGCTATTTTACATAGATTTGTAAAATGTTAAATTCCTCCAATTTTTAATTAGTAAAAACCAGCAGTACAAACACATTTAGCAAGTGCAAAAAATATTTTAAACACTTAGCCATTGGGTATGGTGTAGGGGATAGATACAGCCATGGACTTAGAGGAGAGAAGGGGAGAGATTTGAATTCTGGCTCAGTTTATTAGCAGTATCATCATAGGTTACTGCTCCTGAGCCTGTGGTAGCAGAGATCACTCACTCAAGTGATTCAGTCTTAGGATTGGGGTAAAATGCTCCTGGTCTATAAATTTGATAAACATACATTTACTTATGACAAAAAATTAAGAGGATGTAATTTCCGCTTCCCTAGGCTTCTGTGTGCCACTGCAAACTCTGTCAGTTGGAGGAACTTCCAAGAAGGCCACCAGAGGCAGGCAGGTTGTGATAAACTTTTTGCTCCAGTTCCTAATAGCTTGGGCTTTTTATGTCTTTAGGGATAAAGAAGAAATGCTTGATACTAATGGTTCAAGTCCTAGTCCCTTGAAGATGGCCTCCTTGTCTCTTTTTCTTCATCTGTAAAATATGGCAAATAATACTTGTGGGACATACATCTTGGGAGTTGGTTGTTGTGAAGATCAAATGAACCTGGTAAACCTTAAAGTGTCTTGTAAATGTAATCTGTTATTAACAAAAACAATCCTACTTCATTTTTATATTTTGGTTAGTTGAAATGGAAGGGAGAGAAAAAAAGAAGAGGACAGACTTGCTGAAGGGATAGGCAACAAAGAAAGAAGGAAACTGTAGTAGAGGCTGCCAGAAAGGAGGGGAGGATGAGTAGGCCAAGTATGCCACTTATGTCTCCCTTGAGGCATCAGGGTATTGTCACCACCTATCACTTCTCCTTGAAAGGCTAATTAGTTTAATAACAATTGTTCACAGCTTTTCAGCACTTTTTTAAAAAAATCAGTAATAAATAAGTCTTCAGAGCCATTACTTTTAATGACTTAGCCACAGCAACCCTAGGGAGAAATAATTTTTCTGAGTTGCAAAAGCAATATTACTGTCTGGACTGAATGAAATAAAGCAGTACTTTAGTGATTTCCCCATGGTTACTCTGACTTAATTATATTAGGGCTTTAATAACCTTAGGTCTAGGGTATGTAGGAATTTTTGTTTTCATTTGGTGGGGCACTATCCTGTGTGGCTCCCCAAGAATTGGGATCATGATCATACAGACTGGATTCTAATTAACTCCAGGGAGAAGTATAAGAGTTGTAGAAGCCAAACTAGGACAGAGGAGATTTATTTGACTTTACTTATAACTGTTCATAATAATTGGTGTTCGTTTAAGGCAACAGAATATGACTTGTGGCTCTGGAGGAGTGTCTCTTTCCCCTTGTAATTTCTGTTCATTCAGCACATTCTTTTGGGATGCCAAAGACTAAAGGAAAAGTCTGTTTTGTTGAGTGTATAATAGGATGTGGTCTTCTTTTCACTCAAGAGGTTTGGCTTACTACCAGATGCCATGAACAAAAGAAGATGTGCCAAATCCTCTCCTTTGCATGGTAGAGTGTAGGCCATCATAAAATAGCTAAGTGAATGAATTAGAAATGTTAACAGACTCATCTTTTTGTTCAGACTTTCTACTAAGGAACTTTCCACTTATTCACCTTGGTTATCTGTTATTCTTTCCCTTGTACCCTCTCCATTAGGCCCTATGAATATGTATTTGCTTCTAATAATAGATCATATTTTCCTTTATTTTGAAGTGGTTGCAGCTTTATTCACATGGGATCATCAGCACTAATATTTTGTGGCTCAAAAGATTACATAGCAAAGCAAGAGACTTTCAGTCAGTGGTGATTTGGATATATTTATAACCCATCCTGTTGAGTCTGATTATCCTGCAGGATATGAAACAGTAACCTATAATCTGATCTTTTAGATGGACAGTCCTAAATTCTATCTTCATGGAACAATGGAAAGCATTCATTTTAAGCCCTGACAGGCCATGAGATTATGGAGGTTTAAATGAGATCATCCTTATTGCTTTGGCTTTTCTTCACTTTTCTTGAAGTTGGCCTGGACATTAGTAGTTAATAGTTTGTGGCCTCGAAGATACTGTGGTATCATCTATTAATGCTCTTGGGAATGTTGGTTTTCATATGGCATGAAGCATTTGTTCTCTATATTATTTGCAACAAAACTACATTCCAACTGAAGTGGAGGTGGAAGAGCAAGTAGTAGGAATTGGAATGATGTCAGATGAAGTTCCTAAGTAGCCTTTGAGGTCTGCTGGAGCCTGGAGGTACTTTGGCAAATGAGTGCAAATGTTTTTTTTTTTTTTTTAAATTTTTTTAATTTAATATATTTAGTTTTCAGCATTGATTTTCACAAGAGTTTGAATTACAAATTTTCTCCCCATTTCTACCCTCCCCCCCACTCCAAGATGGCATATATTCTGGTTGCCCTGTTCCCCAGTCAGCCCTCCCTTCTGTCACCCCACTCCCCTCCCATCTCCTTTTCCCTTCTTCTCTTATAGGGCAAGATAAATTTCTATACCCCATTGCCTGTGTATGAGTGCAAATGTTTAAATGCTATCCCTGGATTTGGAAAGGTAGAGAGGGAAAGGGAATTCTAAATGTCAGTATATGAATATAGTCTCCAGTCTGAATGAAGGACAATGTAAATTATTAGGAGGATTGGGCTAGAGAGGAAGGTAAGTGAGGAAATGAACCTAAATGAAATGAACAGTTGACTCTTGGAAGCCTCAGTTACGCTAAGATTCTTAAATGCTGTATGTGTTTTCTGTTGCTGCTGGTTCCATAGCTGTTTCAACAATCCAGCTAGCAGCTGCTGTGGGGGGTGGGGGGGAGGGTGAAAAACCAACACAAGTCCAACAACAAGAATGCTGCCAGCATAGGTTCTTTTGATCTGCTTTACTAAGGAAAGCAACGTTAAGGGGTTAACAATTTTACTTTAATCCAGCATACAGACAGCATTCACTTAGTTCAGGGGAAAAAGGCAGCACCCTGAACTTCAGAGCAAATACAAACAAATTACAAACATCATCAGACAGACTTTGTCTGTTTCAAATCCCAATAATTAGTTACCAGAGTTTAACAAAGTCCCAAAATCTGGGTTTACAAGCTGGAGAGCTCTTAGCTACAGCTGCTGGGAGTCTCCACATCAGCACACCACCAAGAGCGAGAGCCCTAAGCAAATGGCTCGGTCTTCCCTTTTTTTATACAGTTTTAGACGTTATCAAACCTCATCTGAGGGACCAGAACTTAGGCTCCTATGATTGGCTCTGGAGTTAGCACCTCCCCTTAGGATCCTGGGAGCTTCACATCCACATAGGCTTAGCACCTAGTAATTAGGGGTTTGGGGCAAACTTAGGAGCAAAGATCTAATCAGGCTTCCCTTAGTTAGCTCCACCTGGGGCCCCACCTTAGTTATCAATTCACACCTACATAGGTTTAGCACCTAATAGGGGTTTGGGCCTGGGACTTAGCACCTAGTAAGACTCAATCGAAGACAATTAATCATTTTAAAACTGTAAGAAAATCCCAACTTAATTGATATTACAATAGCCCAATGACTTTGATTGTTTTCCCTGATTCTCAAGTATGTTGCCTTGTATATAGGGTGTGTTTTGAATTTTAAAGAGTTAAATATGCCCCTTTGAGTTTTACTTGAACTTGTTCCTTATCTTCAGGCAGTTGTAATGAGAATTGAAGATATGGGAGTAAAGCAGTTTTCTCCTGGATTACCAGCTCATTAAGGTGTTTTGTGGGAAATTTTTTGAGTAGTCATTTGAGTTCTAGTTCTCATTCTGTAGGTAGTCATAAATCATGTTTTCTTTTTTAAAAAATATTTTACTTAGTATTTCCCTTTTTCCAATTACAGGTAAAAACAATTTTTTTTAACATTTCGTTTTTTAAGATTTTGAATTCCAAATTCTTTCTCTGAGACAGCAAGCAATTTGATATAGGTTATACATGTACAGTTTTCTCATATTTTCTTAAAATGTCAGTGTATGAATATGGTCCTAGAAAAAGGACTTTGACTAGATGTTATGATGTGCATGAAAGGTGACAGCAAAGATGCATTTCTTGCCCTCTGAGAACCTAACCACTAATTTGAGAAGACAAGAGAGGTTAAAATTCAACCTAGTAAGAATATTGACCTTAAGCATAGTTAATTGAAATTGTAAATGATTAAAATGTTGAAAATGCTACTAGAGACTTATTAAAAGAATTTGAAAAGATCTTTCTTTATGCTATATAAACAGACATAATTTTTAGCAGTGTGCGTTATTCTTTAACTACTGGGAAGTTCAGCTTCCATTCCATTCAACAAACTACTTTCTTCTTGAAGCCTTTGCTGATCTTCCTAATGATAATGCCTTGTATCCCTGACTTCCTTTATTGATGTGTATTTATTCTTTTTATTTTATATATACTTAAACAGGCACCTATTGTCTCCTCCAATAAAATGTATGCTCCTTAAAAGTAAGGATTGTTCCATTCTTTGTACTGGCATCCTCAGTGCTTTGCATGGTGCGTGGTACATGACCGATGCTTAATAAGTACCTGTTGATTAATTATTAAGCCTCTCCTCTGTTCAGGGCACTGTGCTTTCTGTGCTTTGCACATGATGTGCTTAAACATCACTCTTGGAACTTTCTACAACTTCCTGCTGTAGGTTATTTATGCATTTCACTTTTTAAAAAAGTTAAGTAATTGGGGCAGCCGCATCACTGAAATGTTAAAGATTTGTAACTATCTTTACTAATTAATGCAATAAATTCTGAAAGCAAATTCTACAAGAATATTTGCATTCAGCCTCCTTTACTCTGCATTAGGTTTAAAGAATATATTTTTAACATAATTATTTTGTAGGAATCGGAGAGGAAAGAGGAGAGGAAAAGTATAATTTATAAATAACTACCAATTTATATCTCATTAATACAATACAATGAGACAGGAACACATTTAAGATTTCCCTTAAGACCATGTAGAGACATTAGAATTAGATCTTGTAGAAGAAATTTCACTTAGGTCAAGGGCTGACAATCTTTTATTTTTTATTTTTCAGTTAACAAGCATTTATTTTCTCTTCCTCCAGCTTCTTCCCCATTAGGAAAAAAAGAAAAAAAAAACAAATTGCCATGTTGGTCTTGTCCAAAAATATGTATCCCATTTTGTATATTTCATCTGTTTCTTCTCTTATCAGGTGAGGCAGCTAGGTGGCACAGTGGATAGAATGCCCAGCTTGGAGTCAGGAAGACTCATTTTCCTGAGTTCAAATGTGGCCTCAGACACGTACTGGCTGTGTGATACTGGGCAAGTCACCTTGACCCTATTTGCCTCAGTTTCCTCATCTGTAAAATGAGCTGGAGAAGGAAACGGCAAACCACTCCAGTATTTCTGCCAGGAAAACTCCAAATGGAGTCACGAAGATTTGGACATGACTGAAAAGAGAATAAACGACAGTCTCTTATCAGGAGGCAGATGTCTTTTGTATCATTGGTTCTCTGAAGTGATGATTGGTCATACTTATCAGAGTTGTTAAGTACTTCTGAGCTGTAGATCTTTACAGTATAGTATATACAGTTATTCTTGTGCTTACTTCACTCTGAATCAGTTTATACAGGTTTCCCCAAATTTCTCTGACACTATGCCTTTCAGCATTTCTTAGGGCAACTTAGTATTCCATTACATTTATATACCAGAATTTGTTCAGCCACTCCCCAATTGATGGGCATTTCCCCCTACACCCCTTGCCCCCAGTTTCCAGTTCTTTGCCAACACAAAAAGAGCTATTATAAATATTTTTTGTACACATGGATCCTTTTCCTCTTTTTGATATGGTCCTAGAAGTTGTATAGCTGGGTCAAAGGGCATGCCCAGTTCAGTAACTTTTTGAGCATTGTTCCAGATTGCTTTTTAGAAAGGTTGGACTGATTCCCAGCTCTACCAACAGTGCATTAATATACCTTTTTTCTTTTGCCCCTCTAGCATTTGTCATTTTCTTCTTTTTTTGTCGTATTTGTTGATCTGATGGGTGACCTCAAAGTTGCTCTAATCTATATTTCTCTAGTTATTGGTGAGTTGGAGCATTTTTTCTTATGTTTGTTGCTAGTTTAGGTTTCTTCCTTTGAGAACTATTTATCATTTGGGGAACAGTTCTTATTTTTATGAATTTGAATCATTTCCTTATATATCTTGGAAGTGAGACTTTTAGCTGACAGGCTTTTAGATGTTATCCTAAGTTGCTGAACCTAATTAATAGGGCATTTGCAATGGAGCTACAGGTAGCTTAGGCTCTCTTCCACTTCCATATTTGCCAAAAGAAAACTTAAAAAACCCTACCCAAATATAACCACAACACAAGATATCACTAAGAAGTGATCTACTTGCATAATTAGCCATCAGCCAGCTTTATTAGATACTTGCCAATTGTCAACCTTACTTACCTTTTACATACACATTTCTTCACAGCCCATTACCACACTATTATAAATTATTGCATGTGTTCCCTAACACATCAGTCCAGGTTGCTTATCTTTAGCCTGGAAGATAGAAAACTAAAACATGATGGGAAAATGACTTAATAGTGCAAGTGCTCCCCTTGAGCTGTAGTGCTACTTTAATTGTACAAGTAGTTACAAAAGAGGTATAACACACTGAATCCTGATCGTTAAAGAACTTAGAGGTGAAAGGGACATAAATCCATGATAAATGTTATGATTAAATGCAAGTATGAATTGGGTAAATTATAAGTACTCTGGGAATTAAGGGATGAGAGATCAGTGAGTAATGTAGGAAAGCTTTATGAGGAAATAGAGTTAGGCCTTGAAGGACTGAAAGAATTTTGTTAGTTAAAGAAGGGCCAGGGGAAGTATATTCTAGAAAGGCTGAGCAACATGAACAATAAGATTGGGTTTGAAAATAAGCATGTTATGTTTGGGGGGTTAGTGAGTAGACCTGTTTGAGAGAAACTGAGGACTCAGTTTTAGGAGCTTTGGGAAGGATAAGTTAGAGTCACTAATACAAATAATACTGTAAAGGTCTGTGGTTTAGTTGGTATAAATATCCCCTCCACCAATGCTGGTTACAGCCTGACTTTATCTTGGTATACAATCTTCAAGAGTTGCTATGGCCAAAAGGTTCATCTATCTGGCTAATCCAGTGATGAGATCCTGCTTATCTAGTTGGGTCTTTAGGCAACACACATACAGCCTTTCATCAGGCTGTACTCAAGGTATTTCTAGGTGGTTAGGACCTGCCATCCCTTTCAAGAACCCAGGGTCCACCTCCAGTGAAGCATCACAGTCAAAATGTAGTTGAGGAAGACCACATCACATTTGAATGTCAAGCTGAAGGATTTGAACTAGTAACAATAAATAATAATAACCCCCATTGAGGTGGCATTTAAAGTTTGCTACTAAATATCACAATGGGATTGGATTCCAGGTCTACCTTTTCTTAAATTCAGTGCTCTGTCTACTACACCATGATTTACCAGACTGAAGGATTTGAAATTTGTCTTTAATCTTTTGAGAGGGGATCAAGAGATATTGGTGGTAAAGATGCAAGACTGGATAGAAAGTGGGGGGAGGGGATCAAAAATTAATTCCTAGTTAAGCCTAATTGGGAAAATAAAGGCTTTGTTAGAAATAGAGAAGTTGGAAGCAGTTCGTTTGAGCCACAAGATTATTACCATTTGTGTAACTGAGTATGCCTCTTTGGATGGATCTCATGGGCCTCACTTCACAGGAATAAAATGCAAGTTAGTTTGTTCGTGGTGACAGCTATTAGAATGGGCAAGTGGTCAAATTGTCTGAGGGGCTGGGACAAGCAAGATAGGTCAGTTTTGGACCAAGTATGATAACATAACTGGTAGTTTAAGGAAAGCTATAAGGACTTCTGTCCCTAACTCTTGCTTGGTAGGGAATGTGTTAATATTCCCTGGATAGCTGGTTTTGGGGACAAGGTTACTTTGATCTGGTAAAGGAAGGTTTTCTCTTCCACGGAGAAGAAATGGACTTTGGAGAAGAATGATAGTGAAGACGTTTTTATAGTGATTGTTAGGAGATAAAGAGATGGATATAAGGGAAGGTCTTGGCAGGGATGATTACAAAATGTTCTGTGGTAGTTTTAGGGATTAATGCACATGTCTTTTTTAAAAAAGCCTTGTGTCTATGTTGTGGTAGGTGGAGATCTAGGGGTAGGTAACTATTGGAAGATGACATAGGGAAGTGCCTGTGTTAATCAGTTAATGTTTTTTTAATTGAAGGGTATGCTAATTAAGAGGTAACTCCTCTGTTTCCAATTAGTTATCACTACACACAGCTACCATAAATACTCTTGTATATATGCATCGTTTTCAATTTTATTTTATTTTCAGCTCTGAAATCGCGCCCCCATTGAGAAAGCAAGAAAAACAAAACCTGTTACAAACGTGTATAGTCAAACGAAACAAATTCCTTTATATTTAGTCATATCCAAAAAATATGCCTTGATCTGTACTTTTAAGTCCATCACCTCTTCATCTAGAGTTGGGTAGCACACTTCATCTTCAGTCATTTGGAATCCTGGCTGGACATTGAACAATTTAACTGAGCACTCTAATCAATACAAAGTTCATTTTTACATTGTTGTTGTTAGTATATAAATTGATTTATTGGTTCTCTTTGTTTTACTCTGCATCATTTATTGAGTTTTTCCCTGAATTTATGCCTGTCATCATTTTTTTTGGCAGCACAATAAGTATTCCATCATAATCATCAACTATAAACTTGTTCATCACTTCTCTAAATGAAAATTACTTCCAATGTTTCCAATTTGTTACCACATAAATAACTGCTGTAAATATTTTTGTTTCTTTGGGTCCTTTTCCTCTTTCTTTGAACTCTGGGAGTATAGACCTAGTGGCAGTATCACTGGGTCAAAAGGCATGCACAGTTTTATGTTTTTTGGGGCATAGTTCCAAATTAATTTTCAGAATGACTGGACCAATTTGCATCTTCACCAGTAGTACATTAATGTACTTGTTTCTCCACAGCCCTTGCAACATTTTTTTTCCTTTTTTTGTCAGTTGCCAATCTGATGGCATGAAGTGGTACCTCAGTTATTTTAATTTGAATTTCTCTAATTATTGGTGATTTAGAGCATTTTTGTTCATATGACTGTTGATAGCTTGGATTTCTTCCTCTAACCCCTATCAGTTCATCTTTTTCAATTCAACACAGATTTATTTAGTCTTTAATATATATAAGGCACAGTGCTGCTACGCTAGGCTTTTGGGATGCAAAGAAAAAAACCCAAAGCAGTTTTGGCTCTCAAATGAATAAAAACAAAATATACTTGAATATGCAAAGGAGCTATGATTTAAAGAGTGGAGGGGATACCAAGTGTGGAAACTCCTTTCACTGACACTAATGAAAATCCTTCTGTGACTTAGTAGATAAATCTTAGGGAGTTATTTGAAATCCAGAGAGATGTGCCCTGGGTCACGCAGCTTCTGTGTATTGGAAATAGCATTTGAACACAGGCCTTCCTACTCCAGGCCAACACTCTGGAGCCAGAGTATGTGAATTAAAATCCTGGGCCTGTCACTTGGAGCAGTTTGCCTGCTTTGGTCTTCAATTTTTTCATCTGTAGAATGAGAGAAATGATCCAGATGACTTTAGAGTTCTTCTGCAGTTCAAGATCTGTGACCCTTCTCTGCTTCTTTTATACAAATACATATAAATACGAAGTATATGAAATAAATCAGGAGTGCTTAATAGTGAAAGTGGTATCCGAGATGAACCTTAAGGGAAAAGCAAAGGTTAGAGAGTTATCACAAGCTTTGTCTCTGCATTTGGAAGGGACTTTGGCATCTATTTTAAGCATCCACTTTTATTTAAGTGGTGGTTAACCTGCCAACCAGGAGACTGGATGGTTATTATAAGAGTTTAGGCAAGAAGAGATAAGGACTTGAAGAAGGTGCTGGATGTGAGTATGGATGAAAGAGAAAAGATGTGAAAGTAAAAATGAAGGACTTGACAACTGATTGGATAGCTATATGTTTGCGGTAAGGGAGAGGGAAGAATCAGTGATGGTGCCATTAACAGAAATAGGTTAAATTAAGGGCAGGGTAGATAGAATAGGGGAAAATGAGTCCCCTGGTAAGCCATTTTAAATTATCAGTGATCGTAACTTTTATTTAAAAGTAACAACTGTCTTTATTCTGTCAACTGGACAAAATTGGCCTCTAATCTGTGGGTGACTGGGGCTGAACAGAGCATATTAGAGACAGGAGAGTCAGGAATCAAACAGAAGTTTAATTCAAAGTGAGGGAAATGGCTTGCAAGCAAGGGGAGATCTAGACACACGTGCCAGGGATCCTCCCCTAGTAGGGGAACCTGAGGTAGTATGGGGAAGTCTCAATACCAGTGGTTGTTCAGTGAACTGTAACCCTGACAATAAGGACTAACAGCAACAATGTGACAAGTTTGGTTGTAAGGCTTCATGACCAGAACTTGTCTAAACTCAGGGAACACCTGGTGCTGGTCAAAGCAATACAATAATTATGTGATTTTTGCAGAAGGTAAGTGAAAAGGATTGTTGTTATGTCAAGCTCAGGGCACAGCTTGCTTCCTGGGCCTTAGCTCTGGAAAACAGAGTGTCTTCTAATATCTTGACATTTCCCCCTTTTGACCAAAGGGAGGGGGTCTGAAAGAACTTCTACCCTTTCTGGCCAATAAAGGAAAAGCAGGCATAAGCCAAGAGGCCAGTTGGGCCAGGACGAGCTTTTTTATTCCAGATCAGTTTCTTGAGGGAACCTATTAGGGAAGTAAGTCCCAGCTATCATTGCTAGGCATTGTTTGCTTGCAAGCAGAAAAGAGAGGGGAGCCAAGAATGTAGAGGGAGAAAATGCCAACACACACATGAATCAGGGCCTTGGTGGTTGGGCACACAACAAAAGAAAAGGGGGTGGGGGGAAACTAGGACAGTATACTCAGCCCTTGTCCAAAATCTTGGGACAGTTATCTCATCTGGATGTCGGCTGCTTATGGTTCCGTACTAGACAAACCTTGAGGTTCCTAGAGTGTTCTGCCATCCGCTCAAGAGCAGTGGCTTTTTTCAGATAATCCAGGAATACACACCCACAAGTTTGGCAGCTGTGGGAGTAGTCAGAAAGACCTGGTAGGGGTCCTTAGTGAAAACTCCTTGCATTGATCTTTGAATCTGAGTTTCTGGTCAGCATAACATAGGTCCTTAGTTAAGAGTCTCTAAAAAACACATAGAGATGATCCAGTTTCCCAGCAACACACAACTAGGTTCAAACAATGCAATAAACTTTTTCATAAATTCATTTTCATTGCTTAGTTACTTCATCAGGTACAGATCAGACTACTTAGAGGACTTAAGTGGACTAGTTCTGATAAAGGAGATTTATATGTCACTAAGGTAACCAAGAAAACATAAACAAATATTTTGAAACAAAAGTCCAAAGCAGTCCAATAGTTATCACCAATATTAGCTGACATCAAGTCTCCTTGCATCCTGGTAACCCATTCTCAATATCCATTTAATCAGCACATTTTGATCAGCACATACCCAGATGTCTCGTGTAATTATCTGGTCCCCAGATATCTTTTCTTGGACAATAGGTTTTATTCTCAAGACAGCTCTGAAGAGGGCTTTGCTTCTCTCATTCCAAATCTAGAGGTTCCTAAATAATTCTGAAACTTCAGAGAATTTCAATTTATGTACCATTTGCTATTTCTATTCTGTACTTGATATAAGAATTTTTTAAAAATTTATGAGGGTTGGGGGCAGAGCCAAGATGGTGTGGGAAAAGCAGGGACTTGTTTGAGCTCTCCCCCAAGCCCCTCCAAATAGCTATAAAAATGACTAAATAAATTCTGAGCAGCCCAACCCACAAAATGACAGAGTGAAACAAATTTCCAAGACAACCTAGAAGGTTGACAGGAAAGGTCTGTTGCACCAGTCTGAGAGAAGAACACAGTCCAGTGTGGACTGTGTCAGCACAGACTGGCTTGAGCAGGTCTCAGGGGACTGAATCACTGACAGCTGTGGTGGTTACCAGACTTCTCAACCCACAAACACCACAGAAAACTTAGAAGGTCTGTAGGAAAGGTCTGTCCAACCTGGGTGAGAGAGGAGTGCAGTCCAGCCCCAGCCCTGTGGCGGGGCAGCCACAGCAGTAGCAGTGGTGGCTTCTGGAGCTCTCAGCCCACAGACAGTGGAGGGATTGAGCAGCTGGTCAGAGGGGAATTGCAGGGATCCCTTTGCTGGCACTGAGGCACCATTCTCTTGCTTTGCCCATGCTTCAGTCTGGGTTGCACTCCTGAGTGGCAGTCCTGGGACAAGGAGGAGTGCTGGTGTGGTGGAGCTTGTGGCAGCAGTAAAGAGGGAATCTTCCTCACAGTTCCAAGGCAGAAAAGAGTGCTTGTGGTCCACTCACAGACCAGAGCACAGGCCAGGAAAGGAGTAAACACCTCTCTTTTGATCATGCAACTTTGGAAGAACTGAAAATTTACAGATCCCTAGAAACATCTCTGAAAACACTTGCACAAAACCCCTGAAGCTTAGGACAGTACACTCTCCACACTGGAAGCAGAGACCTACCTTAACAAAGAACTAGAAGGTCAAGTAATTGGCTGGGAAAATGAGCAAACGGTGGGAAAAAACTCAGACTATAGAATCTTACTTTAGTGACAAAGAATATCGAAACATGCAATCAGAAGAGGACAACAAAATCAAAGCTCCTAAATCCAAAGCCTCCAAGAAAAATATGAATTGGTCTCAGGCCATGGAAGAGCTCAAGAAGGATTTGGAAAATCAAGTAAGAGAAGTACAGGAAAAATTAGGAAGAGAAATGAGTGTGATGCAAGAAAAAAAATCATGAAAAACAACAGTTTGCTAAAGGAGACCCCCCAAAAGGCTGTAGAAAATAACACCTTAAAAATAGCCCAAATGGCAAAAAGGTCCAAAAACCAATGAGGAGAAGAATGCCTTAAAAAGCAGAATTGGCCAAATGGCAAAGGAGGTCCAAAAACTCACTGAAAAAAATAATTCCTTAAAAATTAGAATGGAGCAAATGGAAACTTTATGAGAAATCAAGAAGTTATAAAACAAAACCAAAATAAAGAAAAATAGAAGACAGTGTGAAATATCTCAGTGGAAAAACAACAGACCTGGAAAATAGATCCAGGAGAGATAATTTTAAAATTATTGGACTACCTGAAATCCATGATCAAAAAAAGAGCCTAGATATCATCTTTCAAGAAATTATCAAGGAAAACTACCCTGATATTCTGGAACCAGTGGGGAAAATAGAAATTGAAAGAATCCACTGATCACCTCCTGAAAGAGATCTCCAGAGGAAAACTCCTTGGAATATTGTAGCCAAATTCTGGAGTTCCCAGGTCAAGGAGAAAATATTGCAAGCAGTCAGAAAGAAACAATTCAAGTATTGTAGAAACACAATCAACATAACACAAGATTTAGCAGCTTCTACAGTCAGGGATTGGAGGGCTTGTAATATGATATTCTGGAGGTCAAAGGAGCTAGGATTAAAACCAAGAATCACCTACCCAGCAAAAATGAGTATAATACTTTGGAGGAAAAATGGATATTCAATGAAATAGAGGACTTTCAAGCATTCTTGATGAAAAGGCTGGAGCTGAATAGAAACTTTGGCTTTCAAATACAAGACTCAAGAGAAGCATGAAAAGGTAAACAGGAAAGAGAAATCATAAGGGATTTATTAAAGTTGAACTGTTTACATTCCTACATGGAAAAATAATATTTGTAACTTATGAGACCTTTCTCAGTATTAGGGTAGTTGGAGGGAATATATATATATGGAGAGAGACAGAAACAGAGGGAAAAGGGTGAGTTAAATGTGAGAGGATGATATCTAAAAAATAAAATTAAGGGGTGAGAGAGAGGAATGTACTGGGAGAATGAGAAAGGGAGAGGTAATATGGAGCAAATTATCTCATATAAAAGAGGCAATAAAAAGCTTTTACAATGGAGGTGGAGAGGTGAGAGGGAATGAGTGAACTTTACTCTCATCAGATTTGGCTTAAGGAGGGAATAACATATACACTCAATTGGGTATGGAAATCTATCTTACCCTACGGGAAAGTAGGGGGAAGGGGATAAGAGAGGGGGGATGATAGAAGGGAGGGCAAATGGTGGGAGAGAGTAATCAGAAGCAAACACTTCTGAGGAGGGACAGGGTCAAAGGAAACAGTAAAATACATGGGGGATGGGGTAGAATGGAGGGAATAGTTAGCCTTTCACACCATGACTATTATGGAAGTGTTTTGCATGACTACACATGTATAACCTATATTGAATTGCTTGCCTTCTCAATGAGGGTGGGTGGGGAGGGAAGAAGGGAGAGAATGTGGAACTCAAAGTTTTAAAAACAAATGTTAAAAATTGTTTTTACATGCATCTGGGAAATAAGATAAACAGGCAGTGGGGTGTAGAAGTCTATCTTGCCCTACAGGAAAATGGAAGGGAAGGTGATAAAGAGGTGATAGAAGGGAGGGCAGATTGGAGGAGGGGGTAATCAGAATGTACATTGTCTTGAGATGGGGAGAAAATTTAGAACTCAAAATCTTGTGGAAGTGAATGTTGAAAACTAAAAGTAATTAATAAAAAGAAAAAAATTTATGAGGGTCTAACTGCAAAATGAACTTCTGACTTTTAAAATTGTCAGAAAGATACTTTAATAATGGGAAAGTAATTTCTCTTTCTTTAGCATTATCAGTATAATTATGTGTAAAATCCTTAATCCAATTTTGGGAACTTCTTACAAAAACATGCTAAAAGCCTGAATTTCCATGCTAGATAAATTTGGAAGCCAATCATATACACTGTATATAGTTCTTACAGAATACAATCTAATCCTGTTGCTTTCTCAAAATGTACTATTCCATTTATTTAGAAAACTTTCACATTACGTCTTTGTCTTCTTACCATGTCTAAATCATTTCCCCTTTAGGAGCATATCTGTATTATAGTTGGACCACAAATACAGGTTAAAATTGTAAGATATTGATACTTGCACCCAATTATAGTAACTCGGAGATCTATGATTTAATAGATTAAGCATTGTACCTACCAAACTTCTTGATTATAGAAATTTGCTGTAAAAGGAAAAAGAGGGACATAGTTATAGCAATGTGATATATCATAACAGAGGACAAAACTCCCTTACCTCTGTTTCATTCCAGGTACAAGTCATATCTGACAGCCAATCATGTAGTCACAGGGAGTTAAAAGCAAGGCTCAGGATTAACGAGGTGGAATTTCCTTTTCAGAAAGGACATGGCACAATGGGGAAATAGTCAGGAGGATCCTATCTAGGCCATGCCAAAGTTGTCCCCCAAACTTCCTAGGTATACACATCCACCTTTAGAAATTTCCAGACTGTAGCACATTCTATTTTTTTCTGTTGGCTTCATGCAATTCAGACAACTATTCCTGTAATCAAAGCTCACAACAGTAGTAAATTACAGTCCCAGGAATTTTTACCTTAAATAGCAAAATTTCACTAACCAAAGCTTAGGGCTTGAATATCTTTCCCTAACAATTAACATTTCATTTATCCTTAACTTATGAATTAAGACTAACCATAGTCTGAGGCTACAGCAAATAGCTGATAGTTGACTCATCATTTATATGTTGAAGCTACATCATTGAACCACTTTATACACTTTCATAACAGACAAGAATTTCAAATGAAAATTTGCTATTATATATTACCATCTTCTTTATAGCAAAATATGCCACTCTAAATACTTTACAATTTTCAGATATCTTTTTTATCACATCCTTTTAAAAGCACAATCCTTTTGCAACAATAACGGGATTAAAACGTTATTTTGTTTAACAGCATTTCTGTTATGACAGTTTCTCAAATTTCGCAATATAAGAGAATTTAGAAATACAATAATAACATAAACAATATCATGTATTTAAAATGTGAAACAAAACTTCAGATGACATCAATTCAGTTAGTTGCATTTCCAAATCATCTCATATAAAAATCATTAATCTTATTACCTTTGACATTTTAAAACTACTTTAGAGTCATCAGATATGGAACAATTACATTCAATTAAACAAATAATAATGTAGTGCTCAGCATATGCCAGTCATTGTGTTAAGAACTTTACAATCATTATATTATTTTGATCTTTACAACAACCCTGAGAAGTTGGTACCATTATTATTTTTCTCTTTACAGATCAGGAAATTGGGGCAAACATAGATAAGTTGCCTAAGATTACACAGCTAGTTAATTTCTGCAACCGGAATCTAATTCAAGTTTCCTCATGTTTTTCTAGCATATTTTTTTCAGCACTTGTATTTGGGAACCTGATCTGTGAGGTGATCAAGGAAGGATTAACAAGAGACAAGGGGAAACCTTTAACTATCTTTTTCTTCACTCTGGGATTACTTCCACGCTAGCTACCTTCCTTCATTGTTCTAGAACAGGGGTGGGGAACCTGTGGCCTTGAGGCCACATGTGGCCCTCTAGGTCCTCAAATTTGGCTATTTGGCTGAATTCAGACTTCACAAAACAAATCCTTGAGGAATCTACTAATTTATTAAAATTAACTAAGATATTTCAGAAGGGAGTGAATTCCTGGAATCCCAGGAGTTCTCCCCTGTAGTCCTAAAAATGATAAATATTCAAACTTCCAAAATATGCTAAGATGTTTTTAGCAGTTTTACAAACTTTGATTATCTGACTTTTTTTCTCATTACCTAATCTCCTCCAAAAAGCTTAAAGTGGGAGTTAGTCCTGCTTACTGGGACAATTGCTTCAAATATGAAAGTTCACTAATCTTTTCCAGTGTTTTTCTGTCTGGCTGCATTTTAAATCTTTCAAGGTAACAGAATCTACAAACAACACAAACATGAGAGAGACATTTTTATGTTTTATAAAGAAGACAAGACAGATACAAACAGTCACAAACAATTCTAACAAAGCATACAATTACAATTCTAATTTTATAAAGGTATGCAGTTTAAAAACAGGAGAGACATGCAGAGAGGCCAGTTAACAAAAGTATATAGTTTAAGAAAGGATATGCTTACCAGAGTGAGCCAAGACAAACCAGGTCAGCGGAAGGGCTCTGGAATGTTCCTCACAAAGAATAGCAAGCTCAGGCAAGTCAGGAGTTTGGAGGGTTGGAGCAGGGACAAGGGCAGAGGACTCACCAGACAAGGTGGGTTCAAATTCTGGAGAAATAAATCCCCGGTGGCTCCTAGTCAGTACTGGAGAGCCTGGTTCTGTGTCCAGTCCCACTTCTGACACCAATGAATGTCAACTAGACTGAACTAACCTCTACAATGCAGGTGGCCAGAGCCAAACAGAGCAGGCTAGAGGCAGGAGAGTCAGGAATCAAGCAGAAGTTTAAAATCAAAGTGAGGAAAATGGCTTGCAAGCAAGGAGAGATCTAGACACATGTGTCAGGGCCCTGCCCCTAGTTTGGGGGGCCCTGAAGCAGTGTGGAAAGATTTCAGTACTTTATACCAATGGTTGCACAGTGAGCTGTAGCCTTGAGAATGAGGGGTAGCAGCAACAGTGTGACAAGTTTGATTCATAGCAGGGCTTCATGACCAGAACTTGTATGAACTCAGAGAACCCTTGGTGCTAGTCAAAGCAGTACAATAATTATGTGATTTTGGCAGAGGGTAAGCACAAAGGATTGTTGTTATGCCAAGCATAGGGCACAGCTTAGCTCTGGAAAACAGGATATCTTCTAATATCTTGACAATTGTATTAGCTTATGGATGTAACTTTATAGTCATTAGAGCCAAGCAAATAACCTCTGGGGCTTATAAATGAATTATTAATCATGTTTATACACAGTCCTGATTAGGGAACAAAAATTAGTTATCTCAGAACAAGTTAGTCATGAGATAACTGTCTTAATTGAAATGCTGAGAAGTGTATCTAATTTTGAAAAGACACCTGTCTAAATCTTGGGCCTCTTAAGTTATTCCCTAGTGGGCCATGTCATCAAAGATCTATATTTATGTTGGCCACATGAATTTAATTATAATTAATTACATTTAGCCTCACTTGCAAAAACTAATTGATCTAAGACTGCTAGCATGACACTTCTTTTTAGTCAATTATACAAAGGTAACAGTGGGCACATGGCTCAATCCTCCTAGTTTGTGTTAGTTAATTAGCTAAAATTGTATTCCCCTATGGCTCTCTCCTGACCCATTCTCTCTTAAGTTGCAAAGTTCTGCTATTTCTATCTTAATAATATACCTTATATCTGGCACCTTTTCTTACACTCTTTTAAATACCCCTGAGATTGGCATTCCTGCCAGTGTTTCCTCACATCAATCCATTTTCCACACCACCTCCCAAGTAATCTTCTTAAATGCATGCACTGTTATGCTTGTGTCACTCACTCTTAGCAATTTCATCAGTTCTAATGTGTTCAACTGCCATCTCTATGTAGATGACCCTCCATTTATATAGCCAGGCCTTCCCTCTCTCCTGAATTCCAATTCAGTATCACCAAGGACCTCTTAGGCATTTACACCTCAAATTCAGCATGACCAAAATCAATTCTTTACTTTCTCCCCACATCCTTCTCTTTTCTTATGTTCTTTCTGTTGAGGGCACCACCGTCTTTTTAGTTGCACAGATTTCCAACTTTAGAGTCTGCTCGACTCTCCCTAGTCCCTCACTCCTCATCTGTCTGCTGGCAAATCTTGTATCTACTTCCACAACATTTCTTGCATCCATTCCCTTCTTCACTCATACTGTAGTTCAATCCCTAATCACTTCTTACATGGATTATAGCAGTAGCTTCCTAACTGGACTCCCTACTTTCAATGTGTTCCCTTCTCTATATTCCATATAGCTGCTTGATTGGCCTTCCTAAGGTACAGATTTTACTCTATTACTCCCTGGCTTGAAATTCTTCAGTGGTTCTCATTTACTTCTAGGATAAAATAAATACAAATTCTTTATCCTGGAATTTAGAGTTGTATATAATGTGGGTCATGTTTACTTTTCCAGACTTGTTTCCTATTACTTCCTTTCATGTACTCTGTTCCAGCCTACTTGTTTTCCCCGAACTTGACATTCTTTCCCACATCTCCATGTCTTTGTAAAGGCTGGGTAATCCTTAGTTGCAAGTTAAGTCTTTGAAGTATTGCAAATGACCTACGAAAGTGTCTGCCAGAGTGATACATTCCTATATTCTCTGCTACTATGAGGCTGAGGATCTCTTGAGCCCTAGGGTTCTGAGTTATAGTGGGCTAAGCCCCAGTGTGAACTAATTGGCATTAATGTAGTGAGTGTCCAGGAAATGGGGAGGGAATTGGGGAAGGCCACCAGGTTACTTAAAAAGGGGCAGACCAGCCCAGGTTGGAAAATAGGCTATTGGTTAAAATGCTGATCAGAGTGGGCTAGGTCCCTGAGTTGCTCCTGCATTTCCAGCCTGGAAAATTTGGAAGACCCAGTGTTTAAAACAAACAAACAAAAGACTATAGAAGTGAATAGAAGGGCATACAGCTGAGTAGGACACTTCTGAAAGTAACATTGAATTTATAGGGCTGTACATAATAAGAAATTTACAGTTTTATGTATAATCCTCTTTATTGGCTCTATTTATATATGGAAATACTCACTTTACTTAGTATTTGTTAAGTTCGGGATAAAAAAAATTAAAATGATTGTTGAACTTTTTTTTCTAAAAATCTAAGATGAGGTCTGGTGGGTAACATTTGGATATTGGACAGTTGGTTTCTAAGTGAATGGAGTTGAGCGAGAGCATGACATTATTAAACTGGCAAAGTTTAGTGTGTTCTACAAAGGTAGAAAATCTTACAGTGAGATTTCTCAGGATGTTGTTCACAGGATGTCATTCACTTTTTTTTTTGTTCCTTTCTATTTAAAAACACATCTTTAGTCACTGCCCTTTTTTGGAATATATAAACATGAAGCATTTCTGTAATCTTGTAGATTAAAACCTCTTGGTCTATGTGAATTACAATGTGATTTGGTATTTGATTTGGTTACTTATCAATATCCTCCACCTCTTGCATCTCCCAAATTGTACATGTAAATGGAGGTGAAAGAGTTGATCTGGGGAATGGCATACAGCAAAGGATGTCAGGAATTTTTGCTCTCCCTTCTGTAATGGCAGTGCCATTGAATGAGCAGACTGAAAAAGGCAAGGTTGACAGTGAGAGTCCAGTGTGTGCTAAAAATGTTTTGCTGAAATAGGCAAAGTGCAACTTCAAGTGATGACTTAATGTTTCTACTTGTATCCCTCATGGATTCCTCATTGGAAGGTGCTATGGCATGTGTGGTGGATGAAATGGGATCAGGACACATAGAGAGGAGGGGCATGTGTGTGTCTCTGTGTGTATGAGTGAAGAGGTTCTTTATGATATTGTTTATCATTGTATTAGTCTCCTAATGCTTAGAGTTTTTGACTGGTTGCAGCAGAAGTTGAGGAAGCAAATTTCAAAGTTGCTACTGTCTCAGACCCCTCAGCAAATTAATCATCTTCCATCTATGGATAACTAGTCTTTTTTTTTAAACTGTACATTGACCAGAACTGCATGCCTGACTTACAGTAGGGGTGTAATTTCAGCAGCCCAATGCCTGACTTCTATTTTTATTGAAATGTTCAGGCATGTGTGTGCAAACCACTGTGGTATTTCACAGCGGAAGTTGCTGTCTGGTGCTTGTCTTCCCCCCTTTTCCCCTCCCCGCCTTGCTGGCATCTGGCGCTGTGCATTTTCTTATTAGTAAGAGGATAGGCAGTCTGAGTATATTGCTTTTTGCAGAATGAGAGGGGAAGAGGAATAAAGAAAAGAAAAGCATTGCTTTTAAGTTGCCTTTGCTCAGGGTATTCTTAAAGTCAGAGCTGTCCTGTGGGTTGCCAAGAGAGGGGACCCATAATTTAGGTGTGATAATATTGAGTTAAGTTTTTTATTTAGTGGCAGACCTAATTTCATCATTGTTACTAATAATCCTGTTCTTTGCGCTTTAAACACCAGCCAGCTTTTTTTGCATTCCTCTATTGGTATCTTCTGTGGGCCATCATAATTCAGGGAGTCATAAGCTGCAAGGAACTGAAATAAATTTGCTACCACAACATTGTACTGTTTGTGAGAGCTTTTTTTGTGATAGATCTTTGTCATAGTAAACCTTAAATCGATTGTCTTGGTGATTAAGCATTGAATGGATTTGAGAATTTTGATTTTTAGATGTATGGGCTTTTGACTGTGGTATGGTCTGGACACAACTGATAACTGCTAGAACTGTGTAGAAGTCCTAGCCCTCTGCTTTCACTTAGTCAAACAACCAGGCCCTGAGGAGTGATATTTCTCTTCCAAAGGATTGCCAGCACATACACAAGTCTGTTGTTTGCCTTTGCTAAGGGTGAACATAAAACCAAAGACAGAGACCTGAGAACTTCCTCTTTCAGATCAGTGGTTGCAAACTTCTTCTATCCCTCAAATTGAACTGTTTGTCCCTGACTGTTCTAAACTATTAGTTTCTCTGTTACCTGGAGCCTTTTTCCTGTGTCCTGAATTCCTGACCTTCTCAAAGTGGATGATGATGACTACAATGATATATCTTTACAGTGTATAACATGTTCTGGTTTCTAAAGTGGTTTCACTTTATCTTAATTTCTCTATTGGAAAAAAAAAGTCGATGACTTTTGTTTATATGAGAGTCTTCTCTGGATATATGGCCTCACCTAATCACCTTGAACCTGCCCTTGTAACAATAATAATTAAAAAAATATCAAAAGCAACTGGCAATGACTGAACATAATAATGTATATAACATCAGTTAATCAACAAACATTTAGTAAGCTTCTCTTCTGTGCTGGGCACTGTGGGAAATTCTGGGGATACAAAAAGAGGCAAAAGACGTTCCCTCCAGTCAAGGGGGAGAAGCAAGTATCAAGGAGAAGAGGGTGATCAATAGTATCAAAGATTGCATAGAGTTCAAGGCGAATAAGGATTGAAAAAAGACAATTGGATTTGACAATTAAGAGATCACTGGTAAGTTTAGAGAGAACAGTTCTGTTGAAATGATAAAGGAAGACTTACACAGTTGTGTGTGAATTACTTGGGACAATCCATAGTTTGGATATGGTTTCATTTTTTGTAACTGCAGTGGTAATGATATATATGCTTTAACTGATACTAGACTAATTCAGAACATCTGACCTTGGCCAGATAAAACCAGATTGAGCTGATTTTCCCACCCATAAGGAAAGTGCTAGATTTTGTACCATACATGTCTTACATTGCCTTCTATTGTTTTTTTTTTAATTTTGTGGTTTTGAGGAATGAATCTTACTCAAAGGAAACCATGCAAAAATTGTAGCTGTTAAAGGAGCACACTTCAGTAACTGTTAGAGATACTGAAGCTGTCGTTGGTATGGCAAGTTAGGTATTTCAAGGATCATTTAAGCCCACAGTGAAAATGGATCAGTCACATTGATAGTGGAAGGGGAAATGGAATACTCCTTTTTCTCCACTGTCACTTCCAGACTCCCTTTACCATCTTCACTCAGCAGCTTTTCCTCCTTTTAAGTCTATATAATTAAAATTTCCCACCTAATCCAAATTATATTAGTTACAATAATAGTTATTACAATAGTAACCTCCAGGCCATTATCCCTTGAACTCTTAAGGAGTTGATCACCTGACTCACCATCTTCCATTCCTCTTCAGCTCCTGCCCTAGAGGACTTTAATATCCATGTAAATGTTCATTCAGTCGTCCTAACCTCCCAATTCTCTATGCCCTTCCTTCCCATTCCAGTGACCTACTCCTTCATTGTATCAGTCACACATAGGCAGGCTGACTGTGCAACTTGGCCTCATTTACATCCAATTCATGAGCGAGTCAAGACATTACCCTGTGATGTCATTGGTCCTCTTTGATTTTTTTATTTTTATCTTTATTTCTTTTATTTTAACTTTTTTTGTTATTTAATATTTTTAGTTTTCAACATTGATTTCCATGAGATTTTGAGTTACAAATTTTCTCCCCATTTCTACCCTCCCCCCACCCGAGATGGCATATATTCTGATTGTCCCTTTCCCCAGTCTGCCCTCCCTTCTGTCACCCCACTCCCCCCCCCACCCCCTTTCCCCTTACTTTCTTGTAGGGCAAGATAAATTTCAATACCCCATTGCCTATATTTCCTGCTTCCCAGTTGTATGTAAAAACAACATTTTTTTGAGCATTTGTTTTTAGAGCTTTGAATTCCAAATTCTCTCCCTTCTTCCCTCCCCACCCACCTTCCTTGAGAAAGCAAGCAATTCAACATAGGGCACGCTTGTATCCTTATGCAAAGCACATCCATAATAGTCATGTTGTGAAAGACTAACTATATTTCCTTCCATCCTAATCCTGTCTCCCTTTATTCAGTTTTCTCTCTTGACCCTGTCCCTTTTCAGAACTGTTTACTTTTGATTACCTCCTCCCCCAATCTGCCCTCCCTTCTATCATCCCACTCTTATCCTTTTCCTGTAGGGTGAGATACCCAATTGAGTGTGTATATTATTCCCTCTTTAAGTCAAACCCGATGAGAGCAAGATTCACTCATTCCCTTTCACCTGCCCCCTCTTCCCTTCCAATAGAACTGCTTTTTCTTGCCACTTTTATGTGAGATAATTTACCCCATTCTGTCTTTCCCTTTTTCTTTCTCCCAGTATATTCCTTTCTCACCCTTTAATTTTTTTTTAGATATCCCTTCATATTCAACTCACCCTGTGCCTCTGTCCATATATATGTATATTCCCTTCAACTACCATAACACTGAGAAAGGTTTAGTGAGTTACAAATATCATCTTTCCATGGAGGAATGTAAACAAAACAGTTCAACTTTGGTAAGTCCCTTATGATTTCTCTCTCCTATTTATCTTTTCATGCTTCTCTTGACTCTTGTATTTGAAAGTCAAATTTTCTATTCAGTTCTGGTCTTTTCATTGAGAAATTTGCTTGAAAGTCATCTATTTTATTGAAAATCCATATTTTGCCCTGGAGTATTATACCCAGTTTTGCTGGGTAGGTGATTCTTGGTTTTAATCCTAGCTGCTTTGACCTCTGTAATATCATATTCCAAGCCCTCCAATCCCTTAATGTAGAAGCTGCTAGATTTTGTGTGATCTTGATTATTTCCACAATACTCAAATTGTTTCTTGGAAACTCTGAAATTTGGCTGCAATATTCCTAGGAGTTTTCTTCTTGGGCTCTTTAACAAGAGGCGATTGGCAGATTCTTTCTATTTTATTCTCTGGTTCTAGAATATCAGGGCAGTTTTCCTTGATAATTTCTTGAAAGATGATATCTAGGTTTTTTTTTTTTGATCATGGCTTTCAGGTAGTCCAATAATTTTTAAATTATCTCTCCTGGATCTATTCTCCAGGTCAGTGGTTTTTCCAATGAGATAGTTCACATTGTCTTCCATTTTCTCATTCTTTTGATTCTGTTTTGTAATTTCTTGATTTCTCATAAAGTCACTAGCTTCTCTTGCTCCATTCTAATTGTTAAGGTAGTATTTTCTTCAGTGGTCTTTTGGACCTCCTTTTCCATTTGGCTAATTCTGCCTTTCAAGGCATTCTTCTCCTCATTGGCTTTTTGAAGCTTTTTTGCCATTTGGGTTAGTCTCTTTTTCAAGGTGTTATTTTCTTCAGTATTTTTTTGGATTTCCTTTAGCAAGGCATTGACTTGTTTTTCATGATTTTCTTGCATCACTCTCATTTCTCTTCCTAATTTTTCCTCTACTTCTCTTACTTGATTTTCCAAATCCTTTTTGAGCTTTTCCATGGCCTGAGACCAATTCATATTTTCCTTGGAGGCTTTTGGTGTAGGCTCTTTGACTTTGTTGACTTCTTCTGGCTGTATGTTTTGATCTTCTTTGTCACCAAAAAAAGAGATTCTATAGTCTGAGTCCTTTTATGCTGCCTGCTGCTCATGTTCCCAGCCAACTGCTTGACCCTTGAGCTTTTGGTCAGGTAATGACTGCCTTCAGAGTGGAGAGTGCTTTGTCCCAAGCTTCAGGGGCCTTGCACCACTGTTTTCAGAGCTGCTTCTAAGCCACCACAGGCTCTGCCACAACAGTTCTCCCCCTCCCTCCCCACAAGAACCACCAGCCAGGACCAGGACCCAGAACCAAGCAGGGCAAAGCAAGAGAACCCTGCCTCTGTGCCAGTGCTGCCCTCCCACTCTGATCTGCCACTTGATTCTTCCCACTAGGTGGGCCAGGGATTCTGGAAGCAGCCATAGCTAGAGCTCTGGAAGCAGCCTCAGCTGGAGCTCTGGAAGCAGCCACAGGAGCTTCCTGCTGCTGCTGTCAAGCCACTTCTGCTTCCCCCAGGGTGGAGCCAAACCAAGTACTTCTCTCTCCCCAATCCAGAAGTTTTCCCACTGACCTGCCCCGTGGTCTTTGGCGTTTGTGGGTTGAGAAGTCTGGTAACTATCACAGCTCAGTGATTCATGGCCCTGACACCTGCTCCACCCAACTTCTGGTCTGTTCTGTTCTGGTGCGGCTCATGCTGGTCTGCATTCCACTCCCAACACAGTGTGATAGACCCTTCCCAGTGACCATCCAGGCCATCCTGGGCTGAAGACCTGCTTCCCTCTGTTATTTCGAGGGTTCTGTAGCTATAGAATTTATTCAGAGCCATTTTTTACAGGTGTTTGGAGGGGTTTGTGGGAAAGCTTAAGCGAGTCCCTGTTTTCCAGCCACCATCTTGGCACCACCCTCCCATTGGTGCTCTTTGAAAACAAAGGTTGAACAAGATTATACATAGGGCCAAGATTGCACATAGGGATGGCAATATCCATTTTCCACATGTGTTCTACTTCCAAATAATAAACTGACATTTCCCTTTCTGACTATAAACTTCTATCGTGTCATCTCTTCTGGTGCTTCACTCCTCCTAAACCTATTCTTTGCCTCATTGAGATCTCCAAACCCTCTACCCTCAGCATTTTCTCAGGCCATAACCTCTTTGGCTTTACTCCTTCACTCTTCTTAACTAAGAAGTTAGCCATTTCAACTCTACACTGACTTCTGCTCTCAGATTTCTTTCCTCTTTATCCTATCATGCCCCTTCTTTGGTTGAGCCTCAGTTATGAATTACTGTCGCCATAGATTCCTCTGTTACTACTTAAAAATTTCTGAACACAGAACTTTTCACAACTCTATTGACTTAGTATTTTAAAAATTCCTTTTATCTAACTTTAAGTGGACCCTCACTGTCACAAAGCAATTTTTTATTCCTTGCTAAATGATTTCTTATCTCCCCACAGAAACTATTCCAAATTTAACCTGGCTTCCTCAAGTCTCTTATGCCTCGTTCCTTCTCCACTCTCAACTGAGGACCATGCTTTTTATTGAGAAAATGGAGGCTGTTTGATGTGAGCTTTTTCTTCTCCCATTCTCTTTACCTCAAAACCTTTCAACATCTGTCAGTATCCAATATCTCTTCCTTTACTAAGAGTAGGGACTCTTTTTCAGCTCCTATCTCTCCAGTGAGATTCAGTACTGTATTACCACTTGCTTATTGGGCATTTCAAACTGGATATCCTGGAGACATCTTAAACTCCATTAAAACTGAACTCATTATCTTCTCCCTTAAATCCTCCTTTTCCCCAAACTTCCTATTTCTTTTGAAGTCCCTACCATACTTCCATTCTCCTGTGTTTGTAACTTTGGCATTATCCTGGACTTAGCACTCTTCTTCACATATCTAGTCAGTTGCCAAATCTTGCCATTTCTACAGCAGCTCTCAAATCCACCCTTTTCTCCAGTCACACATGTACCACCTTAGTTCAGGTCTTTGTCAACTTTCACCTAGATTATTGTAACAGCCTTTTAATTGGTGTCACCCCACTTGTACCACCTTAGTTCAGGCCTTTATCAACTTTCACCTAGATTATTGCAACAGGCTTTTAATTGGTATCACCTCACTCCAGTCCATTCTATGCACACTGCTACCAAAGTGGTTTTCCTTAAATACATATCTGGCCATATGGCTCCCTTATTCAGGGAAATCCAGTGACCTCCTTTTGCTTTGAGGATCAAATATGAACTCCTTTGTTTAGTTTTTAAAGCCCTATCCAACCTGGCTCTAGTCTTTCTAGCTTCATTGGGCATCATGTATCTTCATGCACTATGCAATCCAGCCAAACTAGTCTGTGTTCTCATTTTTCTTTGTCTCTTTCTCTCTCTTTCTCTCTCTCCCCCCTCCCCTCTCTTTGCACCCCCTCACATTCCCCCAAACTGTTAGTGCCTGCTCTCCCTCCCAAGCTGCTTTCAAGTTAACTACTTTGTATATATTTGTATTTCGTCATATTACATTTATTTGGTACATATATTTATATATGTCCTTGTAATTTTCCCCATTAACATGTAAGCTCTTTGCTAGTAGAGATTGTTTCTTTGTACTTGTATTCTCAACACCTACCACAATGCTTGGCATATAGTAGATACTTGATAAATATTTGTTGATTAAACGACCTGTAATGTTCACAATAAATATCAGGTAGAATTTGGATGCACATCTTCCCAGTTCCAAATCTAACACTATCGCCTATGCCTTATTGCCTCTCATTCTTCTAGTGAAGGTCTACATGGAAAAATAAATAAAATTCCAGATATGCTTAGGTTGGGCTCAAGGAAGAATTTCTTTTATCAAGAAAAATCCAGTGCAGTTATATAATGGGTCTGTTATTAAATGTTCCCATGGAAATTTTATAAATATAAAAGAGCACCAACCTTTGATTAGATCAAAGGAAAGGGGGGAAAAGAAACAGAATAACCTAGATTTCTCACATCAATTGTCCGTGAAAAGGAGAGTGTAGATGTAATTTCAGCCCATTAATGGATCAAGAGAGAGATTGAATTGGCAAACTTTCTAAAGTGGGCTGAAATGATGAATTGCTTTTGAATCATTTTAGAAAGAATAAAATAAAGTGGGGTTCTGAACAATTAGAAAATGATGGAGACCTTATCCTTGTAACTAGGGATTTACAATCAGTAAGGGGATTCTTGGGCCAATAGAATATGATTACTAAGACCTGGAAATTATTGCCCAGAATGTCCCTTTTCAGTCTCTTTTGAAATGACAATGCACTGAACATCTGGAAGGAAATGAAATCATGTATGAAGGACACTCCATGATTTAAAAAAAAATTATAGGGCAAACCAGTTTCTCTTAAAAAAATTAACTGCAAAATAAGTGAGCTAAATGAGATTCTGTCTGAATTTACCAAATTAATATGGTTCACTTCCTTAGCAAAGGGCCTTCACTACATCAAAGGTATACACTAAGTCCGTGGAATGAACGTGAAGAGTCCAGTATGTATTTAAATATGCTAGCACAGACTTCAGAGGCCATTCTTTTGAACCATTTTAAAGTGAAACTTTAACTGCACTATCCTGATAGTTATATTGTAGTTCCCTCTCCTCCCCCCACCTTTATGTTCATCAAATTCTACATTTACATGACATCCTATCATTGACTTGGATTCACTGTTACTAATAAAGGGCAGGTAGACTTAGATATTTCTGTTTAGAGCTATAGGAAATTTTTGTCATGCCGTAACTTGGTAAGTACTATTGTAGGAAGGAAGAAGTGAAGGTGTGTGGTGTGTGTATGTGTAGAAAGCCATTGGAAACTTAAAAGGGGTGTGTATGTGTGTGTGTGTAAAGCCAGTGATCTTTAGACAAGATGCAGTGTGATAAAAAATGGACAATTTTGTGCCTGAGATATATTTCTGGAGGATTTGTTTGCTTTTACACATATATCTCAGACACAAAATTGTCCATTTTTTATCACACTGTATCTTGTCTAAAGATCACTGGCTTTACACACACACACACACACACCCCTACTGCCCCATGCTTTCTTTTGCCCTGTTCACCTTTCACAAACAGGCATATTTCAAGAATCATTTTGTAGGAAGAAAATTTAAGATTGTGTGACTAGTTATATTGGGGAGGAGGAAGAGGAGGTGTTTTTATTTTGTTTTGCTTTTTAAATGAGACCACTCAATTAGAGAGTGCTAGGGAAGAAGGAGGCAGGGGTATCTTTTTTGTAGAGGGTCTGGCAAATCTCTGAGTGTCAGGTTCTCAAAGTAGCTTTGGAGGGAGAAAAAGGAGGATAGCAATAATAAGTAGTCTGTTTCGTCATCCTTTTTTGTTGAAGTCAGGGTGTGAGAGACTAAGAGGGAAGGAGGAGTCTTGAATTTGACCATTGCTTAGATTAGGTGTTTCCATTTTTATTTAAGTTCAGCAAATATGAAGTGCCTTCAATGTGTATTTTGCTTTATTTTAGAGGCCTCATTGATTTATTCCTAGATTTTTGTTGAGGCTATCTCATTTCCATTTTCTTTCATAAGGTAAGTTAGTTAATACATTACTCAAAGAAGTCCTGAATACTGGACACTAGAGGACCAGTACTAGTAGACAAGACTCTTTCAGAATTGATTTTAGTAATAGTGTTATTCTGTTGTTCCAGGACACTTGTATTTTAAAAAGCAAATACAAACCCATCATATTTTAAAAGAAGCTGTGGATGCTGAAATACATTTTACTTGTTGGCAAGCAGTTTCTGTTTGTGCCCTGGACAGTAAGTGACTGTTATTAAATTGGCAGCTCCCTGTAACTAGATCAGCTGGTGTTCAGAAGGGAGAAAGCCACTTGTTTAGGAGGTTGGTTGTCACTAGTTACTGCAGTGGCTGTTTACACTGCTGGGTTGTGCTATTTTGGGCGTGAATCCTCTTCAGCCTCTGGCTAGTAGCTATTTCAGAGCAGAAAGAACACAGCTCCTTCCTTTTCTCTGTATGCCTGTTCACATTCTTTTTGTTCTGGCATCTTTTTTGGGAAGTTGCTTGATAGGTTTCCATGTAGTTATATGGTCATAGACAAGTCATTTAACCTCAGTCTCAGTTTCCTCATCTGCAAAATGATGATTGTATTTCTTGATTTACTGACTTCATGAAATTTTTGTGAAGAAAAGCACTTTGTAAACTTTAAAAATCATTATTATAAATGCAGGCACGTATTATTAAAAGTAGCACTAATCTGTGGGTCCTTGTAAAGTCTACCTTTTTAAAACTAGTTTCTTTTTCAAATGAAGATCTACCGTCTCTCTCTCTTACCTGCCTTCACCTCACAATGATAAAGTAAGAAAAGCAAAACGCCTGTTACAAACATATATAGTCAAGCAAAACAAATTCCTCCATTGACCATGTCCCAAAAAAAAAAATTCTCAGTCTGTACTCTGAGTCCATCAACTTTATCTCAGGAGTTGGGTAGCTTGCTTTCTTCAGTCTTCTGGAATCATTGTTGGTCACTGAATTGACTAAAATGATTTTTTTTTTTAACAGTGTTGTTGTTAGTATGTAAATGGTCTTCTGGTACTGCTCCTTTCACTCTGCATCAGTTCATCAAGTCTTCCTAGGTTTCTCTGAAACCATCTCTTTCACCTTTTCTTATAAGACAGCATTACCCAATTGGGCACCCCCTCCCTGCTTTTTAAAGTAACAAGATAATTTGTATGTATTTAACTTTTGGTAGGCCATGATGGTGCCATCAGTAATGACTTCCCTCTGATTCCATTAGAGTTAGATTTATTCCAGGTGAAAATCTTTTTTGAAAAAGGACAGGCAGGGGCAGCTAGGTGGCTCAGTGAGTGGAGCACTGGCTCTGGAGTCAGGAGGACCTGAGTTCAGATCTGGTCTCAGACACTTGACACACTTGCTAGCTGTGTGACCTTGGGCAAGTAACTTAACCCCAATTGCCCTGCCTTTCCTCCTCCAAAAAAAAAAAAAAGAAAGAAAAAGGACAGGCATTGACTTTATTGGTCTATTTCTGTAACCTTGTTCTGGCTTTGTGAGTATAGAAAACTTCTCAGTGGTGATTGTTTCCAAAACCATTTTAACTTAAGACATCTGGAATTGTCTCCCAAGGATGGCTTATAAATCTTAAACCTTCCTGTCAGTGTTGCCCTCTTGGGAGATGACTCACACAGGAGACAAGAGTGGGATTATGATATCCCAAAGGTTAAAACACTGGGCTTTATTTCTCACTTTTTGTTAGGTTTTATATTTTTCTTTTCTTTTTTTGGAGGGGGGAAGGCAAGGCAGTTGGGGTTAAGTGACTTGCCCAAGGTCACGCAGCTAGTAAGTGTCAAATCTCTGAGGCCGAATTCAAACTCAGGTCCTCCTGACTGTAGGACTGGTGCCCTATTCACTGCACCACCTAGCTGCCCCTTGTATTTTTCTTACGAGAAGAGAAGGTAGGGGTCACAGACCATAAAGAGATTCTGGTTGGCAATTTAACTTTTGCTTTCACTTGAGTATCCTGAGTAGTAACAACTGAAACTGACCCATTTTTTTCTAATTGAATTGGAATTTTCCCTCTCTCTTTGCTAGATATGAACAAAGAGCCTTACTATGTTAAAGTCTCAGCTGTACTACTTATGAGCTATATGACTATGGGCAAGTTATATAACCTTTCTGAGTCAGTTTCCTTATTTGTAAATTGGGAATAAAGAAAAGGCAGGGCTGTATTGTATTGGATAGAGGACTGGTCTGGAGTAAAAAAGGCTACCTTTCGGTTCTTCTGACGCATACTGTGAGACCGCCAATAAATGACAACCTCTCAGGGTCCTTAATACTATAAGTTACAGTTGAATTGTTGGTTTGCATCAGTGGAGGAGGCTTTGACATCAATTCTCCCACAGATATCAATGACATTGGCCATTCCTCTCCACCCCAACCCCCATAGTAATTATAATCCTTGTTCTATATAACTCAGTTACGTGGAAAATACTTTATAAATCCTAGAGTGCTATATAAATTTGAGTTGTTGGTTGTTTTCACTATTTAATAAATAAGTTTTTATTGAAATTATTTGTTTTTACATCATCTATTTTCCCCAATATATTCTTCCCCTTCATCTTTAGCTAGCTAAAGTACACTGGGTAGAGAGTTGGACGTTGAGTTAGGAAGAAGACCTGAGTTCAAGTCTTGAGCAAGTCATTTAACCTCTCCCATCTTCAGTTTTCTCATCTCAAAAGTGAGAATAATAGTAGGATATGCCTTCCAGGTTAGTTGTGAAGATAAAATAAGGTGACATTTGTAATAGGGAGGCTGTATGGTACTTTGGAAAGAGCACTGTCTCTGAAGTTAGACAATCTGGGTTTGAATTTCACCTTTGAAGTTACCTGTGTTTGACCTTAGGCAAGTCCTTTAACCTCTGTGGGATTCGGTTTCCTCATCCATACCTAAATGGCAGGTAGGTGGTTGGGCTTGGAGTCCGGAGTTTAAATCCAGCTTTAGGCACCAGCTGTGAGACCCTGGACAAGTCACTTAACTTCTGTTTGTCTGAATCCACTGGAAAAGGAAATGGCAAACCACTATTATCTTTGTCAAGAAAACCCCATGGATAGTATTGGCACACTATGGTCCATGGGGTGAAGAGGAATCGGACAGGACTGAACAATGGAACAACAACATTCCTAAAGTGCTTTGCAAACAATAAGTGCTAACTATCGCTATTGTAGAGTGATTCATTCTGTAGGAGAATGAGTAAGTTGGAGGGCATTTGCACAGTGTTCCTTAGCATAACCCAGTATTTTACCACAAATACTCTTCTAGTGTGGTTATATGGTTGTAAATCCTAAGTAATTAAAATCTGTGGAAGCTCAGTGGTGAATGGAGGTAGGTATGTAGGTATAAATGACCTACACAAAAAATTACCAATAATGAACTAATTGTGTGAAAAAACTTGGGAAATATATTGAGAATGGATGTGGAACTGCTCATACATCAAAAAGGAGGGATGATATATCAAATACCCCATAATGCATTGGTAAATGAGAAAATATCTCAAGGAAGATCTCTCTCTAACATGTTGGGTAGCTTCTTTGTAGTAGATCTTTGAGAGCACGTTGGTATGGATAAGGATCACCCTGGGTGAAATAGTCTTGTGTAAGTTTTATTTTACAAGATAAAAGAAATGTCTCTATAGGTGAGGCCATGAATTTGATAAATATGTAATCTTTCTAGTTTGTCCTTTAGGCAGCCATCTAGATACATTGGGGTGGGGTATTAGATTGATAATAGCTAACACCTGTGCTGGGTTAAAGGGTTATATGAAGCACTTTATGTATATTCTCTGATTTTTTTTTTCCTCAAACAACCCAGCTAAAGTAGTTGTTGTGATTATTCACGTTTTACAAATGAGGAAGCCATGGCTGAGAGAGGTTAAGTGATTTGCCCAGGATTATACAGCAGTTTAGGGTTGTATTAGGGCTGACTCTGGTCAGTAACATTGCTAGACCATAAATCTGTTGGACAGAGTCCCTGTAGTTATCATTAAATTAATTTTTCTCATTATTTGTCAGCACCGTCTTTATTAAGCTGTTGGCAGATTTGGTTGTCTGCTTTATCTTAAAAAAAATTAAAGAGGATCATCTTTGGTTTGCAGCTTCTTTTAATTAGTTCTTTTAACCCCAAAGGACGGTATGGTGGTTCAATGGATAGAGTACTGGGTCTGAAGTCAGGAAGATTCATCTTTTTGAGCTCAACTCTAACCTCAGACACTTACTAGCTATGTGACCCTGGACAAGTCACTTAATGCAGTTTTCCTCAGTTTCTTCATCTGTACAAATGAGCTGGAGAAGGAAATGGCAAACTGCTTCAGTATCAGGAAAACCCCAAATGGGGTTACAAAGAGTCAAACACAACTGAAAACAAGAAAATTAACACCCCAAACAGCATGCAATGAAACTGAACTCATTTGACAGTACCAGGTGAATGGCTGAACAAATTGTGGCATATAAGTAAATCAATCACATTGAGTAACTAAGTATTTCCTTCTTTTTGGTACAGATGGGTGATACACTAGCAGACAAGGTCACGGTGTGAAAATTAATTTTAATTTGCTGTTTTTCTTATGTGGAAAGACTTTTTGTGACCTGGGGATTATATTCAAAATGATTTCAGTATAAAAATCAAAGGCACCAATAAAACTTTCAAAATTTTTATAAAAAATAAAAATATATAACAGAAGAGCCTTATTTCTTTTGCTATTTCCTAGGTAGAGGCATTGTAAGCCAGGTGAGTTTCTGTTATCTGAGGATGAGTTGTCAGGAGTTTTTAAATTTTGTGTCACTTCATTAAGACATCCTTCTTATTATCTTTATTCTCTTTTCCTCCAACATCCACCTCAGTAGTTGTTGATCATCAGTTATTACATATTGATTGTTATCTTCCTTACTATAGTCTTTATTCATGCATTCAGCAACCTTTATTGGGTATTTTTGTTCTTATTTGTAGCTTTGAGATCTTTCCAGGTCCTTTGTTCTTCCACAAAGTACAGTTAATGCTATCTTGGTTTCCTTCTGTTTGCCCGGGGAGGTGAACTGGAGTGAGTTGTAAATTAATCGTAGTGAATGAGAAGGAATTAAAGAAAAACAATAGAAGAAAACATCCTTCAAACTAAGAAAGTGGCACACAGTAATTTTGATGTTATGCCCAGCGCATAGAGGTACACCACCACTCTGGCCTGTGTTCAGTATTAATTGCTTACACCTGGTTAGTTGCCTGCTACAGTCTTTCCTCACCAGCTGCCTCTTGGACACCTCAAAATGGGTGTCCTGTAAGCATCTTGTACTCAGCTATTGTAACAATTCAGCTAGTAGCTGCTGTGGGGGTGTAAAACCAACAACCAACTCACAGAATGCTGCAAGCCCAAGTTCTTTTGATCTGCTTTACTAAGGAAAACAACATTAAGGGGTTAACAATCTCATTTTAATCCAACATATAAATATCATTCACTTAGTTCAGGGGAAAAAGCCAGCACCCTGAACTTCAGAGCAAATACAAACAAATTACAAACATACATTTGTAAACAAACCAAATACAATTCATAGTTACCAACATCTGGGTTCAGCCAGGAGCTCAACAACGGCTAGCCCAGAGTCATGTGTCACTACTGCTGTAGCTCAGAGCTCTGAAAAAGGAAAGCCAACCCCTGGTTTTATATATCTTTTTCAGGGTCAAAGGTGAGTCACACATGTGACTTACCCATGTGACCTAAAATCGTCGCAAAAATGCAACTTAAACCCACATGGTCTAAAAGCCTCTGATGTCACAAACATGTCACTCAAACCCATGTAAACTAGGCTTTCCCTTGAGGCAAGGAGGTCATGAAGGACTCCTAATTTAATCAAGGAAACAGAGGCCAAACTCTTCAAGGGCACTTGGTTGAATAAGTACTAAGAGCCCTTCTTGATTCGCAATACATCAGCATGTTCAGAACTGAATTAGTTTTCTTTCCCTAGTCCCTTCTTCCTAACTTCCTTGTTACTGTCAAGAATACTGCCATCCTTCTAGTCACCCAGGCTCACAACCTTGATATTATCCTGGATTCCTTACTCTCAACTCCACATATCCATTATCTTGCCAGATTCTTGCCATCTCTACCTTCACAACATGTCTTCTATATATCTGCCCTCTCCACTCACTTGGTCCCTCTGCCTTAAGTCTCTCCCTGCTCCAGATCTTCCTCCTCCTCTCACCTGTCAATTTGCTGTTTCCTTCTCCAGCTGTGATTTTTCTAAAGCACACGTTTCTGATGACGTCACCCCTACTCAAACTCCAGCGGCTCCCTATTATCCAGGATTAAGTATTAATTCTGGCATTTAAAGCTCTTCATAACCTGGCCTCTTTCCACTTTTCTAGTCCCCATAGCTCTTTACTCCTCTCTACACACTGTAGCTACATTGGAACTTGGGAGTTCTCAAGTGTGATACTCCATCTCTTGATCCATGCATGACTTAGTGCCTTTCCCTCTCAGATTATTTTCCGCCTACTGTGTACATAACGTGTATGTACCTAGCTATTTACTTGTCTCACTCATTATAATATGAGCTATTTGAGGACAGGCACTGTATCCCCAGTGCCTGACACACATAATAAATAAATATTTAATTATTAATATTAATTTAACTTTACTTAATAAATTTACTTGACTTATTTAAGGAAAGTGTTGCTGAAGATTATGAATGAAGTCTTGATTAAAAAGCAACAACAATTGAAGACTTTAGGAATCATAGAAGCATAGATTTGGAGCTAGAAGGGTCCTTAGAGGCATCGTGTCCAATTCTCATTTTACAGATGAGGAAACTGAGGCTGAGTTTGAGGCTGTGATGTGCCCAAGGCTCAATTTGAACTCATGTTTTCCTGATGCCTGGTCTCTATCCACTGCGTCACTTAACTGCCTCTAGGGTGATTTCATTATGGCTTCCTCACTTTAATTTCATTGATTCCTCCTCTTCCTTCAAGATGCAGCTCAAGCTCCATCTTCTACAGGAAGCCTTTCTTGATTCCCCCTGACTTCTAGTATCCTGCATCCAAAATGGGAAAGCAATAAGCATTTATATAGTACCTACTATGTGCCAGGCACTGTGCTAAGTACTTTTATAAATATTATCTCATTTGATCAAATTACCTTGTCTTTTCTATTTATTTACTTTCTATTTATTTATAGTTGTTATTATTTATTATCATTATTACATTTATTATCTATTTACTTACATTTATTACATTATCATATTTACATTTTATTCTATTTATTTACATTTATTATTACATTATATTTACATTTATTATATCTAGTTATTTACATTTATTGTAAATTTACATTTATTATTGTTATATTTATATATTATTATCCTCAGTGCCAGACTCATAGTAGGTATTTAGTAAATGCTTATTCACTGATTTTAAAGAGAGAGGTAGAATTGGGAAATAAACAGCTGGTTAAGAAGATGGTGTATGAGAAAGGATTTGGATTTCTGGACCACAGATTAAAATATAAGACTGACAGTCTTCCGGTGAAGGATGAAGGAATATAACTAAGAAAGGCTTGCAAAACTATTTTTTCTAGAGTTTTGTAAATCTATTCAAAGGGCTTTAAATGGAAAAAGGAAAGGTGAGGCTCAAAATGGCCTATGTATATCTATGAAGGGAGATAATCCAAGAAATAAGACCTGTGTATTCAGTTTCCTAAACATGAATATATGAAGTATGGGTGATAGACAAGATGAATTAGACGTCCAAATACAAGGAGGCAAATTAGATCTTATAATTATTACTGAGATTTGAAGGGATGAGACCCAGGGATAGACTGTGACTTATTCAAAAGAAATGAGACAGGTCAAAAGGAGGGGGAAAGGGCTGTTTAGCGTTCATTCCTTTTTTGGTTAAAATGTTAAAATCTTGGATTTATTTCATAATTGAGTTTTTAAACAAACCATGTCTTTATCATCAGAAGTGGGAGAAGAAAAAACTTCTGTATGTAACTCAACAAAGTAGATTTTACTGGGTTTTTTGGATATGATTTTCATTCATAGGAATGAACTGTTGTTTTTGAGAAAATGATCAGAACCTTGAGGTGTGGGGAGTGACGGCTCCCTCTCTGCCAGAGTTTGTGAAAGAGATGAAAGCTGGGCATGGTCTTGACATGCAACCTAGATTTGAGGAGAACAGCTTTCAGAATTAGTGGGAAATAAAGATAGCATTCCATAGACATCTATAGAAGACAGTCCAAGAGGGATAAAATAGGAATTAAATTCAGACTTCCAGAGGGAAACAGTTCTGATGAACAGGAAAAATGGGAGTTGTCTGAAGAGCCTGATAAGGATGCACAGAGAACTCACAACTAACTTAGATTTTAAAAGATATGTAGAGAAGATGGGTGTTAAGGACAGGCGACAGAAACTGAAGCAAAAGCTTAAGCATTTACTCATAGTTTGTGGACCCTCTCTTCAAAAGTAGCAGTTCCAATTGTCATTCATTCTTCCTTAGCTAACAGATAGTGGACTGAGGACTTCCTGATTACCTTCAGTCCCCCTGCTCATGGCCCATGTTCTCTTCCTTGGCCTAGTTCGATATACTGGTTAGTTAGAAAGGCAGTTAGGTATAATGGAATGAGTGCTGGGCTTGGGACTTAGAAAACCTGATTCTACAATTCTCATACTTTCTAGCTTTATCTCTTAATTTCCCTGAGCCTTTGTTTCCTCATCTGTTAAAAAAAAAGGAAGAATAACTCTTGGATTATTGGCCCCACATGTTTTTTGTAAAATATTAAAGCATGACATAATTTAGGGTTATTATTGTTACTGGTACTGTTGTTATTATACAGATCTGTACCCCCATGCCTTATTCCCCCAGTGCCCACTAGTTTGGTTTCCCAGGCACTGAAATCTCACCAGATGCCTGCCGGGCAGAGTGCCTCTTGGCTTTACCCAGTTTTGTAATTAAAAAATTAAAGCTGTTTTAGATTCCAAGCTCAGAAAGTTTGATTTGAGTTCCTTTTGATGAAAACATTTTTGAAAACTGGTTGTAGTGTGATCTGGTACTAGGGAAATGAATGCATAGTAACCATTATGTGAGATAATTCTACTCCGAGATTTCTAGCTACTAAATATGAATTTGTTGTGATAGAAGCTGCTTTGGTAGTATTTTGTTTGAATCACAAAGTGCCTGTGATGTGAGACTTAAGTGATTGCTAAATCTGAATTGGTTTGCAATTGTAGTTTGAACATTGAAGAGAGCTGCAAAGATATAGTTGAATGTCCACAAGAGCTTCCCCTACAATTATATCCTCCTTTTTTTAATGATTTGCATTCATCTTTTGTTCTCTATACGTGTTCTCTGTTCTGTGTACATGGGCTATGAGTTCTTTCATAATTTAGTTGTCTGGCAAGATTTAGAAATGACAGGACATTAAAATTAAATTGCAACTTAAATTACATAAATTATAGCTCAGGCCATAGTTGACAATAAAAAGACACTGAATGTAAAAAGAAAATGAGTAGCCAGAATAATGACTTAGCTTTACTTAGCCCAGTTGAACAGGACAGAGATCCTGTTTATGTGAGCCGAGGATCCTTTGGAAGCTGAAAAAGAAATGCAGGATGTTTATTTTTGCATGAATTGATGTTTCCAGAGCATTAATCTTACCTTTGGCAACTGAATACATCTGATATTCTCATTTATTACTTACCTATAAACTTCAGAGTATTTATCATCACACAGAATTGGTAAACTTACTCTCTAGAATTTATAAGCCATGATAGTGATTTGCCTTAGAGGAAGCTTTACTATAATGGATGTTTACAGGTGGAGAAGGAAAGTATTAAATTCTTGGCCTTTAATTACAAGGGTTTCAATGTGAAAAATGATTTAAGAATTTCAGTGTTTTTGTGGGGTGGAAGGATATAAGTATCTTTGGAAGGAAATAAATATGTTTAAAAATGAGATCAAATGAGGTAAGATGTATAAAGTGCTTTTCAAACTTAAAAGCCTATATAAATGTGAGCTATTATTAATTAATATTAATTATATAGAGGAAATGAAAAAGCATATCTAGTGTTCTTGCACTGCTTTTCTCTACGATGTTTCTTATAAAATTACAGTCTGCACAAAATAGCAGTATACCTATTTCTTCTCTTCACCCACTCCTTTACTTTTATTTGCCCCGATAGATAAAAGACTTACAGCTATTATTGTGAAGGTGGGGTGAAGAAGGTCATAGAAGTAAATGAGGGAGAGAGCAGACATTAAATGTAGGGAACTCAAGTCCAGCCAGGATAAGGGAATGCTTGGGGGTTTTGTTTGTTTTTGTTTTTGTGAAAACTGACTAGATAAAAAAGGACTAGAAGAATTTGAATTCTGTGGCAATTAGTTTTACAAATTATGAACATGACATACATCAAACATGCACATCTAATTTTTTTATCCGTTTTTTGGGTATCACTACAATTTCTGTTTTGCAACTCTTCCTATCCCTACTGTCCCCTATGCCCACTGCTTGTAACAACTAAGTATAGAAAAAACAAACCAAATTTATACATTGATAAAGTTGACTTGATAGTAGTAACTGCTTAATTTAGTGGGGAAAAGTTCCTATAGAATATCAATATACTGAAAATGTAACTCATTATCTACTTAGAGTCTGCTCAGTCCACCAGAGATGGGAAGCATGCTCACCCATCATTTTCTTTTTTTCTTAATTTTAATTTTATTTTTTATTTTTAGTTTACAACACTCGGTTCTACATAATTTTGAGTTTCCGATTTTCTTCCCTCCCTCCCCGCCTCCCTCCCCAAGACGGCATGGAATCCCATATATCTTCCATGTGTAACTTCACGTTGAATTAATTTACACACTTCACCCATCATATTCTGAAGTCCTGATTAGTCATTGCATTGTTCAGAATTCTTAGGTTTTTCAAGTTATTTTCTTTTACACTGTTTTCATTGTATAAATAGTTTTGGGTCTATATCAGTTCATACAAGTCTTAATACAAGTTCATATAAGTTTCTCTGAAATGCTTTCCCCTTTGTCGTTTCTTACAGCATTGTAATATTATACTCATACCATAGTTGTTCAACTATTCCCCAATTAATGGGCATTTTGTTTCTAGTACTTTACCATAACCTACCCAAAGAATGTAGCTACAAATATTTTTGTAATCTAGAACCTTTCTCTCTCTCTCTGATCTCTTTGTAGTATATGCCTATTAGTGAGGTATTGCTGGTAGGGGATGCACAATTTACTTACGTGATGGGGGAGAAGGGGTGTAGTTCCAAATTACTTTCTAGAATCAGAAGGCTATTCTAGTAGTACAGGTCAGAGGTAACCAGGGTGATGGTGGCTTAGTAGAAAGGAATGTGGGGAAGGATAGATTCTCAGTCTTCTTGGTTGGAGGTATGGGGTAGGAGGAAAGATAGGAAAAGGATTTTAAAAATTTTTTAAGGAATTGTTTTCTTCAGTCAATTTTTGTCCTTTGTTTTCCAAGCTGTTGTTGACTCTCTCTCTCTTGCATACCTCTTATTTCTTTTCCCAAGTTTTCTTCCACTTCTCTTATTTGGCTTTTAAAATCCTTCTTGAGCTCTTCCAAGAAGGCTTTTTGGGCTTGAGACCAATTCATATTCTCTTTTGAGGTTTCAGATGAAGGTATATTGACAGTGTTGTCCTCTTCTGAGTTTGTGTTTTGATCTTCCCTGTCATCATAGTAACTTTCCGTGGTCAATGCTTGTTTTTGCTTCTTGCTCATTTTTTGGGCTATTTCATGGCTTTTAAAGTTGAGCCCTCCTGCTGGAGTATAGGACATACTGTCCCAAGCTTCTTGTGCTCTGGTCCAAGAGGCCTGGTCACTGGTTTTGTACCCTGGTGCTGTAGGAGTCTGGCAGCTTACCTGGTACTGAGTAGGAATCCTAGAGGTGGTGTCTGGCATGTGCTGAGGCCACGTGGGGTTTTTCTGTTTTTTCCCCCAGGGCTACACTGAAGCATGTGGAGGTCCAGCTGCTGGAGGATGCCTGCCGGGGACTGTGCCAAAACACAGGAGGTCCTGCAGCTGGAAGATGCTTGTATGCCTGGGGCTGTGCTGAAGCACATAATGGTTCTTAGAGCTATGGTTCCCTTGGCTATGCTAAGGCATGTGGGGTGTTGGCATTGGTGTTGGCATTTGCCAGCTCCACCACACTGGGACTCAGAATCTCCTGCTGGTTTGATGAGGTGGAGCTTGCTGCTGCCATGCTGGGATGCTTCCTGGCCTGGACTGTGCTCCCCTTTTACCCAAATGATATGAACCTTTCTTGCTGATCCTCCAAGTCTACTGGGCTAAAAGACTGTTCCACCCCATCTTTCTTTTCTCTTGGGTCCACTGTTCCAGGATTTGTTCTGGGGTGCTATTTTATAGTTGTTTGGAGGTGAATATGAGAGAGCTATAGCAATTTACTGCTTACTCTACCATCTTGGCTCCCAGAAGTTAGGATTTTAAAAACTTAACCATGATAATGTTTGGAAAGGAAAAGATAAAAAAAAATTTACCCTGAATGAAAAAATTTAATAATGGAGGCAGGGGAAATCTTAGGATTGAGTTGAGTATGTGGGCCTCTCATTGATAAGCTAGGTAATATCCATGCAAGGATGATCGGGTTTGTGAAGGGAAGGCCTTGAGATCACATATCAGGATCAGTGAAAGGAAATAGGAATGTTTAGCCTGTGGTAGAGTGTGGTAGAATACGTTTAGAGACAGTGACAGGAGAGGGGCAAGGAGGATATAATGGCTATCTTCAAGTATATGAAGGGTAGCTATGTACAAGAAGGATTAGGCGTGTTCTGCTTAGCTGTGGATAGAAGCTTTAAGGAAGCAGCTTTAGACTTGGTATAAGGAATCAGAACTAACCCAAAGTAAATAGGCTGCCTCAGGGTATTATTAGTAGCTAGCATTTTTATTTAGTGCTTCAAAGTTTTGCAAAGCCTTTTTTAAAAAAATAATTTATTTTTAGTTTTCAGCATTCACTTCCATGAGATTTTGAGTTCCAAGTTTTCTTCCCATGTCTCCCCTCCCCTTACCCCAAAGACTGCATGTAATTTGATATAGGCTCTACATATACATTCATATTGAACTTATTTTCACGTTAGTCATGTTATAAAGAAGAATTAGAACCAATGGGAGAAACCATTAGAAAGAAGAAAGAAACAAAAAAAGGAAAAAAAAAGAGAGCAAGCAAATAACATGCTTCGATCTGTATTCAGACATCATAGTTCTTTTTCTGGATGTGGACAGTATTTTCCATCATGAGTCCTTTGGAGTTGTCTTGGATCCTTGCAGTGCTAAGAAGAGACAAGTCTATCAAAGTTAGTCATCATACAACGTTGCTATTACTGTGTACAGTGTTCCCCTGGTTTTGTTCACTTCACTCAACATCAGTTCATTCAAGTCTTTCCAGGTTTTTCTGAAGTCTGCCTGCTCCTCATTTCTTATAGCACGATAGTATTCCATTACATTTATATATCACAACTTTTTCGGCCATTCCCCAGCTGATGGGCATCCCCTCAATTTCCAATTCTTAACCACCACAAAAAGAGCTCTTATAAATATTTTTGTACATATGGGTCCTTTTCCCATTTGTATGATCTCTTTGGGATATAGACTAGAAGTGGTGTTGCTAGGTTAAAGGGTATGTACATTCTTATAACCCTTTGTGCATAGTTCCAAATTGCTCTCCAGAATGGTTGGATCAGTTCACAACTCCACCAACAATGCATTAGTGTTCCAATTTTCCCACATCTTTTCCAGCATTCATTATTTTCCTGTTTTGTCATGTTAGCCAATCTAATAGGTATAATGTACCCCAGAGTTGTTTTGATTTGCATTTGTCTAATCAATAGTGATTTAGAGCATTTTTTCATATGACTATAGATAGCTTTAATTTCTTCATCTGAAAATTGCCTATTCATATCCCTTTGACCATTTATCAATTGGGGAATGATTTGTACTCTTATAAATTTGACTCAGTTCTCTATATATTTTAGAAATGAGGCCTTTATCAGAGACACTAGTTATAAAAATTCTTTCCCAGTTTTCTGTTTCCCTCCTAATCTTGGTTGCATTGGCTTTGTGTAAAACCTTTTCAATTGAATGTAATAAAATTATCCATTTTGCATTTCATAATGTTCTCTATCTCTTGTTGGTCATAAATTCTTCCATTCTCCATAAATCTGACAGGTTAACTATTCTTTGCTGTCCCAGTTTGCTTATAGTATCAGCCTTTATATTTAAATCGTGTACCCATTTTGACTTTATTTTGGTATGCCAGGTGAGATGTTGGTGTATGCCTGGGTTCTGTCATACTATTTTTCAGTTTTCCCAACAGTTTTTGTCACGTAGTGAGTTCTTAACCCAGAAGCTGGAGTCTTTGGGTTTATCAAACAGTATATTACTATAGTCACTGACTACTGTGTCTTGTGTACCTAAACTATTACACTGATCCACCACTCTATTTCCTAGGCAGTACCAAGTAGTTTTGATGATTGCTGCTCTAAAATACAATTTAAGATCTGGTATGGTTAAGCCACTTTCTGTAGCATTTCTTTTCATTAATTCCCTTGATATTCTGGATGTTCTTCTAGATGAATTTTGTTATTATTTTTTCTAGCTCTATACAATAATTTTTTGGTTGTTTGATCGGTATGGCATTGAATAAGTAAATTAATTTAGGTAGAATTGTCATTTTATTATATTAGCTCAGCCCACCCATGAGCAACTGATATTTTTCCAGTTACTTAGATCTGGCTTTATTTGTGTGAAAAGTGTTTTGTGATTGTGTTCATGTAGTTCCTGGGTTTGTTTTGGCAGATAGACTCCCAAATATTTTATAATGTCCACAGTAACTTTAAATGGAATTTCTTTTTCTATCTCTTGCTGTTGGGCCTTGTTAGTAACATATAGAAACGCCTGTGATTTATGTAGGTTTATTTTATATCCTGCTACTTTATTAAGTAGTTTTTTACTTGAATCTGTAGGATTCTCCAAGTCTGTCATCATATCATCTGCAAAGAGTGATAGCTTTGTTTCTTCTTTGCCTTTTCTAATTCCTTCAATTTCTTTTTCTTCTCTTATTGCTAAAGCTAATGTTTCTAGTTACATATTGAATAACAATAGTGATAATGGATATCCTTGCTTCACCCCTGATCTTATTGGAAATGCTTCTAGCTTATACCCACTACAGATACTGCTTTTGCACAGGCTTCGAAGTCCTTTATAACCTGTTTTCCCCTACCCCTCTTAAACCTTACATCCCTACCTACTCTGTGATCAAGTGACAGTGGCCTCCTTGCTCTTCCTTGAACAAGACCCTCCATCTCCGTACTATTGGCATTTTCACTGGCTGTCAACTGTGCCTGGAATGCTCTTCCACCTCATCTGTGCCTCTTGGCTTCCCTAGCTTTCAGTCCAGCTAAAATCCCACCATTTACAGGAAGCCTTTCCTGATGCCACTTAATGCTAGTGTCTTCTCTGTCTATTTGTCTGCCCACCTGTCTGTCTGTCCATCTGTCTATTTTGTTTGTAATTAGTGGTTTGCATGTTGCCTCCTCTGTTAGACTGTGAGCTCTGTGAGAGCCAGAACTTTGTTTTGCCTTTCTTTGTATTCCCAGTGCTTTGTACGATGCCTGGCACACAACAGACACTTAATAAATATTCACTTAGTTTCTCATTTTATCCTTACGACATCCTTGGGAGATGGTGCTATTTTCTATCAATTTTTACAGACCAGAAAGTGGAGACAAAAGTGGTTAAGTGACTTGATTAGCTTCAGAGTTGGAAAGTGTCTAAGGCAGGATTTGAACTCAATTCTTCTTTATTCCTAGTCCATCACTATCCACCTAGTTGCCTCTGAAAGAAGATGCCCACTGTCCCCTCTCTGCACTAGAGATCTTCAAGGAAAGGCAGGCCTGTCTTACTGTGAGGATTCTTGTTTAAGTATATCCCATCTATACTAGTTGACCTTTAATATCCTTTCCAATATTGGGCTTCTGTGATTTTAATTTTGGGGTGTGATTTGAGGGGCAAGTAAGAATCCCAGAGAAGTAACATCTTATTAGCTAACATTTTAAATTCATCTAAATTTTTGTCAATAGTTGGGTTGGCTTGATGATAGTAACTACTTATTTCAGTGGGGAAATGTTTATTGCATATTGGTTGTGATCTGTACCTTGAAGCATAAAGTTTTATGTCTCTTGAGGATTTAACTTCCTTGAGACATGATTTTATGTGACAACAAGGGTAGTCCATGTTGCTGTGTATTCTGGAATGTTACCTCTTTAGTCACTGGCTGGCATCCTGTTTATTGCCAGATGTTTCACCAAATGTACCCAGGTCTTTTAAATCTTGACTTGTGAGTCCCAGTTGCTTCTTTGTGACTGCTTTGCAAACCTGGCTTTATGCCTTCTAAAAGTAGAGAGACCATAGCTATAGAAAGCATCAACTAACACAGGGATTCTTGCCAAATTTGTCTTGTTTCATGGGTGATGTTGTTTTTAGTTCCTCTCTTCTTGGCAGTTGGCTGGTAGTGTGAATGTATCATCTTTGGTTTATTATTTGCCTAATTGCCTACATCTTTTCTCTTGGGTATGTTCTTTGGTTTAAGCCCCACTTTGAACCCTTATGTTTGTGTAGTTCATGATGCTTCTTGTAGGATCCAGTTTACAGTCACAGCTGTTGGTTTTATTAAATCTCAGTAGGTTGTTTTATCCCATTCTGCAGTGTTCTGTTGGCCATCTTTCCCTAATTTTGTTCTTCAGTACAGCTGCATAATTCTACTCTGGGTTCTAAAGCTGTTTGTCTTTTCTAATGTGGCTGGTTATACAAAGAAATTCCCTTCAGAAAAAACAGCTGGAATGTTACATGCTGCCATTTTTTTAAAAATGGCATTGTCACTGAGGCATATAAGGCTACCTGGGATAGTATTCCATTATCCCAGCCCCACCCTATTCTACTCTCTGTCCCAGCTCTTCATTCTTAATTTTACAACAGCTGGGTTCAGTTCTTTACTCTTATAGGTCACCTTGAGAGAAGATGATTTTTCTCCATTTTACTATTTAAAAGGTGCAACTTGAGAACACAGTTTACCTTATTTGAATTTCATTATCACCTAACTGAAAATCTCAGAGTGTAATGATGTGGATACTTGACAGAAGCAGGGTCAGGTTACTGTCAGATGGCAAGATGCTGCTTTGTTAGGAAAAGCAAGGAAACTAGTATTCCAATGAGAAATTGTCACTGCAGAATTCACAGTAGGTGGATAATTGTCCTGGTTTAAAGCCCTCTACTGCCTTGTCGACACTGAAAGTCCTATTTACCATTCGAAAGGGAGCTTGTCTGTTACAACATGAAGAGCATTAAGCTAATTTCTGAGTGGTGACTGGATTAAAACCATTTAAGCCAGTGGACTCAACCAGTTGGAGGATAGAGATGTGGTTTCCATGTGACCACCCTGCCCATGATAGCTAGTCTGTGATACAATCATACCTTCAATTGTCCCCAATATTTTCTCATTCAGGCTTTGTGGTGACAGGTCCTTTGTGTACTCAGCATTTATTAAAGCAAGGAGCTTGCAAACGCCTAAGCACATTATTCTAAGGACCGTGCACTATGGTTCCATTTTTTCCTGGTCCTATGCAATCTGGTCCCAGCCTACCTTTCTCTTCTTCTTCTAGGGAGAGACTGCATCCTAAGCTCTTTCCCAATTAGAAGCAATGTGATAAAGTAGGATACAGTGTTAGACTTGTCATTAAAAAAAACCCTAGGTTTGAATGCTGTCTGTGGTACTAATTAGCTGTGTAATCATAGCCAGTCTATTTAACCTACTGACTCTTGCTTTCCACATCTGTTAAATGAGGATAAAAATGCTTGTGTCTCCTTACCCTGATAGGGTAAGCACTACACGCTGTAGTTCTTTTTCTCTAATCTGACTGGTTTACTTCATTCTTCTTTGCCACCCCTCACTCACCTCATATTTTTTGAGCTGTTATTTACTTGGCTTCCCCCTCCCTCACACTGTTCTCCCCATAATCTACTCTATACACTTAAATGCTTGTTAAATAGCCTATCTTTATCAGTTGAAATCCTTCATACCTTTCAAAGTAGCACAGATGTCACTTCTGTGAAGCCTTTCCTAGTTTCCTTTAGCCTCAGTCATATGGGACCTTGCCTTCACATAGCATTTTGTAGGAGGCATGCATGTCACAATAATCACACATGCTGCTTATTGGGAGTATTTGTTTGGTCTTCCCTTATTGAAATTAATGGGAGGCACAGCACTTGTCTTGAAGAAACTTACGATTCACTAATATTTTGAAACACCTGCTAAGTGCAAGAGATTGTATTAGGTGCTGGAGATACAAAGATGAAAAATAATATTTTTAGTTCCCTTGAAGAATTCACTGTCAAATTGTGGTGGTGGTGGTGGTTGCGTGCAGGTAGACAATGATGAAGTCGGGCAGGGGGAGGGGAGGGTGTCAAGAAAAGTAGAGGTGGAAAAATCTTTGTCTCTTCCATAGTGCCTATTAAGGTATCTTGTATATAATAGGTACTCAATAAATATATATATTGAATTTCTATTGAATATGCATGTAACCAGTGTTGCAGTCTATAGAGATACCAAATCATGAATTAGAAGTAGCTCCTTGAGACCAACTGTATTTTTTTAATTAAATTTTGTTTTTCAATTAACTAGTATGTATTTCTGGTATGCATGTTTCTCTCCCATCCACCAGGCTTCCTCTCCTCCCATATTCTGCATCCCCCCTTACAAAAAAAAAAAGGAAAAGAAAAATCCTTGTAACAAATATACATAGTCACACAAAACAAATTCTCATATCAGCAAAGTCTAAAACTATACAACATTCTGCATGCTTCATCCTATACCTCTGTCTAGAGATGTATGGATGCTTTCTTCTCAGCCCCATGGAATAATGGTTGATCCTTTTGTTGACCAGAGTTCTTGTCTTTAAAATGTGTTTATCTTTATAATTTTATAATTTCTACTGAGAGAACCCTTATTACAGTGTAAATCATTCAGGCTCTGCTCAGTTCACTCCGTGTCAGTTCATACAAGTCTTTCCAGGTTTCTCTGAAAGTGCCAGAGACCAGTTTTTAGAGGGTTTTTTTTTGGGGGGGGGGAGGAGGGGTTTGTTTGTTTTATGACACTAAGCACTTAATGTAGTGCCTGGCACGTAGAAGATAATTAATATTTATTGAATTGGACTGGACGCAGTAATGTACAAGTTGTTATGTTCTTATGAATCGGGGAAGGGGACTTAGAATTGTTTACTCCAGTCCTTCTCATCTTTTTTTTCCCATTGAGTGAAACTACGGCTCAGGGAAGGGAAGTGATTTGGCCAAGGGGACACAAGGAAGTATCAGAAACAAGATTCGAACTTGGATCTTCTAGACCCGGATTCTAGTGCTCTTTCTTCTGTACTTCAATAACCTTGTGTACGTTTGTTAACATAAAGGAAAAATCACAAAAAAAAACCACTTGGGTTTTTAATTTCAGACATTAGTTGAAGCAGATTGTGATTGCCTGTCAGTTGTGTTGTGCCTCTTCCTCTCCCTGCATCCTTCTGTTATGGTGGGTTTGGTGCCAGTAAATGTGTCCAGTCCCTTTTTCCTGTGGTAGAATGCAGTAAGGGATACTGCCTGAGAAAGAAGAATTGTTCTTCCTTCCTTGCCCAGCCCGAATTCAATAAGTAAAAGGCAGCTCTCACCAAATCTCTTTAGCTTTTTAATGGAAATGTATCTAAATTAAGTATATTTTGGATGGAAAAAAATTAGACCATTTATTTTCATTTTCTCACTGAGCAACTTCTGCTAAACAACAAATATACATACATACATACATACATACATATACGTATATAAAACCAATACTTTGTAAATAACATTTTGGCAAGTAAGGAGTCCATGCCATTTATAAGGCATTTATTTGTAGTGGCGGTGGAAATGGAACTGGAGTCAGGAAGACTTGAGTTTACTTCCTACTTCAGACTCTTAGCGGCTGTATGACCATGGCAAATCACTTGTCCTCTGTTTACCTCAGTTTCCTCATCTGTATAGCCAAAGCTCCACACTACTTCCTTTTCTTCTCCCCAACATGCTGCTGGGAGGCCCCTAGCCTCATCTCTCTCCCACTGAAACCTCGGACTTCAACTTTCTCTAGACCTCCACAGCACTCCCTGGGGCACTCCTTTTCAACTCCTCTTTATGTGTTATTTTTCCTCATTAGAATGTAAGCCCCTTGAAGGCAGGGACTGTCTTGCTTGCATTTCTATACCTATCACTTAGCCAATGTCTCATGCATTTTTTGTTTGCTCATTTCAGTCTCATCACCCCATTTGGGCTTTTCTTGGCAAAGATATTGGAGTGGTTTGCCCTTTCCTTCTTCAGCTCATTTTACAGATGAGGAAACTGAGGCAAATAGGGTGAAGTGACTTCCCCAGGGTCACACAGTTAGTAAGTGTCGAGGCCACATTTGAACTCACATCTTCCTCATGGTGCTCTATCCACTGTGCTATCTAGCTGCCCTCAGGCTTCATGCATAGTAAACTCTTAATAAATACTTTTATCTGTCTTGATCTATGTCTGTCTATCTTTATCTACCTATGATATGAGATAGTTGGATTTGGTTCCACCTTCTTCAGTCTATGATCTCTGGGCTAATCGGAGAAGCTGTTTAGCTATTGTAGTTAGAATTGGCTTCTGCACCAGAAAGGCAAGGCTTCAGTTATTACCTCTTGACGCATATTGGCTCTGTGACCTAAGTCACCTAACCTCTCCGTGTTCTGAGTGTTGTCCTGCATTGGTGAGGGATGGAGGACAGAGCAGTCCTCTCAAAGCCCCCTTTATGGAGGGCTCACAACCTTCCAGGTTATTCTTCATTTTCCATCCGCTGCTCTGCTTGTCTTTGACTCCCGGAGTATCCAGCCCCCTATGCTGGGTACCCTGCCTCCCCCACCATGAGAGGACTGCAAGCTCCTTGGGGGCAGTTACTATCTTTTCTTATTTGTCTCCCCATTCCTTAGCAGGGTTCCTGGCACATAGTAGAGGCTAAATAAATGTCTATTGACTCTTGACTAGTGACTGAAGAATTGACTTTGGAGTACCAAAGTCCTAGGTTCAAACCCTGCCTCAGACACTTAGTTGCATGAACATTGGCAAGTCAACCATTCAGCTTCAGTTTCCTCACCTGCAAAATGGGGATGATAATAGCCTCTCCTCACAGGGTTGTGAAGATGGATGAGGTAATACGTGTAAAATGATTCATAAACATCAAAGTGCTATATTAACATGAGCTATCATTAGTATTATTGGACATATAACCAAGAAGGGCTTCCAAAAGGGAGTTACCCTGGGATCTTCACTGACACTGAATGTTGGTCTCTTTTGTCCTGCCTGGTTCGGGAAGACTTGCTAGATAGATAGGGAGAGGCTATAAATTAGCCTTAATAAGGACAGCAGAATAACGTCAATGTGACACGTCAGGCAAATTCAGGTACAATTTGGTGGCATGATTACTGTGCTAGGGGTCAGGAGGCCTGGTTTCTAGTGCTGGATTTGTCACTAAGCTTTGTCATTTTGGCAAGAGGCAGTGTGGTTTAGTGAATAGAGAGCCAGTCTTGGAGTCAGGAATACCTGTGTTCAGGTCCAGCCTCTGATGAGTACTGAGTGGGCAAATCTAGACAGTGCCTCAGGCAACTCTCTGAGGTTCTGAATTGTAGAGTTCCCTATACTGAGAAAATGGTCTGGGCTTCACTTTCCTTATCTACAAAATGAGAGTGTAGGATTGAATGATTTCTAAGATCCCTTGGGGCTTTCTAACTCTGTGAAGCCAGGCTGCCAAGCAGTTTGTAAGAATGTGGGCTGTACTTGTGTAAAATTCTAGCTATTTCCTATTTCATTGGGCAAAAGCCCAATTATCCCATGAGGTCCTCTGTATGATATCTGAACAATGAGAAATGAGATTCCCCTTGCACTGTAGTCTCTAATCTATACACAGCATAAGAGTGTGATTCAGTGCAGAGGGCCTGGGACCAAGTAGTCAGGCCTTGGGTACTGCTAGTCATGGCTCTATCTCATGACTTCTTTGGGGCTCAGTTTGGACTTGATCTCAAAGGTTCTTTCTTAGTCTAACCTCCTATGATTCCAATATGGGTTCACATAATCTATAAAAGGAGCACCTTGCCTGAATTATGGTAGTCTTGATGCATTAGAGAGCATAATAGATTTGGAGTCAGAGAACCCTGAGTTTGAATCCTAGCACTGCCCTGAATGTGCCATTGCTTGACCGTGGATAGGCCATTCGACTTCTGAAGGGATGAAGTGAGTTGGACTAAATCTGAGATCCCTTCCAGGTCCGAATCTATGATCCTAAGTTCCCCATAGATTTTACAAAGACGAGTAGAATTTAAATTTAAAGTGAAACTTGTTTTATTAAAAAGGAATCCCAGTGTCTCTTTCTATATGATGTGTAGCCAGGTAGTCTTTCTTCCTTGTCCTTCAATTGTGCATCTTTTTCCTTACAGCATCAAGATGGTATTAATGTGGACCAGCGGTGACACCTTTAAGACCGTGTACTTCATCCTGAATCAGGCCCCTTTCCAGTTCTCCATCTGTGGTTTGCTGCAAGTGCTGGTGGACATGGCCATCCTGCTGCAGGTCTACCTGTACACCTACTACCCCCAGAAGCCAACATCCCATGCGGCACACCCAGTTAGTGCGAAGGCCCTCTGAAGGCAGAGAGAGAAAGGACACCTGCTGACACTGAAGGGGACACCAGCCTGACGGCTCTGACTCTGCTTTCCTCAGCAAGAGCCTGGAGATACAGCTGCCTCCTTCCAAGCAAAAGCAAAAAAGGACTAGGAAATGTACTGGGGCCACTGGTGAGGCTGTGTGGGAGCAGGGGGAAAGGCATGAGGAAGACGAGGGAAGAGTTGAATGTCCACTATCTTTAATAATCTATTGTGCTTCAGTCTCACTAGTCAGGGAGGATGTCAAAAGTCTTGGTTTTGATAGGTTTTTCCCCCATACATACTCATGGGCCTTATTCTTGCTAGGATAGCATCAGTATATTATTATGTATGCATGCTCATAATTGAGCATTTATATGGAAATGTATTTTATATCTCAAGGGCTGGGTTTTAATTTTTTAAATGATATAAAAAAAGTTTTCTACCCATTACCCCCCCCCCTTTAAAAAAACCTACCGCCCATAAAAGTATTTGATCTGAATTCTTAACATATTTATAAATATTATGCACATTGGAATTTAGGTGTAGAGTACTCACTAGAAAAGCTAGTTCTCTTGATGTGTTGGGGAGCAGCCAGCAAAGCCAGATGAAAGAGAGAAAAAGAAAAATGATCTCAGTTATCAAGGGGAAGCAGTTAAAATTCAGTTTCAAATCCCCATCTCTAAGCACAGGTTATCTCTCTTGTAAAAGGTTGAATCCCCATTTGGCACACAAGCACCAGTCACCTTTTAAAGGGACGATCTTTTAATTTCCCTTACTGCTGGGCAGGATAGGGAATTGTTTTGACTTCCTGGAGACCTTGTAGTACTTATGAAAGTTGCCAAGGGTGATGATGAGTTGCCCTCTTAGGTCTGAGTAGGGCCAGAGGATGTTGATTGCCTCCTGCCACAGGCAGTGACAAGGAAAGATTGGCAAAAGAGAGACCAAGGTTGGGTAAGCTCTGCCAATCCTGGTCATGGCTTACTCACAGCCCCGGCTGCTGCTACATGATGGCAGCACCTGAGTAGAAGAAGAACTCTGATGGAAATTTGTGAGTAACAGACAGTTGGAAAGGAGGAAGGTCAGAAATACTGACAGAGTGACCAATAATTCCTAGGTTGAAGAATCAACAGACACAGATCTCCTTTATTTAAAAAATAGCTCTGTTAGCTCACCATTTACTCTGACAGAATAACTCAGTGCCAAACAGTGATCATTTGGGACCTGAGGGAAGAGAACAAGGGAAACATTGTTGAAATTGATGGCTGGACAATTCTTCTCTTGTCTGCAGCTCTTCAGAGGGATTCAGTACTAGGTGCAGGCCAGAAGGATCACTGAAAAGGTTAGTGAGGGACAAATAATTTTATATACCTGAACCATATATGTGTGTGTATATATATGGGGCTATATAGTTTATATATATAGTTACATATATATGGTTGTATATGTATTTACAGTATACATATATATGGAAAAGAAGTTCTACATAATGAATTTTATATATACATATGTATTTATTTGGCTAGTGTTGGTGTTGATTTCTGAGAGCCTGTGTTTGGAATGGAGCATTTCTATGGGGTTCTGGTTTGTAATTTTCATCACCAATTGCCCTTGGCTTCTACCAGTTGTTCCCAGAGGCAGACATACCTAATGAACCTTTGGGTACCAGGATGTCCTGAAACTTCAGGGCACTGTTGTGTCTTTGCTGGCCTTCTCCCTAAGACCCACTTTATTTACTGCCACACTAAACACCACTGTGGGTATAGATGAGGATTTCCTTACCTCTGGAGTCTCCTCTGGGCATCTGATAATCCTTTTTTAGGTCAGGAAGAGCTCAGGGGATACAGCATCCAATGCCTTCCTTTATTACAGATGGTGGTGTGCACTGGGTCTGTGTGCTAGCTGATGCCGTACTCTGCTGAACTAGATAAAGGGGCATACTTTCAGTAGTGACAAAGAAACATTGAGGATCTACTGTGTGCAAGGCACTGTGCCTGCAGTCTTCTTCTGTTTGAATGTTAGTCACTCAACAGAGAGAATCCACACAGTTCCAGATGGGTTGGCTCTTGTGTGATTTCACTCTCTGGTAAAGCTTGACCTCATGGTTCCCATTTCCTAGGAGGGTCAGGGGAATCCATACCTCTTTCTCCTTGGAGACATAATGGCTAAATCCCGTCTTTGGATGTATTTGCTTTTTTTTTTTTAAGGTCTGTTTTCTCTTTTTTTTTTCCTTCTTAACATTACACACACATGTGCACACATAGCATTTTACTTCTGTTCTTCAGGAAAGTCCAATGGCACAAGCTACTGGGAGAGGGGAAGCCTTAGACAAAGGCACAGTCTCACCACAGGAATAAACTCTGTGCCAGTGACACTCATTATACCTAAAACTCAGGAATGCTGTTCTTTCAATGGCCTGGCATGGAGTGCTGTGGGCCCAACTCCATTGATTTTGTTTGGTACCGTATGCTCTTATGCCTAAAGTGACCTTACAAAGATGGCATATGGGTGGCATGGTGGGCCAGGAACATCTTTGCCTGCCCAGCTTCTTCCTTATTCCAGTTCTGTTCTCCTGACCAACCTGACTTCTCTACTCCCAGGTTAATTTACCTTCTTACCATGGCAGAATCCACCTGTTTGTATACACACTGTCACTCTGTCTTTTGATGCCTGGCTGTGCAGAGTACAGCCAAGTATTACTGCTTGATAGTCCTTACCTAGATTTCTTGTTATGTAGGCATGTGATAGCCAAAATTTAGTTCTGGGCTATTTTCTATTCTGTTCAACCCCCAAAAAACTAGTTTATTTAAAGTTCATGAAATAGATAAACACAAAAGACCAAGTATTTGAAATACCTATGTCTTGCTAACAGGTAATACTAAGAAGAAAATGGCAGTGTTGTTTCTTTTTCTATTTGCAGGGCAGAGGAAATGTTTTCTGTTGCAGATGCTAACTTGTCTGCAGTCCAAACCAAAGCTCTATGGACAAGTCGTGTGTTCTTTCCAAAGGGGCTGCAGGGTCCTAGGTGCCGGGGTAGTGGAATAATGCTTGAAGTATGTGCGGGGAATGAACTCCCTTGGACATTTGGCCTGTAAGATGCTTTAAGAATGTCACTAAGTTTTACATAATAATAAAATAATAAATGTAGGGAGATGTCTGTCTATAGCAGTAATTGCCTCAGAGTTAACATGTGAAGTGACTTACATCAGGCACTTTTCTGTTGACTATATGATACACATTCTGAAGTATTCACAGTATTTGTTGATTTTGGAGACTTTAAATAAACACATACATGAATTCAGCTTTTTTGAGTGAATTTCAGGTTCATATATTTTATAAGGATGGGAAAAATACTTCTTAGATCATTGAGTCCAGTCTCTTCCCTTTATAAAAATGGCTTCAAATTATGACTTGCCCTTGTTCCTTTCATCCCTTGGCCTACTTCCTCAGCTCAACCCTGCCCCAGAGCTTTCCCACAAAGGGTCAGCACTACTCTGTCAAGCAACAAACATTAAGCTGCCAAGCACACTAGGGATACAAAGAAAAAACTGGGTCCCTGCCCTCAAGAAACTTACATTCTAATTGTGAGCAAAACACGCAAAAAAATTTACATACAAGATATATAGTGTACAAAGGGAAGACACTGGAGGGGTGAGGAAAAAGTGGGAGAGGTAGGCTTCATGTGAATATGTTATCTCTGTCCCTACTATTTCTACATGACCAAGATTTTCTCTCCCCAAATCACTAAACTTCCAGGTGGGGGCACCTCTGCTGCACAAGCCACTATTTTGGGACACACAGTTTTCTCCAGGGCGATGCATTCCATGAATTGTCATCCCTGTGTATTGCACTCATTTTTACATTCATTGGGTATTGATCAGCCAGTTTATTAATGATAAAGTCCTGGAAGAGTGTGAGAGAGTGTGTGTGTGAGTTCTCTGTCTCTTTCTCCCCACCCCCTTCCTTCCCTTCCTCTCTCTCTTCCCCTCTTCTTGTATATATTATTAAATATATACACGGATGTTTTGGAGGAGAGCAATGAGGATATTTAATTTAATGAAAAATTTTGATCACATACCAGGTGTGAGGAATGGCATTCTTTGGAGCTGACAATCCTGGACAATGAGGTAGGGAAAAATTTTTCTCCAAATAAAAATGAAACACTTCTAATTACACATTTACACTTAAAACTACCAAGTACACTTGTATTATCCATATACAAAACTCCTTTTGCTGAGATATCGATCCAGTTTTTAACTGGAAAATGCAACTGCTTTGAGTGTAATTGCTTTGGGGGAGTCAGCCAATCAACAAACATTTATTAGATGCTTACTAACCATGTGTCAGGCATTGTGCTAAGTGCTGGAGATACAAAGACAAAAAGAAACAATTCCCTGCCTGCAAGGAACTTCCATTCTAATGGGTGAGAGATAACCATGTACATACGACTAGATATGTACTGAATATATACAAAATGAATACAAGATAGTTTTGGAGAGTGTTAAGGACCCAGGTAGCCCACTGTGCAAGTTAAACAGGTTTATTATTCTTGGCCCTAGGTTGCTCAGCCTTGCAAAAGTAAGGTGAGATCCTTCAGTGCACATGGTAGAAAGAGTCAGAAAGCAGCTAGGTTTGGTTTAGGGTGACTCTACTATGTGTATTTAAAAAGAAATGTGCCAAACTGGATGGAAACTGAATAGAACAGAAGGCTAGTAATTTGTTTTTCTGTGTGACTTATTACTAATTCTACTTGTTAATTAGTCATCGAGCTCTGCTTGGTGATGAAGTCTAACAGGCTCCAGAAGGTCACAGGCACAAATCACACTTGTCAGATTTTGATGAACTCTTCCCAGAAGCCCTAAATGACTTATGCCTTGCACAAGAACTATGCATCCCAGCCCATTTTTACAAGTGAATACCTCCCAGCTGGGCAGTCAGCTCTATGATAGCCAAAAGGTAACTCTGTATCTGTGTTGGTTCTCTAGTATCTATGAGCAAAGTGGGGTACAGAGGTAATAGCCTGAAAAAGGAAGCTGGGATTGTAGAAGTATTTGTTAAGCGCTTAATATGTGCCAGGAACTCTGCCAATTGCTGGGGATACAATGATAGGCAAAAAACAGTCTCTGCTCTCATAGTGGGAGAGCCACCTGAAAACAGTGTACCAGTAAACTATATACAGGATAAATTGGGAATAATAAAGGGAAGACTAAGATAAAGGAGGACTGGGAAAGGCTTCTTGCAGGAGGTGGGATTTTAGCTAGTGCTTGAAGAAACCAGGAGGCAGAGAGGAGGAGGAGGAGAAAGAGCATTCCAGGTTTGGGAGGCATGGGGTTTTTCATTCAAGTATCAGCAAGGAGGCTAGTGTCGCTGGATGATCCCACAGTATAATGTAGAGAGTAAGGTAAAAGAAAACTGAAAGGTAAGAAGGGACCAGGTTGTGAAGGACTTTGAATGCCAAAGAGAGGATTTTATATTTGTCCCTAGTGGTGATAAGGAGCCATTGGAAGTTGAGTAGGGTGCTGTGCTTAAGGAAGATCACTTTGATGGCTGAGTGGAGGTGAACTGGAGTGGACACAGATGATGTAGGCAGACCAGCCTAGCAAACTATTGTAATAGTCCAGATGTGAGACAAAGAAGGTATACAACGTGGTAGTGGCCATGCTGGAGGAGAGAAGGGAGCATTTACAGGAGATATAATGAGGAGGTGGATGAGAAGTCAAGGACACATAGGTTGCAGGCCTGGGTAACTGGATAGTAGCATCCTTCACAGTAGGGATAGGGAAAGGCTTCCTGGAGAAGGTGGGATTTTAGCTAGGACTTGAAGCCAATGAAGCTGGGAGGCAGAACTAAGGAAGGAAAGCATTCCTTGTGTGGGAAATAGTGAAAATGCCCATTCGAGGAGATCAGTATCCGGGATCACAGAGTAGTGAGGAAGATAAGGGATAAGAAGACTGGAAATTGGTGGGTGGGAGCACAGCTGATGAAGGGCTTTAAAAGCTAAACACGATTTCATATTTGATCCTGGAGGTGATAGGAAGCCACTGGAGTTTACTGAATAAAGGAATGATATGATTAGGAAGAGTAATTTAACAGATGAGAATAAACTGGAGTGGGGAGTAGGGAGTCCAGCCAGAAGAAGCCTCTTGGAGTAGTTCAGGTGTGAGGTGATGAGGGATCTGCACCAGGGTGGTCTTAGTACCAGAGAGAGGAGAGTATGTTTAAGAGATCTTACAAAGGTAGAAACTACAGGACTTGGTCACTAACTGGCTATGGGGAATGAGAGAGAGGATGGCTATCATGTGGAGTAGCTGTTAGATCTCCATGGCCTCCTAGAGCAGAACCAGGAGCATTGAATGAAAGTTGCAAAGAGGGAAATTTAGGATTGACCTCAGGGAAAATTTCTAAGACTTAGACTTGTCCCAGAGTGGAAAGGACTTGCCTCTAGAGGTGGTGTATTCCCTCTCCTTGGAGGTCTTTAAGCAGCAGCTGGATGACTGACTGTCAGATGTGTTATAGTGTGTTGGACTAGGTGGCCAATTCTCAAATTCTGATTCAGAGACATGGCTGTAAGAGTCTTCAGGGACCATCTAGTGAGTCCAGCCTGATGTACAAATGAGAATACCGAGGCCCACCAAGTGAAATTGCCCTTGGGCACATAGTACAGTGGCTCTTATTCATATCCTATTTTGGAAAGGAAAGTTTACATTAAAAAAAAAAGCCAAAGGAAAGGGCAAAGACTGTTCATAACACCACTCCCCATTCCCCTTCAACATTAGTTATTGGTATATTGGTATATATATTCTCCTTTGGAGTTGAGGGGGCAAGAATGTGGCTTTATTGCTTAAGATTTCTCTGTTTTTAAGTGCTTGGGTCTGGGCCAGAGGGTGGCAAGCATGTGGTCCACTTCCCCCTCAAGCTGTTGGATCTGCCACCAAACAGAATTGGCAAAGAGCCACCTGGGCCCTGCTAACCTCAGCTTTTTCTGCTCTGGTGAGGACTGAATCAGATTAGGAAGAGAAGCCATTTTCATAGCTAGATTCTTATTAAATTTCCCGAGTATTTGAAGATGGAGAGAGAAATGATGAAGAACATAGGTTTTAGGGCTGAAAAGAACCATGAAGTCAACAAGCCTTTATTAAGAGCCTGTTTTGTGCCCACCACTGTGCTAAACTAAAACATGGAGAGGGGGAAGAAAGCCAGTAATAACAACAAAAACAACCCAATAAACATCTTTGCTCTCAAGAAGCTCATGGTCTAATGGAAGAGACAATAACCAAACAATTATGTGTAGACAGGCTATTAAAAAAAAGGATAAAGGAGGAAATCACAAAGGGAAGGCACTGGTATTAAGAAGGATCAAGAAAGGCTCCTCATAGAAGGTAGAATTTTAGCTGGAATTTAAAGGAAGCCAGGAGACAGAGGCAGGGATAGGGAGCATTCTAAGCATGAGCACAGCCAATGAAATGGAGTATTAAGTGGGAGGAACAGGAAAGAAACCAATGCCACTGGATCCAGGAGTATGTGGAGGGGAATGAAGTATAAGGAGATTGGAAAGATGGAAAGGGATTGGGTTATGAAGGGTTTTAAAAACCAGAGAATTTTATATTTATTCTAGAGCCACTGGAGTTTATTGAATAGAGGTGATGTGGGTAGGTCCACATTTTGGAAAGGTAAATTTGAGAACTGAATGATGGAGAAATGAGGCAGGAAAACTAAAGAGAAGACTATTGCAATGGTCCAGGCCATGAAGTGATGCTGAAGACATCAACAAAGGCACTGAGATTGGAAGGTAGAATCCAGGTCAAGAGAGGGGTTAGGGCTGGAAAAGCAGATGTCATTTACATAGAGATATTAATTAAATCCATAGGAACTGATGAGATCATCAAGTAAAATAGTATAGAGGGAGAAGAGAATAGGACCCAGGGCAGTCTTGGAATACCCACCCTTAGTGGGCCTAACTTGGAAGGAGATCTAGTGAAGAAGGCTTCACTCAGGTTGGAGGAAAACTAGGAAAGCAGCGTCATGAAAACAGAAATGAGAATATCAAGGAGAAAGGGATGATTGATGATGTCAAAGACTGTAGAGGGGTTCGGAAGGATGACAACTGAGGAAAGGCCTTTAGATTTGGGGATTAGGTAACTTTGGAGAGAGCGTTCCTAGTCCACCTCTCTTATTTTGCAGGTGGTCAAGTTGAGGACCAGAGAAATGAAGTCCTCTCCCTAAAGGATGTAAATAGCAAAGGAATTTGAACTTGAGTCCTCCAAATCCATTTTTCTTCCCATTACACTAAGATGCAATCCAAACATTAAACATTAACAATCCTCCCAAACATCTCAGAACCCTCCCTCACTAGTTCCCCTCAAACAATCACGTTCAATCCCAATGCTTGCACTGCACCCCGCCCCCAGCCACTTCCCTAGTAACCTCAGAGTTGCAGCTTAAGGTGCCCAAGCCCTGTTTAACAACTCAATTAAGAGCAGCATCAAGGTAAAATAAGGGACTGGACTTGTGGCAGTTCAAGCTTCCCTTCTCCCTCTCCCTCTCCCCCTAAGGTTTAAGCTTTTGCTGTTTAACTCCTTTGATATTTTCCACACCACTTCTCAGAGTTTAGAAACAAATCACCTTCTGAACTTACCACCATGTCCTGAGGGTTGGGCTTCCAGATTTGGAACTCTGTGGCTGTAGAAAATCATTTAAACGAATCCAACAATGAGTGGTACACAAAACAACCTAATCTGTCCTGGGCAACTTCATGTCTTAGGAACATAAAGTTCCCTCTTACCTGATTTCCCTCCTCTCATTTTCCCCTGCATCAGAGTAAGAGTGACTCATTTCTGTTTCTAGAATGATAAAGCTTGCTTCCAAATGTATAGGACAGACTTCCTTGTTGAGGGAGGCCAGGACTTTTTGGGAGACATTCAAACCTCTCAGGCAATATCTCAGCTGAAAAAGAAAAGTGAGGGAAAGAGCCCGAGGGTACCTGCATTTGAGCATATGAGGTTTGGCTTGATGCCACATTCAATGACACTAGATGTCTTCCTTCATGTCTTCCTTCTAATGTAAAAGTTAGAGAGATATACTTAATTGTTCTTGAGTTTCTGACAACTCTTCATGGTGTGTACCTTTAACAGGGCCAAATTGGGTAACTCCACAAGGGTATATCACTAGCTTATGTAACAGGCTGTAGCTGTGCCTTATTACCTTATGGTCTTTATGATGACAGGCACTAGAGGAACATTCAGCTGGTTCATTTGCTTCTAAATAATTACAGGGCATCCATTTTTTCTATGGCATGCCAAAGCTTGAAGCTCTCCTTCCCCAAGCTGCCCCTCCCCTTCCCCTTATCAGCCTGTTTACCTTCAATGTAGGAAAATAGTGCTAGGGTATTTTTCTTTTTAACTTGTAAGAAAAATGTTGTTTTAACATTTTTCTAGATCCTGGAATTCTCATTCATCTGAGAAGGATTGTTAGTAGCTGGGAAATGAAGGTGACATCCCACAAGATGTGAGGTGTAGTAATGTGAGTGCCTGGGAAGGTTCAGAAGTTGAAAGATGGAGAGAGGAAGAAGCTAGGGATGTAAACCAAAATAAGGAGGGAGGAGGGGAATAAAAAATAGCCTGCTTCTCATCCAATTAATAGACCCATTGAGGAGATTTTTAATTCTGGAAGGAGGTCTTATGGAACTGCTGTTTTCCGTTCTGTCACTTGGAGCTGAGGCTAAGCACTCTTCTCTGTGTGGTGGCTGATCTCAAGTGCTCTCTCTCCTCTCAACCTCTTCCTCCTCCCACCCCACCCTCTTGCATGGAGTTCCAGGGCTTTTGGGAAATCTGAGACAGGTTTTGTATTTTTTTTTAACGACTGGCAAGAACATCATGAGGGCGCAACCTGAGTGAGTCTGGATCATGGCCATTTCAAGAAAGGATATTTTCATTTGGAGAAGCTATACTTCTTTCTCACCTCCAGTGAGCTGTGGGCACATCAGAGGCTCATCTTTGCTACCTCAAAGATGAGAATACCAATTATCATTTATCTTTAGGCAGATGATTCTCAGGTCTACTTATCCAGCTCTAGCCTCCAGCCTCACACCTCCAATTGCCTAATGGACATCTTGAGCTGGATGTCCTGTAGACATCTCAAACTCAAAATATCCAGAACGGATCTCATTGTCTTTCCCCCAACCTCTGTCTTCTGAATTTCCTTATCAGTGTCAAAGGCATCTCCATCCTCTTAGACACCTAGGCTTAAAACATCAACATCGTCCTCAACTCTGCACTCTCACTCACTTATTCCCACATGTCCAGTCCATTGTGAAACCTTGTTGTTTTTGCCTTCCCAACATCCTCCTAAATATCCCCTTTGTTCCCACATAGCTCCCACCCTGGTGTAGGCCAGAAATAGTTGGATTATTGCAATAACCTTCAGGTAGGTCTTGCATACCTAAGTCTCTCCTCATTCCAATCTATCTTCCACTCAGCTGACAAAATCATCTTTCTAAAGAGGAGGTCTAACGATGTGCCAATTTTGCCTTCTGGGATTAAATAACACAAATCTGATTCCCTTCCACCCTTGCCATTGTCCCTGGAAAGACTCAGTCAGACACTGTTCTGTGTAGAAGAGGTCTGGCATTTTTATTAAACTGTAGCAGCAAGGTTTCTGAACAGGCCCCCCAATCAGCCACCCTCCTCCCTGCTTGCCCCTAAGTACCAGTTCCTATGCTTGTAACCTTAAGACTAGGCCGCCCAATGGGAAGGACAGCAGGACCACATTCTGCCCTGGAGCTGTAAGACAAGTTGGGACAATGGCCCTTTCTTCTGCACATGGGTCAGTCCTTCCTGCCAGAGCCCAGGAAACCTTATTCTTCCAGTTCCCAGTAACAAGGGCTGATGGTTGAATGGCCTGACATCAGGCTTTTATTGTTTACTTGTCCTTAATTAAAAATTTAAAAGCAGCAGGACTTGGAAATTCCCATTTCTCTCTGTTTCCACAAAATATAAAAGTTTCATGCTTATGGGATAGGGCTGCTCCTGGCAGCCATGGATTTAGCAGTATGGGGGATGGTAGAGAGGAATTCAAAGTACTGGAAGAATTTGGAGAGACTGAGGTGACAGTTTGCGCACACAATGTCATACCTTCTTGGTGAGAAAATTCCATCTACCAGTGCAGATCAGGAACTCTTCAGCAATTTAGAGATTTCCTGGGCCCCTGAGAGGTAAGTGACTTGACAAAGGTCACCTGTGTCAGAGGTCAGCCTTGATCCAATTTATTAATGCAAATTGGGTACCTGAGAAACTATTCTCTTTTGACCACAGTTTGTCTATGGCAAATTTTGGTATATTCCAGTTTTTTTGGGGGGGGGGGCAGGGATGTGGAGGAGAAATCAATTTCCTCATTACATGCAAGGGGGAACCAATAGTGCCATTATCATCTAAATTGGGTTCTTAACCTTTGTTATGTCATGGATACCTTTGGCAGTCTGGTGAAGCCTATAGACCCTCCCAAAGAATAATGATTCATTGCCTACAGTCATAGTTGAAGGAAATGTTAAATTCAGTTAGAGGTCAGCAAAAATAAAGATGTAATTTTTTTTTCTCCACCCAAGGTCACAGACCAAGTGAAATCTACCTAACGATTCTTTAGGGGTCCTGAGTTACTTTAATCTCCACTAACGGGTGGCATGGCAGTGATGTTAAGAGGGAGAGACAGGGTATCCTGGAGAGTTAATGAGGTGATTGTGGCTTTTGTTGATCATACACCATGGGTTGAATGGTCCCTTCCTTGGAGTTGAGAGCTTTTGGTGTGAGGAGGGGAGAAATTAGCAAAGTCCTCCTTGGGTATATATGAATTTATGACCATTTTGCAGAGGTGAGAGGGCCGGGTATTTTTCCTCTCATCTAAGAGCAGGTGCTAATTAAGTGACAAAGCAGAAAATAAGGTGGCCGTCTTTGCTCAAGAGCAATGTATCTGCAAGAAGAAAAGTACCTACAGGTGAAAGTCAAGCTAGTCTAGACTGTTTTGAATCAAAGTCTTAAATTTCCTAAGGCGTTTGGAATTTATTTTTAGGGAATTACAGAATTTTTTAATGGAAGTAGGAAGAGAACGAGGCCCATGATCTGCTTTTAGAAAAGACTGTTTACTCTCAAAGCCCAGGCCTGTCTTTGACATTCCACCTCCTCATTAAGAAGGCCAGCTGCTGAGAGGTTGGGCGTCTGCCTGGATAGGCTGGGTTCAACTGCAGCCAGAGCTTATTAGAACAATATGCATGTTTACTAAATTTATGCATAACTACCAAGAGCCAGGCTCAGACCTGTCAGCAGGTGGCTGTGTTTCTGAAGCCTGGTTCTCCCCCGTCCCCTCCCCTTTTTCTGGTAGTGTCAGGAAAGGGCTTTGTCTAAGTGGCTTAGCCTTATTTTTAAAGGTAGTAGGGAGGGGTTGCATTTTCTTGGTCTTGGGGCCAAATCCATAAAGGGGCTCCAGTCCACATTTCATCTCAGGATGACTTAACTGAAAAACTTATATACAGTGGAGCTGGATGTATGTTGGCCCCGAACCAGAGCTCAGAAAATACCTTATTTTTCAAAATGAGCTTCCCTAGCTGTAATTTCCCTCTCCTGTCTCCCTTGTCCACAGGCTAATTTATACACAGTGCTGACTGTGTAGTCTTAGAGGCTGAGGAAGAAATGGCTCCTCTTTTCCCATTGCTTTGGGGGCTGGCTTGGCCATGCCCTTCATGGCTTTCCATCAGCAGCTCCTTCTGGAGGCATGATTTGCTAATGCCCACTGTTGCTCCAGGGCGGCTGCAGCAGCAGGTCCCCCAGGTAGGAAGGAGCTGTCCATTGTCTGAGAACTGTCTTCTGTGTGGGACCTGGTGCTCTCTTCCAAGAGATGCATCTCATGATTCGCAGCCCGCTGCTGCTGTTCTTTTAGCTCTGTGTAGGAACGAGAGAAAGTATGGAAGATAGAGGTGACTGGGAAGGCCATCAGTAGGATGCCGCTGAGGATACTGCTCAGAGCGACCACCTGGCCAGGGATGCTCCGGGGTACCATGTCTCCATAACCCACAGTGGTCATGGAGATGACTGCCCACCAGTAGCTGGTAGGGATGCTGGTGAACTCCTTCCCAGCTCCCAATTCACTCTCTGCCAGATAAACCAAGGGGGAGAAGAGGGCCATAGCCACACAGAGGAAGAGGAGAAGAAGCCCAAATTCACGGGTACAGCGGCGCACAGTCAGGCCCAAGGTCTGGAGGCCCAGCGAGTGGCGGGCCAGCCGCATGACATACAGGATGCGAAGAGCTCGAAGGAAACGCAGCACAAGCCCCACTCGCTCTAGGTATTTATTTCCAGCCCCGCCTGGCTTGCTATTCCGGGCAGAAGCCAGATCCACAATAAGGGAGACGTAGAAAGGCAGGATAGCCAAGATGTCAATGATGTTGAGCGGTGTCCGGAGGAAGGCGCACTTGCTCTCAGCCTGGATTGAGCGGAGGAGGAACTCAAAGGAGAACCAGGCCACACAGACAGTCTCCAGAACAAAGAGGTTGTGGCATTTGGGGGAGCATTCACCCTGTGGAGGAGAGGGACAGAGAATTGGCCATGGAGAAGAAAAAAGAAGGCAGGAAGCATCAGGGAGATGAACCCTGGCGTCATGCTTGCCCTGGTGCGAGAGGATTCACTTTTCCTCATATACCTCCCTCCCCATTCCCCCCTCACATGCTTACCTCCCCAATTCCCTCAACCCTGAGTGTTATTCAAATACAAGGCAATAGAAAAATGATTCCTATGCCTTATGTTTACTTTGTGAATGTGCAGTTCCCTTGTTTTAATTAAAATACCTTTATCTAGGAGTCAATGTGGTTATGACGAATATAGAGCCTGAGTCAGGGAGACCTTGGTTTGAGTCCTACTTCTGACACATGATGCCTGGGGACCTGGGGGTCATCCCTTAACCTCCCTCCCAGTGGTCCAGATAACTCTCTGAGGCTCTAAGTTGCTAGATAGTGGCCTATACTGGTAGAATTTTCTTTATCAGGAATTTCCTGTATCAATGAAATCACTGGTCTGGTATTCCCTTGCGTGACTCCCACCTTCTCTTTCATGTAGGGGTAATAAAATCAACTACCAAACTTGAACTGAGAAGTATGGAATAGACTAGCAACTTTGAAAATCAGAGGGAAGTCTCCACTCCTCTCCCCTGGGCCCAGGGCTAGCGGATGCTTGCAGTCACTGTGCAGTGTCCATACATAAAGGTCTTGGTCATTTTCTCAGTAGTTGAAATACAAATTGTTATTGGAAAGGTGACTCTTAGTCACACTGTGCTGTACTGCTTGCCAGTCACAGTTTGCCACACTGAGATAAGTTATATTTTATGTACACTGCCTTATCTTTAATATCCTTTCTAGGTCCATTTTGGCCCATCAGGAGGGTTTTATTTGGAATCTTCCCCATTTCAGCAAAGCAGAGCACTCTCATAAAAAACAGCCCAATGTCCTCTTCAGGCAGAGCCTTCTCCCATGTTCAGGAACTAACCTCTGTTCTTGTTCATTCTTTTCTAAAATGCTGGTTTGCTATTATCTAAACAGGACCTAAAATTCTCTTTTTGTAGGTTTAAGCAATCTGTGGGAGAGGGAGCAAAGCCAAAATTGTATACTTTGTGTCAGTTTTTTCAAATGGCATTACCTTCTATACCATGCCAGCAACATGTGTTATTCCCAAAAGTCATAGCAGGGATTTGACTATTTGTAGATCAGGAGCACCCTCATTCTCCAAACAAGTGTGAAGCCTGGCCAATGGCCTTCTTGCCAATGCTCACATTCGAACCTCTTTCTTTAGGTTTCAAATGCAGGTTGCATGAGGAAAGTGGAAGCCAGCAGCAACATAGCAGCCCTTCCCTGAGCAAATGCCTACTTTTTTTACTTTGGGGTTACCTTCATCTGTGTTTGTGCCAGTAACTGACTCCAAAGCATGGTCCTTGATATAGCGGGTGGCATACTACCATTGTTCTTTGGTCTAGAGGGGAGGGTTTAGCCTGACTTGGCCAGTTAGGTGACAAGGCCTCAGCATGGGCCTGATGGTGCCTTCCTTCTAATTAGATAGTCCATAACAGCTGGAGGCTGGCAGAGAACTACCTCTGTGCTCCAATGAAGGGCTGGGAGGGGGATGCCTAAACGGTGAGATGGACCAGGAATTGAATCTCCTAAAAATGAAAGAGGAAACAATCTGAGAGAAGTTGTTGTTGGTTGTAAACCTTGCTCATGACCCAGTCCAACTTTGAGTTAATGTTGCTGTCCAATGGGTTAACCCTGTGCTCTGCACACAGTATGCTAGGTTAAATAAATGTTAAATTTAGTCATAGTACTCTACCTGCTGTTGAAGGCTGCTAGAAAAGCCCTTTGTTGATGCTGGGAGGGCCAACATATTTATATTTCACCCATCTTCCCTCTTCAGACTGAACATTTTTACAGGACTCATGGGCACTAGCTGCTGGCTGAATCCTCTGGAAGATGATTTCATTAGGAATAAGAGTCCCCACAAACAGTGCTTTAAAAGTTCACTTCAGTGGCTTAATCAGTTAATAGAATACAAGAATTGGAGAGGACCATGGAGATTATCTCATCCAACCATCTCATTTTACAGATGAGGAAACTAAGGCTTGGACAAGTGACCTATTCAGGGTCACCTAGAGGTTTGGGATAAGAATCCAAGGTATTGGATCGTTGGTTTAGCAATCCTTTCCAGGTCAGCTTTTTTCCTTTGTTCTAACTCCTATGGGCTCCCCCTCCAGATTAAAGCCTAGAAAGGTTTAGCCTTTTAACCATGGAGTCCTGCAGGAGTCTGAGAACAGAGAAATAAATTATCCATTTAGATCATTATACTCAGTGAAGAAGGAAAAAGATGGCAGTACTGCAGCCTCTCAATAACTGGTGATGTTCATGCATGCGTCATCTTTGATCTTCCCAAACCCTGGGAGGTGCTATTGCAACTACGATTCACTATTATTGTCCCCGTTTACAGTGGAGGCCGTGAGAGTTTGAGTGACTTATTGCACATTGTGTTATGTACAAATATTGTTTATACCTGTAATCTATGTATATACATATAATATGTGAATAAACATATCTACTGTAGAATGTAAGTTTCTTTGAGGGCAGGGCCTGGTTTTGATTAAAAAAAAAAAAACCCTAGTCCCAGTACGGTGCCTTGCACATAGTAAGAATTTAATGTTTGTTTACTGATTGATGGATATTACTCTTTCCCCAAGATAGGGTATACAAATAAAGAGGCAGCATGGTGTAGTAAGTGGATCCCCTCAGAGTCAGTAAACTTGGGTTCTACTCACACCTACAGTAACTATGCAATCCCATGCAAATTACTTAACCTCCCAGGACAAGATCATTGCAACTAGGCAGCTAGGTGTCACAGCGGATAAAGAGCTGGATCTGGGGTCAGGAAGACTTGAGTTCAAATCCAGCCTCAGACACTTGTTAGCTGTGTAACCTTAAAGGCAAGTCACTGAATCTCTGTTTGCCTGAGTTTCCTCCTCTGTAAAACAGGAATAATAATAGCTCCTAACTCCAAGGATGTTTTTGAGAATCGAATGAGGCACTATTTGTAAAGTGCTTTGCAAACCTTAAAGTTCTATATAAATCCTAGCTAGCTAGTAGAGGAGTTTTCTCTCTGGGAGTTCCCTATACCAATGACATTATGGTCCAGATTTTGAAAAAAAAATCACAAATACCATAAATACAGTAACTTTGAGTCTCTTGGTCAAATAGTATTTGTAAAAAGCACTTAGCACAGTGTCTGGCACATAGTAGGTGCTATGTAGATGCTCATTCCCTCCCCTGCCCTCTTGAATAGCGATGGCTTTTGAGTTAACCTGGGAGAGGCCTCTGTCACTATACTCTCCTATACACTTACACACATGACCATTTGTGCACACAGAGTAAGTATCTATGGCCAAAGTGCAGCTATTAATTTGTCACTCTGTAAGGACGCGAAGAGCAAATTCCATTCTCTTCTTCTCTTCAAATATTTTTCTAAAGAAGGCCATCACCACCCCTTTGCTTGAGGGGATTTATGTGTGTATTGAGCATATCTGGGCTCTTTCCATTAACTTTAGCATTGTTAATTAGCCGTCAAAATCCAATATCCTGCCCCCTACATAAATCATCATCTCCTCTTGCTTAATGTTAAGTATTGTACAAATGCTTATTACTTTGCTCAGAGGTGGTGCCAACTGGACTGCTAGATGGTGCTTAAGTTAGTCACCTGGGGATTGATACAGTTTGGCTGAGGAGCTCCTTCCTGACTGTGATACTATTCCCAGCAATAAATTCCTCTTCCTTATAGCAGTCTCCTTCCCCTCCCCCACTCCCCAAATCTCTTGGCCAGTGAAAACATTTGGGGCCTAAGATAGAGTTGCCCTTTTGTGTAGGTTACTTGGGTTGTTGCTTCCATGTTGTGATTTGAGGTGTGCTAAGAAGAGGGCTTGTTCCCCAAATCTCTTTTTGTCTTCCCAACTAATATAAGTTCCTTAGTCCTATCTTTGCATTAAATGCTAGCTGGATGGGGATGATGTGGGGTGGGGAAGGAGGAGAGGATGGTAGTAAAGGTGTCAAGTTGTTATGTCTTGCCAGCAACTATTTTAATTAGTGTGCTCAGATCCCCTTTCCTAGATGTGGAACTAACATGGGGGCTTTGAGGGAAAGGAAGTTGTGAGGAGAGAGAAGAGAGATCCGATCTTTAAACAGCATATACTGGCTTGGAAATGTCAGGCTTGATGGTAGGGTGTTGCAGTGGGCACAATGAGGACAATAGGAAAGAAAAGGAAGAATAATGGCGTGCAGAGACGACAATGAGTATGAATTTCACCTACTTCAAAATCTTTCGGCTGGGCTCCTATCCAAGGCCAGTAATGCCTGCAATAGGTGGGGCAGCCCATATGGATATGAGCAGTCAGTTCAGAGGGTTTACATTCAGCTCATCTTACTGAACCTGCTTCTAAGGACAGCTTGTCTTAGCAGTTTCTACAAAACCCACAGTGGCTTGAAGTCTAGATAAATGGGCTACCTTGTTTTAGGAATTAAAGTCTGCTGGTGTCCTCCATGAGGTGGCAAATAGTGTGTAAGGTAAGTTTTCAGAGACTAGCAACTACATTGTTCAACCTCTTCATTTTACACATGAGGAAACTGAAGACTAGAGACACACAATAATTTTCACAAGGCTACACAGATAGTATGTAGCAGAGCTGAGTGGGATTTGAACCATGCTCCTCTGACTCCAAATTGAATGCTTTTTCTAGTATGTCATACTGTTTCCTGGTCCTCAAACTCATTTGTAGGGATTTACTTGTAGGGAGATCATATATGTTCTCTCCCCAACCTGAGCTTTGGAAAAAGAAAAAGATGTGGAACTAACAGAAATGTTTAAGGCCAAAGTTATTTCCTACGTGGCTAAAAGATGTGAACAATTCTCAAATGAAGAATTACAAACTATAACCAAGTACATCAAAGAGCATTCCAAATCGCTAATAAAAAAAGACATAAGCAAAAAAAAAAAAAGACACAAGCAAAGCAAAATACTTCTGAGGTTTTACCTCATACCCAGACAAAAAAGATGAAAATAATCAGTGTTGAAGGGGCTATGGAAAGACAGGCAAATGTATTGGTAGAGCTCTGAATTGGCCCAATCATTTCAGGAAAAACTTTAGAATTATCCAAAGACATTGAAGAATGTCCATACCCTTTGACCTAGAGATTCCACCCCTAGGATTATATCTCAAGAGGGTCAATGACATAAAGAAAAGCCTCATACACACCAAAATATTTGTAGCAACAAAGAACTAGAAACAAAATAAATGCCCATCAGCTGGGAAATGACTAAACAAGTTGTGATGCATAAATATAATGAATATTACTCAGTCAACTAATGAATACAAAGAAGACTTACATGAATTGATACATACTAAAGTAAGTTGAACCAAGAAAACAGTATACAAAATGACTACAACATTGCAAAGGGAAATGACAATAAAACATTTGAAATAACTTTCTTGTTTTTCCTTGAACAAACACAATGCTCCATCTCCTTGATTGGGTATTTTCATTAGCTGTACCCCTATGCCTGGAACTCTTTCCCCCCTCATCTCTGCCTACTACCTTCTCCAGCTTCCTTCAAGACTCAGGTAAAGTTCTAGCTTCAACAAGAAGCCTTCCCTCTGAGATCATCTCCAATTTATCCTGTATTTCAGGCCTGCTTATAAATGGTTATTTACATGTTGGCTCCCATTAGATTGTGAGCTTCTTGAGCAGATATTGTTTTTTGCCTTTCTTTGTACCCAGCGACTGTCACATAGTAATCACCTAATAAATGCTTATGGACTTGTTGGTTTGAAATTGAAAGCTGCAAAATTATAATCAAGCATGGCTCCCAAGAAGAAATATGAGAAGGCACCTTCTGCAGAAGTGGAGGGCCATGGGTGTGGAACACTGACTATTTTGTCAGATATTTTCTGATATTTTGGTTAGTTTTGCTGAACTATTTTTATCCCTCTCTTTTTTTTAAATAAGGGATGATTCTTGGGGAAGAGAAGGAGGGATATTTTAGGAAAATGTTGGTGACATAAAAACAAAAGGTACAAATAAGATGTATTTTTACGAGCGAGCCAATCATTTACTATTTTTCCTATTTTTCTTCTGGGCAATCAGTTTGAAAGGACCTTAGGTAATCTAATCTAATGTCCTGCCTAATGCACAAACCGTTCTATAAACATCTCTGAAAGGTGGTTATCTAGCCTCTGTTTAAATAACTTCAATAACAAGAAATTCACTACATCATGAGGTAGCTGATGCCAATTTTAGTTATTAGGAAGCTTTCCCCCTAGTTTCGACTCACGTGACCAATAAGAGGGATAACTTTTTTCTGATCCTCATGACCTCTCAAATCTTTCCAAAATAAAAATTACAAGAGGTAAAGTGAGTATAGCTATCTCCATATGCTGAGATACCAAGCACCTAACAGGTAATATCCTGAAGAGTTAATAGAAGAGAAGGCTAATCACTTATTTAACAACTCAGCAACTCCTCCACCACCTACATGGGTTGTACAAAGGACCCATGGCTTCATGCTTAGGGGAGGAATCCACATTAGCTTCAAGGTCTACCTCTCAGGAGATTAACCTTCAAAGGAGAAAGACTCAGAAAAAGTGAAAAAATAGGGGAATATATAGGAAAAGGCTGAAATTACCAAAAATCTCAGGAGTAAGAGATTCAGCTAAAAACCTTGAGGATAAGCAAATAAATCAACAAGGAAGATATTAATAACAGAAGGGAAGATAGTCTCCAGGGCACCTAAACATCCAAACATCTCTGAATAAATACTGTGAGATGAAGGAAAATGAATCAACACCTAAAGAAGCGGATGACACTGTATTCTGAAGAGAGCATGGAATCACAGCAGGATGTTCCTGAATGACTTAAAAGAGAAATTAGAATCTTAAAAGCAGAATTTGTGTCTTGAATAACAAAAATATCTGGCAGAATAAAAAACCTTAATCCAGGTGGCAAGTCTAGTCAAAGAAACAAAAGAATAATAGATTGGAAATGCATATACACAGAAGCAAAGGATAATCTGGGAGAAGGAAAAGGCAATAAAAAGAAACAAAATATGATCTTTCGGTAAGCAAAGGAGACTGATCTGAAGAGCTAACTGAAAAATTAAAGGTCTCCCAGAAAATATAAATAAAAAACTTGAACACTATAATCAAATAAATATAAGAAAACTGCCCAGAACTTCTGAACATAGAAAATTAAGTGCCAATTAAAAGAATTCACAAATTGCCTCCAGTAAAACAAACAAAAAACTTGCCACAAAATTCAGGACATATAGTGGTTAAATTGAACAATTTCAATGACAACAAATTCTGTAAGTGGCCAGAAGAAATATCTTCAAATATAATGCAAAGGAAATGTGAAAAACATAAGACCATTCTGCACCCAAGAGAAACTACAGAAGGGAATGGAATGTGTTCTAAAGAGCAACAGAACTCAAGATGCAACCCAAGGTGACATGCCCTGCAAATCTGAGCCAATTATCAATGAAAATAGATGAATTTCTAATAAGAGAGACATTGGAAGGATTTCTGTAAAATCTACATGTGAGCAAATTATTTGCTTTGCAAATTTTGTTGTTGTTGAGTCATTTTAGTTGTGTCCAACTCTCGCTGACACCATTTGGGGTTTTCTTGGCAGATACTGGAGTGGTTTGCCATTTCATTCTCCAGCTCATTTTACAGATGAGGAACTGAGGCAAATGAGGTTGGGATTTTCCCGGGGTTACACAGTTAGTAAATGTCTGAGGCCAGATTTGAAGAGGAATTTTTGAATTTGAAATGAAATCCTCCTGACTCCAGGGCTCTATCCACTGCATTACTTGGCTGCCCCTGCTTTGCAAATACACAGACAATAGAAACACCAGAAGCAAAGTAAACAAATTCATCTACCAAGGAAGACACAAATAATGAGGGGAAAAAGTCACCCTAAAGAAAAGGGAAAAAAAACTATTAAGAAAAATTACTAATGAAGTTAAATACAATAATAACAACATAATCAAAGGAACCATTAAGAAATTTTATTCTAAAAGTACACAAGGAGAGAGAAAGAAAAGTGGAACTTAAATAAAAGTGTTGGAGGAATAGGCCTGATACCCCTGGATGGACTGAACATCACAACACCCAGCCTACAGGTGAAACTTTGACTCGCTCTCTCTTTCCCTCTCTCCCTCTGTATTTTGTGGGGATTAAATTGCAGAATTGGGGGGCACATAAAACAGAGAGGGAGAGGAAGAAGATTGAGGGGAATGTGTGATGTACTTTGATCAATTCAATGGTAAAATATAAAAGGAAAATATTCCTTGTCTCTCTAGATGATAGGAAAATAGGTAAAGTGAAGAAGGAAAGAATTGAAAAGGGGGGAAAACATCAGGTCAGTAGTGGGAGGGGGGTTTCATTGATAATGTTTCTGATGGGGGGGGCGGTGTGTACAGTACTCTGCCTCAAAAAAAATGGAATGAAAGCCTCCAAGGGCAAATGACATCCAGAAGGGTGGGAGGACATGGACCTAGAAAGGAAAATTATCATGGGAAGAGGAGGGGGTAGTAATGAATTGTATTATTAACAACAGAGGAAAACTATTACCAAGGGGGTAAATCTTCTATACCTCTATGTCTTACAAGAATTGAGACTTCCAAGAGTGAGGCACAACAGAAAAATAGGGGAGAAGTAAAGATCTACAAAGCAACAAAACAGAAACTACTTGGAAGAGGGAATTCAAGATAGGTACCTCTTGAGTGGGAGATATTCTAGTGAAGACTTCACAGAGGGAGAATATAGGAATTATTTTCTTTTCCTATTGATAAAATAGGTAGGATATAGGAGGATAGAATAAACGAGATTTAACCCTATAGGAATTTGATTACCTAACTTGTAGGAATTCAGGGCTTAGGACAATAAATTCCCTCCTCCCTTCTCTCTCTCTCTTGGTGCTAGTCCAAAGTTTTTACCAAATAAGGATATAATGAACTACATACAGTTGTTTGTTCCCTGCTCCAGGAAGACCCCCACCTTCCCTCATTCCTCTCTTTTACCTTAGCCATATTACTGCCACATCAGCAGCTAGTTGCGATTGGCTGTGCTTGATTTCCTGGTTCTTTGTCTAGTTTTTCCCACCTAGATTGTAAGCCCACCTCCCAGCTAATGGAGAGGAGGGATAGTGGTAGGTGGGAATTTTTCTTGTGTTAGGATATGTATTGGTGTCTTGCCTTTTGTAATTTGCCTCCTTCCACTGGTCCATCCTAGTGGAGGTGATGCCTCTTTCTCATGAGAATTGAATAAATACTTTCTGTTCTTCCTCGAAACTCCTCTTTATTTTATGAATTTTTATATTATATTGGTAAGGGTCTTGTACCCCACACACTCTGAAGCTTTAATTATAGGAGGAATGCAGAGACTAAAGAAGGAATGAGTATAATAATAACTGATCGAAGAATAAAAGTCTAGAACAGGTAGAAAGGGAAGAAATTAATGAAAAGAATGTGGGGGAATTTCTTCTTTAGAAAAAGACACAGAAAATGAAAAAAAAAACTAAGAAGCAAAAGTTAAAGAGGAGAGAAAGATTTTACTTGGCTAGTAAAAAAAAAAAGGAGGTGTGGAAGGGAATTAGATAACTAAATAAAATGAAGAAAAGAATAAGTTAAGACACCAAAACTAGGGAAAGTGGTGACAACTGGAAGGTCAGGAGCTTGAGGCTGTGGGAAAGCCCTTGGGAACAGAGTTGCCTTAAGATTAAATTAAGCAAAAATAACTGAAAGGAGACAACATACTTTCTTCACAGAGGAAGTGGAACAATTACAAAACAATTCTAATTCAGGAAATTCTTATACGAAAATCTGCCCCATAATTTTTTCCCAAGTCGGCCTTATTTTTGTTTTCTGTAGCTGCAGAGAATAAGCACAATCCTTTTTTCCATGATCAAATCTTCACAGAGCTATAACTATGGTGGGACAACCAGCATTGAATGCCAAAGCAATAAAATTTGAAGGGAATTTATGTTACTTGCTTTTTTTCAGCAAAGTAGAAATTGAGCTTAGTGCCTACTTAGCAAAATAATTATAATAGAAGCTATCTGACAGTAGGATTTCCCCTAAATCCCTGTTAGCTACATTCCAAGTGAGTCCCTTCCTATTTTGCTTCCTCTCTAAGCAGCCACAAAGTGTTCCAAGGTATCTGTCTTCCTGCCATCAGGCAATATTCTAATGTCTATCTTCCTTGCATTTACCGAACTGAATTTGTCTTAAATTGAGTTAAAGATACATTTAAATTGAGGTAAATTTAGATTTATTTGTGCCACTTGCCCTGGGTGCAAAAATTGCTAGTTACATCTCTTTTTCTTTAAATAGTTCAAGATAGAAATCATGTCCCATAAAGCTTCTCATTATCAACGGATCCTTTAACATGCTATGAGACTTATCTGCAGCAAATATTGCTGATATAGGATCTGATATCTATCCTACCTTTAAAGAGTGTAGGAGAAGGAATGTACCAGCTCCTCCAGCAGTCTAACTGGGGAGAGGAGCAGCCAGGATTCGGAAATGTCAAGGCTCAGAGATTTCCCCTCTAGTCTACAAGAGGGGAAATCCTGCTAGAATTATATCTATCTGCCATCCTTCAAATTATGACTCTGAGGGCTACTGCCTACCATTCAAAAGTTCTCTCTTATCTTCCTTTCTCTACCATCTCTCTTAAGGTGCTCTTTCAATGTGTCTTTGCAACCAATTGAATTAAGTCCCCAGTGGCTCAGCATTCTCTCAGCTAATCAGAAATTATGTTGTGTCCCACTCTTCATGACCCCATTTGGGGTTTTATTGGCAAAGATGCTGGAATCAGTTGCCATTTCAATCTCTAGCTCATTTTACGTATGAGGAAACTGAGGCAAACTGGGTAAAGTGATTTGCCCGTGGTCACACAGCTAGTAAATGTCCAAGGCCAGATCTGAACTTAGGAAGATAAGTTTTCTTGACTCCAGGCCTGGCATTCTATTCACTGGGCCACCTAGTGTCATACCTCTCTTTGTACATGCAGCATGCAGCCTAGGGGATCTCCTCCACTTCACCTTGGTGTGAGCGGATGTTACACACAAAGCACAAAGGGAAAGAAAGAGTGGCAATTTTCATTTATTATGTCAGAGCTGTCATGCTGCTGGGTGGAAAGAGCATAAAATCTGGAGAAACCTGGGTTCAAAATTTTCTTGCGACATACCTTAGCTACATTTTCCTCACTTGTAAAACGGTGACATTATCTGGTGCTATGTGTAAGATGTTGTGAGGTAAGTGTTCTATGGTAAGTGATCATTTAGCCCAACCCTTCCTTTTACAAATGAAACTGAAGCTCAGAGGAATTAGGTGACTTGCCCAAAGCCACACAGGAGGCAGCAGAGTTAGGATTTGAACTCAGGTCTTCTGACTCCAAATCTAGCACTCTTTCCTCTTTCATCTAAATTAACTAGTTACTTTGAAAAAGTGCATTTTGCTACTGTAACTACTTACCTTGGCTAAATGGTAAGCTTATGACTTTTTAATAACAGAAAATATTACAGAGAGATTAGAGCTATTTCAGACTAAGTGGAGAGGTAGGGGGCCAGAAATCAAATGAAAAACACAGCAAGGCTCTTGGCTAGAGCCAGATCACAATACACAGAGCAAACAAATTGAGGACCAGCTGAATCAACTGCCTGATCAGGAGTAAATACCACGAAGCAGATGAGGAAACACCACGATGCAGGGAAATGTCAAGGGATAACTGCAAGTTATCTGCTAAACAGGAATAAATTTCCACGGGTAACCCTCTACATACCCTATCTCAGACCGTGGAGACCCTAGCGCCACCCCTTCCTCCCAATGTACTGCTTTGGAAGCCACTGCTACCCCTCCCTGACTCCTTGCAATTGTGCTAGAGGAAGCTTGCTATTACCACTGATCTGGGAAAAGGCAGAGCTGCCTCAGACACCAGTCCTCACCTCTAGGTTCTAAGCCTATACACCAGACTTCCTGCAGACAAGAACCTCTTTGAAGAATAGAGCCTTTCACAGCAAGTCCAATCTCTCTTTTCCCCTGGAGTTTGAGAGAAGATGGATACTTATCATAAGACTTTTGAATACCAGTTAAATGGTACTACATTCCCATCCTATGAGTAAGTACATGCCCATCTCTTCTGATTCTGATAGTTCTTAGGTGCAGGCTGTCTATGTAAAACAAATGAACAAACAAACCAAAAAACCCCTAAACCCTTCCCTTTTGACAGAAATAGGGAAGTCTAGAAGAGAGAGGGTTTGGGGGAAAAGACAAATTCAGTGTTAGATATGTTCAGCACGAGGTGTTTCCAGGACATCCAGTTTGAAATGTCCAGTTGGCAATCAGTGATGTGGGACAGAAGCTCAGGGAATATATTGGGGCAAGGTATATAGGTTTAGGGAGTCATCTGCATAATTAATAGTTCATTTATTCAGAAGTAACTATTAAATCCATGTGAACTGATGAGGTTACCCAGTAAGAGTATAGAGGAAAAAGAGAGGGTCTGGAATAGAACCTTGGGGTACAACTACAGTAAGGGTGTGAATGATGATGAGCCATCAAAGGAGATTCAGGATGATCATAGAGGTAGGAGGAAAACTAAGAGGATGTAGTGTTATAAAAATTCAGAGAGGAGAGAGCATCCAGGAGGAGAGGGTAGTCAATAGTATCAAATGCAACAAACAGCAGGTTGAAAAGGATGGGTACTAAGAGAAGAGCATCAAATTTGGCAATTAAGACATTATAGGTAACTTTGGAAATAGCAATTTCACTTCAGTGATGAGATCAGAAGATGGATGCCAAAGGGTTGACGGGTGAATGAGAAGAGGGGTGGTGGAGGAAATAAGTGCAAATGGCTTTCTCAAGGAGTTTAGCCATGAAAGAGAGAAAAAATATGGAACAATAGCAGGGACGGCTGGATTCAGTAAGGGTTTTTTGATCACAGGCGAGACATGGGCATGTCTGTAGGCAGTAGTGGACCATCCAGTAGACCAAGATGGAAGATAAGTGAGAGTAGAAATTACACAGAAAGTGACTTACTAGAGAAGATGGGATGGAATGGGACCACTTATGTATTTTTTAGGACTTTGATTGGGAAATGAAAGGGAAATGTGGGACTATAACTTGAGATGATAAGGGTCTAGTGAAGGATTCTTAAGGATGGGGAGACTTGGGCAAGATGACAGGGAAGGAACAAGTAGGAAAAGATTAAAGATTTGAGAGGGAAGGGTTGATTGAGTATGTAATTGCTGGAGATGAGATCAAGCGTCCATGTAGAGAAGCTAACCTTAGTAAGCGGAACAGGGAAACAAGGAGAAAAGGAGAGATAATCAAAGGATGAAAGGGTTTTGAGATGAAAAGAATGAGGGAAAAGACAGCTCATGTTGAATGGCCCCAATTTTCTTCAGAAAGAGGAAACGTTCTCAGCTATTACAATAGAAGGTTTCAAATATGAGACAGGAAATCAACTATCTTGCTGCAGTGAGGGCCCAGGTTCAATTGGATAACAATTTCTAATGGGCCCACTCAGCACAGTTGTAAAACTCCCATCAGCTTTGTTTAAAAGCTTTTGAATAGGAGCAGAGAAAGCATGGCACAGGAATAATTCATAATTAAGGTTTAGCAAGAGATGAGCTCTTAGAAGATAAAGAGGTAAGAGATTTAAGAGCAGAGGTCAATGTAGAGTTGAAATTGCTAACTACTGGATGGAAATTGGAGTTGGAGGAAAAGAAGTACTGATGAGTAAAGGGTTTGGAGGTCTAAATGAGAGTTTAGGAGAGATGAGGCATAGGGAGAGGTGACTGTAATATTAATTAAGGTGGAACTTTTTTTTACTGTTTTCTCTTTTAGAATGCTAACATAATCAAGTACCTTTAATGAAGTCTTACTAGGTGCAAAGCCCTAGGCCCACACCCTTTTGCTGATTAGGTATGAAACCTTCAAGCCCTAAGAAGGGTATATAAACTCAGAGGTTAACACCTCACATGGTAGAAGTTTGTGGTCACACAGGGGAATGTCTGAATTTCTACTCAAATAAATGGAATGTTTGTATATAATGATGTGATATAAAATGTTGCCATCCCTATGTGTCACTGAGATGGAATGAAGGCACTATCCAAAGTTTCCATTGTCCCACATATCCAGTTGCCAAATCTTGCTATATCCTACATCTACCTCCGAACACCTCTCAAGTCTGACCCCTTCTCTCTATTCACAAAACTACTACTTATCTCAGGTCTGCATCACTTGTATTCCCATAGCCTCCTAATAACTGGGCTCCCTATGTCTAGCTCCTCACTCCACTTTGTCCTGGCTACTGCTGCCAAAGTGACCTTCCTTAAGCACATATTTGACCATGTAACTGGCTTCCTCTTGGTTCTAGGATTAAATATAAACTTTCTCTTGTGAAGAGCTTCTAAAGCTCTTCACAACCAACCCCAACATAGGGGCTTTCCAGCTTCATTAGACATCTTTCTGTACTCTGTGATACAGCCTAACTGGTCTCGGTCTCCTTCTCCCCTGCTCTTCCTCAAACAGTGCTCCATGTCTTCTCTGTGTCCCTTCACACTGGCCATCCCTCACATCTGGAATGTATTCCCTCTTTGCCTCCAACTCATATGGTCCCTCTCTTTTTTTAAGATGGAGCTCAAGCACCACATTTTGCCTGAAGCCTTCCTGACCCTGGCTTCCTTTAAGTTGCAACCAAAATCCCATCTTCTATAGGATAAAGTACAAACTTAGACCTTAAACTCCTTCACACTCTGGTTCTAGCCTATCTTTTCAGGCTTATTATACACTAGTCTCCTTCACATTCCCTATGTTCTAGCAGGTAGAATTTAGCCAAATTAGTGTGCTTCCTGCCTTGACACTGGATCTCTTGCCTCTATACCTTTGTATAGGCCATCCCCCATGACAGGCATGCACTGCTTCCTAATCTATGCTTCTTAGAACCCCTAGCATCATTTGAGACTCAACTCACGTGATAATATCTTAATTGCTCTGTGGTTAGTGTTTTCCCTCCTGAAATTATCGTGTATCTATTTAGATGTTGTATTCTCCTCTCTCCCTTCCCTCCCCCCCTTTTGGATAGGGACATTTTTTCATTTTTTTCTTTGTATGCATAACATGGTACCTTGAACACAGTAGGTGCTTAATAAATGCTTACTGGCTTGCATAAGATAGGTATTTCAGATAAAGAGGGACACAACCACCACAGGCATTTTGCAGCCACAAAATTGTTTCCTCAGAAGGAATGATTTTAATTTTGTCCAAGAGGCTGGTACAAATATGAGGACCAGGTCAAGAGAGAAGAACAGATTTTTTTTAATACCCAAAGAGGGAAAGAGCAGTCTCTGACCACCAGGTCAAATCAAATGACATTAAGATATCTTTTTGGCTTCTATAACCTGTAATAGTAGTGGCAGCTGCATCCTATTTATAAGTATGAGCCCTTCAAGAGTCAGGCTGTATACTTCTACCAGGGCACAGCTGAGAACAGACAAGGAATAAAAACCAGGCTTCTGAGTAGCTAGAATAGATCTCACACAGCTCATGCAGAACAACTCTTGCATTTTACAGACGAAGGAGAGAGGGAAAGAGCCCCTTCAAATCTTCATTAAGGCTTATTGAATAATATTTTATACACTATTCTAACATGTTCAGTTGTCTAATTCCAAGTCAACAAACAGATTAAAAGTAGTCAATTAGAAAGGAGAGGTACACTGACAAAATTAAGAAATAACAGGTGAAAGACTCGCCAGAGAGAAAAACCACAAAAAGAAAGTACAGTAGTCTGGGAACCTTTTATATAGGGGCAAACAACTCCACTATACCTCGACAAGTCCTGATGCTATCACTCAATTACAGAACAAAACAATAAATGAAGTTTCTGGCCCTCAAGACGTAGATACCATTGAAACCCATGGCCTCACAAGTCTATAAAAATATACAAAGAGTGGGTAACAAACTGGGTAAACTAGAGACAACTATTATGAGGTAAAACCTCATTAGGATCACTAAGACTTACAACAGGAATTTAGCAATAGAATGATATATCCTAATCAAAAAGGACAGAATCAGTGGTAAGGGAGGGAAAGAATAGATTTGTACATTAAGGAAGAAATATTCATGCAAAGAAATCCGGGAAGCAGAGGGGGAGGGAATGTTGTGAAGACTATTTGCTTAAAGGTAAATAGAGGTAGAATATTTCAGTGGGAGTATACTATAATCAACCTGGACAGAAGGAGGAAACAGATAAAGTGTTCAGGTAACACATCTCAGAGGCACAAGTTGATAAGAATGGGGGATTTCAATTATTCAGACATCTATTTGAGTTATCTGCCAAAAAGAGAACAGCTGATAAATTCTTGACTTGCTTTAATTTAATTCTTCTAAAGTTGGAGGAAATGAGACGGGAACCTGCTCATTTGGAAGTGATTCTGACCAATGAGGAGAAACTGGCTGAAGTTGAAATGGAAAGAAGTGTTATCTTAGATGGGGTTGGGGTGGAGTGGGGTGGGGTGGGGTGGGGTGGGGGGAACTTGGCCTAGAATGACATGCACCTTAGATTTTAGGAGAGCAGGTTACAAATGGTTCAGAAAAAGCTAGGTAGGATTCAATGACCTAAAATTCAATTGGGAAAGTCAGCTCAGGAGGGATGGGAAGGACTCAAGGAGGAGCTAGTGGCAGAAACTAAAATGGACATACAGGGAAGTCCTCCACTAAATTAGGTGTTTAAAAGGCATATACAATTCAACAAGCATTTATTAATGAGAGAAATGATAGTTTTTCTATTATATTACTAATCAATTATTAAATTAGGATTGAGTTTTTTCCTCATTTAGGGACCAGCGCTCGTAGATCATTCAGCCAGTCTCTGAAGGATACAGCTGATAGATGAGATTGGCCTAATATTTGGGGTATATGCTTCATGATCTTGGCAGGACCCTACTCAACTAGGAGACCTTCCTTCTGTTTAGAGTGTAAACAGAATCTAATCTAGGTGAATTCTTGACCTAAGAAAATAAGCCCATGTCACTGTATCTCTCCATTGGAGTTTAGGGTAACCCAGCTTATGAAGGATAAAACCAACCAGAGTGGTCTGGGTAGAGATGGATTTCTTTGTCCAGACTGCTGGAGGTGGCTGAGTCTCATGATCAAGCCATGTTCTCAGGAGGTGCTGAAGACTTTTAGCCCACTTCCTCATTAATATATCTACTCTCTCATTAATTGTTCACCAATCAGGGTTGATTTTTCACCTGTCAGGGGCACCTCCTTTTCTAAAGGTATTTAAGCATTCCGGGATCAACATGGTTTTTTCTTTGGTTACTGAGAGAAACCATTGACCATCAATTTATTATCAGCTAGGCTAATTAATAAATTATTAATTACCCAGAAACTGTCTCTCAGGCTTTTCATTTGTGTCATTAAGGACTCAGTAAGAGCCAGGGACATAGGTTCTAAGGATACAAAGCCAAAAGTAAACCAGTCCTGAGGAATCCATATAATGTAAAGATTTACAGAAGATGGAAGAAAGGGCAGGTTATAGAGGATGACTACAAGAGACATCAATGATACCACAAAGGGATCAAAGAAACAGAAACACAACTCATATGTACAAAAATATTTATAGTAATTCTTTTTGGTGATGTCAAAGAAATTGGAAGCTAAGGGGGAGGCCTATGCATTGGGGAGTGGCTGAACAAATTATAGTATATGAGTAAAATGGAATACTATTGCACCATATGAAATGATGAAAGATATTATTTTAGAGAAATCTATGAATAGGTATATGAACTGCCACAGAGTGAAGGGAAAAGAACCAAGAGAACAATTTATACAATGATAGCATTGTAAAGACAAAAAACTAAGACTTTAGAACCTTGATCAATGCAATGCCCAATGATGATTCCAGAGGATGGAAGGATCTATGTATCTATCTATCTATCTATCTATCTATATTTGGACAAAGCCAATGTGAGAATTTGTTTTGATTGACTATGTATATTTGTTATGAGCTTCTCCTTTTTATTTTTTCCAGTGGGTGGAAGTGACAGGGAGAGAAAACAGATTTCTTTATGTTAAGTGAAAAAAATAAACATTAAGAAATGAAAATGATATAAAAAGCTATCAATAAAAACTTGGAAAAAACCAAATAATGGTCTCTATGAAAAGCAACAGGAGTGCAGACTATCCTCACCAGGCCTGTGCAATAGAGATGCAAAGCTGTAGAATTCTGCTGGGTTGCTGACATACCTCTAAAGAGGTGGATGTCAAGGATCCCAGTGTCTAGTCTGGAAAAGCATAGCTTGAGGAGTAGAAAAAACTTCATGTGCAATATGAGAACTTTCTCTTGGAAACGCCAGCATTTTCCATCAAAGATCAAGGTTTATCCTCATCTCTGGAGACCACATTCTGTACCTGGAAAATATGCTCCTTGTTTTGATTCAGCAATAATTAACACTGAAAAACTTTAAGTTGGAATTTTCTGTGGTATGCAGATGGTATTTGAAGGCACAGGGCATGTGCGTTCCTCTCCCCTCCCACCAATATTAGAGATACTAGAACCTTTACTGTTAATTTGCATCATGCTACTATTCAGGTGTCTTAAGTAGAAGGGGATTGTGGGGCTTACATATAGACAAAGGACAGACAAGGACATTGATGAATTCCAGGTTGGAACAACAGGAAAAGAGTTTTCAGGTCTAAGTGATAAATGCTGCCCATTCAAGGACACAATAATACAAAGTCATGAAGCATTGCCTTGTTAGTGCCTTCCTCCATCAAAAAAGTTACTTTGTATATACGTCCTTGTGTACAAAGTCTATCACCCTAGTAGAATGATGTTTTTGTATCCTCGGTGCAGTGGCTATTACTTAATGGCTATTACTAGGTGCTAGGAAGAAAGTAAGCATTAAAATAAAATGCTAATTGAATTGTATTGGAAATCTAATGAAGAGAGAACCGCCCCCCACCCCCAACACACACACGCAACTACCAATACTTTACATATGAACCACAAGTCCTAAGGAAAAAGAAGATTTATTTTGAAAGAACTTTGTTAAGATTATCAATGAAGTAACCGAAAAAATGAACCTGACATCTTAGGTCTTCCTGGCTCAGGGAACACTCAAGTCTGATCTAATTGCTGCCAAAACTTATCATAATGATATAGAATTGATAATAGAATGAGGAGCTGGAAGGGAACTTATGTGTCATTTAATCCCTCCCATTTCCTCCCCACCACCCTATTTTACAGACAACAAAATTGAGGCCCAGAGAGCTTAAGTGATTTACCCTAGGCCACTTAGCTAATTAGTGGCGCAGTCAGCATTTGAACTCAGGTCTTTTGGCTCCAAATCTAACACTTCCTACTCTATAGCACATTACCTTCAATTTCAGAAAGTTGAGAGAAGAGGAAAACAAAAGAATGACCAAAAAGCCCCACAAAGAGGAAGGAAGAATTTAGATAGAGAACTTAGTCTCCTGGGAGCAAGATATCTAGATATCCATTCTGGCAATTAGAGTAATATGTCCTGAAGAGGCTTTTGTCCCTTCCTTTTCCTGACGACAATAGATTTTTGAAAATGGGAACTGATTTTCTTCAGTAGTTAAAGTCACCCCTGTTGGTATAGAGTTGAAACTTGTGCCATGTCATTAGAGGACCGAGAGAAACTGATACAAATTATAAGCCTACATTTAGTGATTGCCTTCTTATTGTCAATGTAAACTGTAAGAACCCAGGGGAACTTTCATAGTCTGGCAAAGGTAATCCTGCCTGTTAATCTCTAGCAATGCTAGCTGGGCTCATAAAATTATTGCCCACTGGACAACATTAGCAGAGTCATTTATGCATTTGGTCTCCCAACAAAGAGCCTTCCACAAATGTTATTCCTGCTTTCTTGACAGCAGAAGCATTTTTTCCTTTACATCAAACTGTTTTTGAGCTTCCTAACATTCACAGGGAGTCTGATTATGCTGGGAAAAACCAGCAAGGTGCCAATGATTTGGCACTGTATTTTGTTGGGAGCACCCTTCTAAAATAGCTTTTCTACCAGAGATCTGTGATTACCTGTGAAGGTTTCTTCATTCCTAGTGACTTTGTGACTGGCATTAGAGCTGCACCTGTTAATGAGATTACTGCCAAAATAGTGCTGAAGATGATCAGAGAGGTTAAGAAGCTCTCAGGTATCTCTCAGGTCACATATGACTTAATAGGCAAGCACAGAGAATGGGTTGGGTGGGTCCACACAGCTGGGGGAACATTTCTATTGGCCCTTTTCCTAAGAAACAATGGAATGGCCAATGGGAATATTCTCTCAAGGAATGGCAGCACAATGGACCCTGATGCATGCCTATGCCTAACATCAAACTTCCCCAAGAAATTACATAAGCAAGAATTTAAATTAAATTAAGTAAGCAAGAATGAACCTTTCTATTAAAAAATATAGTGCCAGAAGTGATAAAGCTCAGACTGAGCCAAGCCTGGCATTGAATTCTAAGGAAAAAATTGACTATGTTAAGTTAAAAGAGGAGAGAACTACAGCTCATAGTTGATGGGAAAGTGAAAACAAATGACAGAGAGAAGGCAGAAATGTCCAACTCTTCCTTTTGGTTTCTTTGCTAAGATGAATGCTCCTCAGACTAGAAAGAACAGAATATAAATAGCTAATAGGGAACTGAATGTAAAGATATGTGAGAAGTTGGTCAGTGAGTACCCATTGAGTTCAAGCCACTAGACCCAAACAACTTACATCTTAGGATTCTGAAATAACTGATAGATATATCTTCTGTGACACTGTCATTGACATCTAAAACAGGGCTGTCCAACCTTAGGTTTTTATTGAAACAATAGACAACATGTTTTGATTTGCCATTTTAGTGAGAGCTCTGCAGTAGCTCGGCTCTGTTTACTAAAGCATTTATGTAAATTTCTATGCTTGTAGGCAGTCCCCACAAATGGCTTGTGGGCTGTAGGTTGCATTTTGGACAGCCCTGATCTAAAAGATTGTGGTGAACACAACTTCAGAAAGCCAAACATCCTAATATTTAAAGAAAAGGAAATAGGTAAAGCTTTTAACCATAGCCTCTGGAATATATTATTAAAAAGATGACTTATGAGTAATTAGAAAGGGATGCAATGATCATTAACAGCCAGACTAACTCCATTCCTTTTTTTTTTTGATGGGGCACCTAGAAGGGTAGACCAGAAGAATACATTAGACACAGTGTGCTAAAATTTCAATAAAGCCTTTTCGATGTTTTTTCTTTCTATTCTTTTGGCTAAGACTGACAGAGGTAGGCAAGATAAGAGGTACAGGACCTAAGGAGTAGTGAGTCGATGTTATTTTGGAGAGATATTGCCAGTGGAATGCTTTAGGAATTTGTCCTTGACCTAATGCTGTTTTTATCAGTCATGTGGATGAAAGCATTGACAGTACACTCATCAAATTTGCATTTGCTAAGTGGCTAATGGAGATTCTGAACAACAGAACCAGAATTCTAAAAGATCTTGACAGGCTGGAATGATGAGGTGAATCCAATAAGAAGAAATTCAATGGAGTTAAATATCCATTCATATACTTGGGTTTGGGAGGGGGCAGAGCCAAGATGGTGAAGAAAAGACAGGGACTTGCCTAAGCTCTCCCCCAAACCCCACTGTACTCCTTTAAATAATGTCCTAAAACAAATTCCGGAGTAGTAGAACCCACAAAAGGTATGGGGTGAAACAATTTTCCAACCCAAGACAACTCAGAAGGTCAGCAGGAAAGGCCTATCACACCAAGGTGAGAGTAGAGTACAGTCCAGTGCGGGTGGCACCAGCACAGACCAAGCCCCAGCAAACTAGCAGGCCTTGGGAGCGAATGAATTGGCAGTAGCAGTGGCTGCTTCTGGAGCTCTCAGACCACAGATGGTAAGGGGGTCAAATAACTGGTCAAAAGATTACAGGCATCTCTTTGATGGCACTGGGGGCAGGACTCTGTTGCTTTGTCCATACTGGAACCCAGTTCACAGTCCTGGCAGGTAGTCCCAGGGCAAGGAGGAGCACTAGTACACCAGTTTACAGCCACAGTGGAGCAAGAACCCTCGTCACAGTTCCAGGGCAGAAAATAGTGCTTGTGGTCACTCACAGATTAGTTCACAGTACAGAAGAGTAGTAAGCACACCTTTCCTTAGTTCACACCAACTTGGAAGAGGTGAAAACTTAGAGGTCCTTAGAAGTATCTCTGAAAACAGCTGCACAAAACCCCTGAAACTTGGGACAGTGCAACCTTCACCCTGGAAGCAGAGCACTACTTTAACAAAGGGGTAAAAGCTAAGAAATAGGTTGGGAAAATGAGCAAATAACAGAAAAAATTCTGACTATAAAAGTTACTATGGTGACAAGGAAGATCAAAATACACACTCAGAAGAAGACAAAAAAGTCAAAATTCCCACATCTAAAGCTTCAAAGAAAGATATGAATTGGTCTCAGGCCATGAAGGAGCTCAAAAAGGATTTTAAAAATCAAGTAAGAGAGGTAGAGGAAAAATTGGGAAGAGAAATGTGAGTGATGCAAGGAAATCATAAAAAAAAGAGTCAACAACTTGGTAAAGTAGGCACAAAAAATACTGAAGAAAATAACACCTTAAAAAGCAGAATATGGGGAATGGTTAAACAAGCTGTGATACATGATTGTAATGGAATATTATTGTGCTATAAAAAAGGACAAACAGGATAATTTCTGAAAAACCTGGAAAGACTTACATGAACAGATGCATAGTGAAGTGAACAGAACTAGAAGAATGTAGTACAAAGTAACAGCAATATTGTTTGACGAAGAGCTGTGAATGACTTAGATATTCTCAGTAATACAATGATCCAAGACAATCCCAAAGGATTAATGATGAAGTATTCTATCTGCCTCTAGAGCAAGCACTGATATTGATTGAATACAAATTGAAGCATGCCATTTTTCACTTTCTTTCATTTTTTCTTTTGAATATTCTTGAACAGAATGAGTAATACGGAAATGTTTTACATAACCCATATGCACACATATAACCCATATCTGACTGCTTACTGTCTCAGGAATGGGAGAGGGAGGGACAAAATTTGGAACTCAAAACTTTAAATAAAAATGTTAAAAAAAATTTAAAAAACCCAGAATGGGTCAAATGGTAAAAGTACAAAAATCCAATGAAGAAAAAAATGCCTTGAAAAGTAGAATTGGATAAATTGGCTAAATTGGCTAAAAATTCACTGAGGAGAAGAACTTCTTAAAAAGTGGAATTGGCCAAATGGCAAAGGAGGTACAAAAGCTCAATTGACAAAATAATTCCTGAAAAATTAGAATTGCACACATAAATCTATGAGATATCAAGAAACAAAACCAAAAGGTGAAAAAAATAAGAGACAATGTGAAATTTCTCATTAGAAAAACAACTGATCCAGAAAATAGACCCAGAAGAGATAATTTAACAATTAATGGATATCCTGAAAGCCATGATTAAAAAAAAGAGCCTAGATATCATCTTTCAAGACATTATCAAGGAAAACTGCCCTGATATTCTAGAATCAGAGGATAAAATAGAAGTAAAAAAAATCTATGTCCCAAAAGAGAAAAGTTACTTACTGGCTGGGTGGCCCTGTGCACCTAACTCTGTTTACCTCAGTTTCTACATTTGCAAAATGAGGGGCAGAAGGAAATGGCAAACGACTCCGGTATCTTTGCTAAGAAAACCCCAAATGCGGTCATGAAGAATTGGGCATGACTAAAAAGATGGCTGAACAACAAAATAGCTTCGGTTAAAAATCTATCAACATGCATGCTCAGCGACATGACATGGCCAGCCAGAAGGCTAGTGTAATCTTAGACTTTGTGGAGAGTGGGGAGGAATCAGGTTCAGAGAGAGGGAGGTGATGGTCCTTTTGGACTCTGCCCTGATCAGAACACCTAAGTCCAATGCCTTAGGTAAGACACGAAGGACAAGAAGGAACCTCTCTAGATGAGGGTGCTTGAGCAACTGTGGGACATGACATATAAAGATCATTGAAGTAACAACGAGTATTTGACAGTCCGTCAATAAGCATTTATTAAGAGATGACTAAGTGCCAGACGCTGTGCTAAACACTGGGGATACAAATAAAGGCACAGGATAACTCCTGACCTCAAGGAGCACACAATTTAATGAGATGAGAAGATGTATTAGGGATATGATAACTGCAAGAATTCAAAGGGTGTGGAGAAGGTATTCAATTTGTAATGGTTGGCCCCAGAGGGCAGAACTTGGAGCAATTGATGGAAGCTGCCAATGTGATGTCGGCAAAAACTTCCAGAGAATCAGAACTTTCTAGAAGTGCAATGAGATGGATCATTGGAGAGTGGGTTCCCTTTACGGGGAGAGGTCTTAAAGCAGAGACCAAGTGATGACTCTTCAGGATATTTTAGAAGGCATTCTTTTTCAGGTATATGTTGGAATTACTGGCTTCTGAGGTCCTTTCCAACTCTGAGAGTGTGATTCTGTGACTGAGTCGTGTTGCAATATATTCCACATATGGATTTTGGGGCAACAGGGAAGGGAAAGATACATTTCAAACAGATTTTCATACAAAATGTTCCAGATTAATTGGGGTCCAACAATAAGCTATTGGGTATCCAGAAACCCCCACAATGAATAGTGCCAGAGAACAGAGATAATACTGAAGGCAGGAGGGGAACCCTCTTCCCTGTCCGGATGAGGTGGAGGGAATAGTGGACAAATGAATCCTAATGGCTGTACACAGAGGGGAATATTCACAAGATAATAACAATAATAATAGCTTGCTCTTAAAGGTTTGCAAAGAACTTTATAAATATTATCTCATTTTATCCTCACAACCACCCTGGGAGGTAGGTACTAGTATTGTTTTCCCCATTTTACAGATGAGGAAACTGAGGCAGAGAAAAGCTAAGTGACTTACCCAGGGTCACACAGCTAGTAAGTGTCTGAGGAGGGATTTTAACTTGAGTCTTCCTGCCCCCAGTTCCAGTTATCTTTCTACTGCGCCATCTAGTTGCCTCTAGGTACACTTTGGTTTCAAAGTAAAGCAGTGAGAACTGGTCACCTTTCAGAGCCCATCTCAAATTTGCTCCCGGATCACATATAGTTAATTCAGTAAAGGAAACTCAAGAAAGCCCTCCTAATCAAGTACAATCGAAGAGCGAAACCGTCATTACTTAATGGCAGCAACTTAGGGAACGATTCAGAGCGGAATCAATAGCAATCCCTATTCTAGAAGACATTGATGTGTATGGATTAAGAAACCTGGGCCGACGTACGTATATTGATGTACATGTAACGCGTATATGTGTGTGTGTGTTCTGTCCTTAATTTAGAAAAACCAGCTATGGAGGGTAATCAGAGTGAATCATGTCTGCATCCTTTAGCCTAATGACCCCATTCAGCTAGTCACTAGTTTGGGTATGAAGCAAATTTTGCTTTAATAGCTGTAGCTATCCTGCGTGGGATGTTCTCTCATTCTTTTCTTCCGCTTATACAACAAACACGTCTCATACCATGCACTGTGCTAGGTGTTGGGAATACAAAAGTACAGAATTCGATAGTTTTGCATTCTACTTTTGAAGGGGATTTATGGGGAGAATAGCATGTACACAATGCACACACCACATACACATGTGTGCACACACACACACACACACATACAAATATGATGCAAGGCAGGCTTTGAAGGGCAAAGGGATCTGTCGAGTTTTTTTTCTTGAATTACATTGAGAGTTTTAATTAAGCTTTATGATTATAAATGCCACCTGTATGAATGTTCTCAATTTAACATAAATTGAGCTAACATGGGAACTGATTTCTTGTCAGTGAGAGACTCTTAAGTCATTTTTTCCTGCTAGTTTGACGGATTTTTGCTGACTCATCCATTATCTTTTTCGTTCAACCTTGAGACTAGTGGCAGGCATTTATAAACAGAAAACCAAGGTTTAAAGACAAGGTTTGTGGCCATGGAAAAGTTCAGGGTAGGAACTGAAATTTGACACTTGTACCATATTCTCATCATAGTGTAATAGGATTCAGAGTTGAAAGTAACCTTAGAGATCATCTATTCCATTTTCCTCACTTTTCAGATGAGGAAACTGGGCTCCAGAATAGTTAAGTGACTTTCTCAGACAAATACTTATTAAGTAACAAAGTCTGGATTTGAACTCAGTTCACCCATCCACCCACCCATCCATCCATCTATTGCTGTTTCCACTACTGTACTGGCTTCCCTGAGCTAACTTTCCCCTCCCTTGCTCTACATTTTAGTGTCGATTTTTACTGTTTGGGCTGTCAACTCTTTATTATATATTCAGAGACTGGTTATCTTGTGAATTGGTTATCCAGGTCCCTGATAATCTAATATTCTTTTCTGGTCACTTTTTGACTTTTCCACTCCATATTCTGGTTGATTTTTGTCTTTGGGGAGGTAAAGGAATGATGGAGAGAAGCTGTACCTTTAAATAATTTTTCTAGGGGATGGTGCAGAGAATGTTGAGCCTAAAAACTATTTGGTGAGTGATGTCACTCTGCCTCGGTGAGCTCCAGTTTCCTTATATGTAAAATGAATTACACCAGTTGTATGGTCTCTTTCAGTTCTGAATCCTTTGAACTGAAAAAAAAGTTTGGGTACTCCAATTATCCATTCCATACTCCCCACCCCCACTTATATTATCATTATTTTATGAACAAACCACAAGGTCTTAAGAGCTAAGAACTAAAAGGGACCTTAACAATCTCAGAATTTTAGGAGAAAAGGGCCTTTTGAGATTCAATTTCCACATTTTACAGATGAAGAAGCTTTGACAATATCAACATTAGTTTCTGAATACATATTTGTTGCACTTTTCAGGTTGAGAGAGCTCACCTCTTTGACAGTCTCTTAAAAACCCTAGAACATTTTTCTGAGAATAAAAGGTGAGTTTGTGCATCCAGACAGGAATAATTACTCAAAGTTTTAGCATTTCCAATCCATAGTCTCTGCCTCTAGTGATGACAGCTCAGGAAAAAGAAAGAAAGAAAAAGCAGAGTTTGAATTAGCAGTGCTAGTCTATGAAGCCAAATTCAAATAACTATATTTCACAGGCTTTTCAGATTTCTTTTGTCAGGGAGCCAACAGCAGTAGTTTTCAACTCAAGAAACTCATATCGTGTCAATGTGACAACAACAAAAAAAATTACAGAAAGAAAAGCTGATGTCCCTGAAGTTCAGCCTCACCACATTTCTCTGTTATATCTGGCCTCTTCTGAAACTGGAACCATTTCCAGTACCATGTAGGAAATGTAGAATAATAATAATGATGATGAAAATGCTAAACCCAAGTTTCGTCTATGTTTGTTTGATCTCAAAGGTTTCCCACCATGCTGGAATCCTGCCTCCCACTGTGTGTATTTGATTTCTTCACTTGCTTTTTTTCCTCCCCTGTTTTTATCTCTAGGTGACAAATATATACCACAATTTCACTTCTGCTCCTGGACCTAAAATGTTTGACTAGAGATTTCAAATTCTTTTCAAATGCTTCATAGGACCTAGTCTGTTGAACTTTGTAATAACTTCATAATAAAAAGAATACATCGGAAAGACATGAGGAATGGTATGGTCCTGCCATGAACAATGTGCAGTAGTCATTGGGAACATTCATTATGTGTCTACTGTATATAGTAAGAACTTTATGAATGTTTGTTGGCTTAATGAATAAAATTGTACCTCTGGTCAGCATTAATAAATCACATTTTTGTACTCCTCCCTGTGAAATGATTCTTTCAATCTTGATGTCCAACAGTCTTCACGATTGTTCTGTCCATAAATGTAAACAGCATAGTTCTCATTTGACAAGGGGAAAGGATAAGCAAAAAGCTTGGGTCAGAGCATAGAAAAAAGGGTTGGGACCACCTCACTTCTGTGCACTCTTAGCCTTGCATGCAGCTTTGGAACTAAATTGAGAACATATTAGAGGATGAGTGTTCTATGAATGAAAGTTAAATGAAAGCCAATAGCATGTTGATGGAGAAAATACCAAAGTAGATTTCTTGAGAGGATTACTGGTATTACTGCAAATTAAAGTATATTTGAGAGGTTAAAGGGACTTTCATTGGTGGTGAATTAAGTAATTAAATATTGAATATATAAACCTGTATGCAAAAAAAAGGCCAGATAATTTTTTATAGATTGAAGGTAAATTAAGTAAGCATTGACTATATATACACCTCTATGCAAAAAAGGGACATAGGATCATATATTTACAGATGGAAGAAACGTTAGAGATCCTCAAGGCCAACCCCTTCATTTTGCAGATGAGGAAACTGAGGCCCAAAGATTAGAAGTAACTTTATCAAAGTCTTTCATGTAATAGGTTCCAGAGGACAGAGTAAGGCTGGTGACTTTGCACAGCCCTCCCTCACTTAAATTGAATCCACTTGCAAGTCATGGCATCAGCATTCCTGGTGCCATGTTCCTCCTCAAGAACAAAGGACAAACACCACCACCACAACAAGTAATAAGTAGTTCTTTAAACTTTTAAATTAAAGGAACAAATTAATCTGCCTATTTTCATTTCTTATTTTTCTGGTATAGTTGACCTTTCTATTTGAAATTCAGTGTTGAGTCTTCCCTGAATGCACATTAAATCACTTAGAAATGCAAAATTAAACTTTCTTCTACTTCCTGCTTAAGGAAAGTCCTATTGACCTTTCAAGGCCTTCCTAAAATTCTAAAGCTTCTACATGATGCCTTGACTGATTGTCCAACCAGAACTGATTACTCCTTTTTTTCAGTTTTGGAGCACTTCTTTTCTGTAACATTCACTTAGTATTTCTTGCCCGGTATTGCTGTTAATATTTTTATGTGTCCCTTTTCCTTTCCCTTTCCATTCCCCTCCCCTCCACCCCTCTCTTCCCCTTCTCTTTCTAACTACACTGTGACTTACTAGAGGGAAGTGATAATGTCTTATCCTTTATTTTCACTGCACTAGAGGTTCCTAGACTTTCTCTGTTCACAGTGCCCTTAATGTCTCAGTAATTTTTTTTTTTCATGGAGCCCCAAGGCCAAAAGAAATACTTAAAAGTCCTATCAAGTAGTAGTGCCAAAGATTTGAATGTCCCATGGGCCCCCTTCTGAGTTGGCTGTTGTGGAATACATTTTGGAACAGTAGTCCCATCACGACATAAACATAATAGCACCCAATAAATATTTGTTAATTGATTCCTTCAAAGTAACAGACACAATGAAAGTGCTGTCTGTATTCTGTACCACTGTTTTTGCATAACAATTCTGTGAATATAGTTACATTACTATGTATTATTATTCTCATTTTATAGATAAGGGCAACTGAGGCTCAAATAGGTTTTGTACATGATCAGAAAACAGGTGTCAGAGTCAATATCTGAGCTCAGAACTCTTCTGATTCCAAGTTTAACATTTTTCCCACAACTCCATGTAACCACACACATATACAAAAATGCAAGTACATACACTGTGATTCTTAGATGCTAAAATGATATTTCTAATTTGATGCTTTGAATGGACCCATGACCTCACTAGTGTGGGAACTCCTTCCACTGATACATATTATAATCCATCCTCACGATCTCATTCAGTAAAATTCTTGTCCATGTCTTCCCATTAATCTGCACTGAAGGTCCTTCTGTGAGTCTTACAATGCAGGGTGTCCCAAAAGTCTTAGTGCCATTTTAAGCTGTATTAGCTTTACTATTTTTAAGTTTTATTAGCTTAAAATGGCACTAGGACTTTTGAGACATCCTATATTTTATTTACCCTTGGACTGTCCCTCTACTACCCTTCCCCCAGCTCCTTTTAGCAGCCAAACATGGTGATATCCTTCATGCCACTTCTAGCTGAAATTATCATTAGAAAAATGAGGCTGCTTCCTTAGACCAATCCAATGCATAACAAAGGTTTTAAAAACTACTTATTTATTACCTTCTTGTTTCACTGTGTGGCATCATTTCTGGATACTAACTTGGGTCAAACAGTTCCTTTTAAAACCTAATTACAAATTCCCATGGAGCAGCAACCCTAAACGTCCTAGGTTTATGACACGGGATAAGTGCTAGTCTCCTTTAATTTGTTTTGTTCCTGGTTTAAGAGAACTGAGCATACCTAAATTACCTTCCGCTCAGGCAAAGGAGGAAAAGCTGCCCTCAAAAATAAACTTCTCCCTCCCCATAAGCTGTTTGAAAACAAAGTGACCTAAGGTAGTACATTTCAGCAACACCTCCATTTCAAAACAGAAAAGAGAAAGGAGCCATTTACTAGCACATCCTAGTAAGGGCAAAATGTTACAATTCCAAGAACAAAAAGAAAGGCAATTATTCACTGAAAGAAAGTGACTATGAACCTCCAGGATCTGCTTTTTCTAACACCATATAAGGTGAATCTTATGAGGGTTTCTAGTCCCTATAGTGTGAACCATACGACGCCATAACTCACGTAGCCTCAAAAATAGCTATTCCTTGGCCTAGAATTTATGGAAGGTTCAAAAAGGAAGGAATCTTATAGAGGTCGCAGTAAAGAAACTTTCTAGCCAGGCAAATAAACAGGAAGGCTAATCTCAATCATTTTGTTTGCCTGCTACCTCTTGTGAGGAGGTCCAGGGATAGGAGGAAAGGTAAATGAGTGGTGATCTACGCAAATATACTTGATTTAATAAACTCTTATTTCAACCTCAATAGCAGCAGAAGACAGAACATCATCAGGGCAAACTGAGGGTTAACTCTTGTGCTATCTATAGCTATATATATAGGCTATATGTCTAGTGCCCAAGACAAATGCCACAAAATCTGCCTCTGGCAAGAAGCATGACAGGCTTCCTCAATTATTTAAGGTTAATTCATCAGTAAGAGGGAGAAGCCTTGGAACATAACCATTTGTGGAGGGTGGAGACTTCAGGTTACTACTCCCTTGTGCGGGGAAGACGGAGACTTTGGGAACCCCCTAAGGCTGCTTCTTGTGGTCAGAGATCTGGGGAGACAGTGGTAGAGAGGGAGAAGAAAAGTGGCCATCTGGCAGCTTCCTGTTCTATCTCATTCTTGTTATCTCGCTGCTATACTCAGTCATTTCTTTCTGCCAAAGGAGTCTCAGTGCTATCAAAGCCCTCTAAATTTCAGCCTCCTGGGGCAAAGTCCTTATCACCTAGCTCAACTTAACAGCTCTGAAGGCTAGAATATTCAAATTCTGTGAAATATATCTTCTTAGTTTATAGAATGTTAGAGATGGAAAAGGCCCTTAACAGTATGTTAATACCCTCCTTTTCCAAGTAATACTATTGATAGGAACATTTATATAGCATGTCCTATGTGCCAGGCACTGTGCTAAGCATGTTACAATTATTATTGATTTGATCTTCACAACTCTTGCTGGTAGATGCTATTATTATCCCCATTTTGACAGAGGAGGAAACTGAGGCAAACAGTGATTTACCCAGGATTACATAACTAGTAAAGTGTCCAAGGCCACATTAGAACTCAAGTCCCCCTGACTCCAGGCCCAATGCTCTATCCACTGTGGCATCTAGCTGCCCCATAGTGCTGGTTACTTTCTTGGAAGGTAGGCAGCTCTGGTACAGGAGTTCCAAGATTTGGGTTTGAATCCCCAGTTTTGCTCCTTACTAACTGTGTAACCCTGGACAAATCAACTCGCCTCTCTTAGCCTCGGTTTCTTGGTTGATAAAATGTCTCTCTTGAGGATCACGTAAGAGGACAGATGTAAAAACAACTTGTAAGCTATAGCGCACCATATAAATGTCAACTGCTATTATTAATAGAGACCTTGCTTCAGTTCCAGTGACAGTTTCTATGCTGATGGATGGCAGAAGATGAGAGCTGGTTAATTTATAACATTAGTAATATAACTACATCTGGAAAAAAATGAAAGCAGCAGAGGTGAACTGGCTGGGTCCTTTGCCATGGACAGATAAGTATTTGGATATGCACAAGCTCTTTTCTGCCCAAGTATTATCTTTGATCAATTCAACCTCATCATAACTAAAACATAAACTCATTATCCCCACTCCTCTCCACTCCAGATCATTTCCTTTAATAAACTTTCCTGTTTCCGTTGAGGGTAACACCACTTTTCCAGTGTCTCAGGTTTATATCCATAACATTATCCTTGCCTTATCGATCTCTCTCACCCCTCATCTCCAATCGGTTGCCAAATCTTACCCTTTACACATCCACAATATCTTCTTCATCCAAACCCTTCTCTATATTAACTTTGCACCACTTTGGTTCAGTCTCTCATCACCTCTCATCCAGACTCTTTCAATGACCTCCTAGTTGGTCTTCTTGTCTCAGGTCTTTCCCCACCTGAATCCATCCTTTAGAAAACTACCAGAAGTAGTTTTCCTTAAATATAGCTCTAACCGCTGTTATTGTTCAGTCTTTTTCAGTTTTTAGTCGTGTCCCATTCTTCATGACCCCCTTTGGGGTTTTCTTGGAGTGGTTTATTAGAGTGGTTTGCAATTTTCTTTTCCAGCTCATTTTACAGATGAGGAAATTGTGGCTAACAGGGTGAAGTGACTTGCCCAGAGTCACACAGCTAGTAAGTGTCTGAGGCCAGATTTGAACACAGGAAGATGACTTCCTGACTCCAGGCTTATAGGCCCAGTATTCTATCTGCTGTGCCACCTAGTCCCAGATCTGACCATATCACCCCTTTATTGCCAGTGTATCCTCATGGCCTCCAAGATAAAATATAGACTCCTTTGGCTCTAAAATCCCTTTAGAAGTTGACTCCAAACTATCTTTCTAGCTTTATTATACATTATTCCTCTTCCTGAACTCTATGGTCCAGCCAAACTGGTCTTTGTGCTGTTCCTCACACGTGGTATTTCATTCACTTACTCTATGCCTTTTTACCTACTGAACTCTGTGCCTGGAATACACTTTCTCTGCCTCCTGGATTCCTGACTTTCCATAATGGCACAGCTCAGTGCTACCTTCTACCTATTTTTTTTTTGGAGGGGGAAAGGCAAAGCAGTTGGGGTTAAGTGATTTGCCCAAGGTCACACAGCTAGCAAGGGTCAAGTGTCTGAGAGTGGATTTGAACTCAGGTCCTTTGGACTCCAGGGCCAGTGCTCTATTCACTGTGCCACCTAGCTGCCCCTCTATCTACTTTCTTTCCTGATCCCTCCAAATGCTGGTGCCTTCCCCAAGTTGTGCTTAACTACTTTAAATTTATTTTGTATTCTCAACATATTCATTTTGCATACACCTAGATATGTATCTGTTTTCTCCCTCAAGTCAACGTAAACTCCTAGAAATCAGGGATCATTTCATTTTTTTGTCTTTGTATCTCTAGTATCTAGCGCAGCGTCTACACACCCAGCAGATCATTTATAAATGCTTGTTGTTTGGTTGATCTTCTGGTCGGCTTTCCTCCAACTATTTAAGATTTTAATTGATGAAATACCTGATCTTTCTCATGTATAACCACGGGATCAGGAGGATAGATGTACTATCTCGGGAAATGTCGAGTACTGAGTCCATGGGGAGACAGAAGGGATCTAAAGGGCACATGGTTGAAACACAGTGGAAAGCTCATTCAAAAGGCTCATTCACTAGTTCCCATTGAAACTATTAATAGAAAGTTCTCTAGGTAAGGTACTGTGCAGAGCCATGTCTGCAATGCCATCCAGTGCATAGTGAAAAGAACCATGAAGTGCAGGCAGAAGACCTGGATTTGAATCCTAGCTTTGGTACTTAATTGGTATGTGAACTTGGGCAAATCATTTCATTTTTGTGGGCTTCACGTTACTCATCTGTAAAATAAGAGAGTCTAGCATAGTGGCAAAGGCATTGGATTTGGAGTGAGGAAGATCTGTTTTCAAATCCTACCCTAAATACTTATTAGCTGTGTGACCCTGGGTAAATCACTTAATTTCTCTCTACTTCATCTCTCTACCTCATCTGCAAAATGAAAGAATTGGACTCAACGGAAAAGAAATCTATCACCATTCCAAATCTATCATCATCTCATGACATTATTACGAGATGATTTCTTGGGTCTTTCTCAGTTCTAGAATCCTAGGAAATTATGTCTTAGCCACTGATACCTCTGAACAGGCTGGAATTATTTTAGAGGTATCCTGAAAAGACTTTTTCTTTGGGAAAATAAAAATGTCATGATACATATACTAAAAACACCAAAACAGGAGAGGGCTACTCTAGGTGAAAACTGATTTGACTTGAGAAACAGGAACTAGACACAGTCAACAATATTGGTCTTCTAAAAGATGGAAGGGAATTGGTACCACATGGAGAGGCATTTTGCAGTCAGCCTTTACCTGGGCATTATTTAATTCAATGCTCCTCTGTTTTCTGCACTACCACTGGAAAATGGTCTCAATGTTACCGTTAATGTCCTACAGATTAGCAATCCTAAAGATCAGCGATAAAAGCCTGTGGTCACATGTTTAATCTCTCAGTTTGTGTGAAGGGTCTCGAAAAAGGCATCCAGGGTACTTCTCTAGCAGGGGAAACAAGAGATTCATGTCCTAGTCTGTTTCTACTGCTGTCCCATTCACAAATGAATTATGGGTTCCAGATGAACTTGAAATCAACCAAGTCTAGTTCTGATTTTTTTTTAATGTCTCTGATTTTTAAAAATTTAAAAACACTTCCTGAGTTTACTCTGTGTATATGTGTGCCAATAAGTCTAGCTGGTCTGGGAAAAGATTCAAGGCAGAGAAATTATAGAAGTTATATTCATATAGCCTTAGAGATGTTTCTTTACATGTATCTATTTGCACCAAACTAAGAGATGTTGAGAAACTTCACTGTGTTCACCACCCTTAACTGGTAAAATAAATCTTGGAGATCAAGGGACATTTCTAGAGGAATAGGATAGAACCAAGGAAGATGTAATTAAGCTGTAACAAAGTTCATAGGTCATAGAATTAGAGCTGAAAAATTTTAGTGATTATCTCATACTTCAGGGATCCATGATTTCATCAGTGTAGATACTCCCATTAGGGGCATAATCTGTCTACACCATTGTAGAAAGGTTCATGAGTTGCTGTGGCTAAAAACCAAATCATCACCTGGTGGTCAACTCTCTGATGATTGGTTTCTCTGGATTTTCACTGCTGGGTTTATACACAAAGTCATTCTAGGTGGTTGAACCTGTCCTAGTAAGACATCAAGAACCCAGAATCACTTATACAACATGAGGAAGCAACAGAAGAAGACTTTAGTGAAGGCATCTAGTCTTAGACTTCATAGAAGAATTAACTTTCAGAGTTAAGAAAGACCTTTGGTATCCATCAATTTTACAGGGAGGAGAAAACTGAGACTTGGAGATGCTTATGCTTGCCCAAAGTCACACGTTAAATTAGTGACAAAGTTCTATCTACACATGTGTCTTGCTCTCGAAATTACCTCATGTTTACTTCACATATATTTTGTATGTAATTTCATGTGTACATACATTTCTGTTTGCTCCAATCAACTGTAAGATCCTTGAGCACAGGGATTCTATCATTTTTGCTTTTGTATTCCTAGAGCCTAGCAATGTTTCTGGCACATGGGAGATGCTTAATAAATACTTACAAATTGATAAGTATGTGCCTCTGCAGTTGCTTGACACAGGCCCTGGACTGTAATAGGACCAACTCTGGCATCTATTAGAGACAACCAACGATACCTTTGTCGATATTTTGTTCAAGAAACCACTGAAGAATAGGTAAGGAGGCTTTGACTTTGTGGACTGGCACAGGGCTTCTAATTACTGTTTTGTCTTCCCCGTTAGGTGCAGTTAAACTTTTGGAAAGCATGCCAGACTGAGAGGCTATGAGGAAGGTCTCTAGGGTGCAGACATATAAACAGTAGACTTGCATTGAATTTTGACATAGTCAGCTTAAATTGCTTCTCTTTCTTACCAGTTTAGAAGATGGTCTCTTACTACAAGCCATGGTCAAAGGGTCCTAATTCCAGCCAAGAGAACTAAGCTTTCTAGTCTCAGTGTGGGTGATGGGTGGCAAGACACCTAGCACAGTGCCATAGTAGGTGCTTAATACGTGTTTGCCAAATTGAGTCAAAGTCCCTTTACTGTGCAAATCTTAATCACCTCATCTAATGACTCATTAGAATCATAATTCAATAAATATTAAGCCCCTTCTGTGTATAAGATACTGTGTAAAGCATGTCACAGAAAAGTAAACGTATAGCATATCTAATCTAACACCTTCCTTTTAGAAATGAAAATAGAACAAGGCTTAGAGAACTGAGTATCTTGCCCAAGGTCAGAGCCCATGTGGAGGACAGAAGGATTCTGGGTTCTATTGTGGTATAATAGGGACAATGGGGCTGGGTATGTCCCTGGGCTTAGAACTGAAAGACTTGTGCTTTAGGGTGATACAGCAATATGTCAATGGTGCCTGTGATTCGGGACTATAGAGGACTGGCAGCTGACCCAAGAACTGACCCAAAGACCGAGAGGAGAAAGGATAGCCAATGTCAGTTCTCTCTTTGATATCCACTAAGTTGTGGAAAGAACAAGGTGCTGTTCCAGAAATCAGATAATATGTCCCCAGGTCCTAGTTTTACTACTAACTAGCCACATAGGAAAGTCTATCATTAAACTTCCCTGGGTCTCAATTTTTTTTTCACTCTATTCAACCAAAAATTATTGCCTTCTATGAGTAAAGCATTGTGTTAAGTGCTAAAGAGAAAAAAAAATACAACAAAACAAGCAAAAACCCCAATAAACAAAACCCAGCTATTGCCACATGGTTTATATTAATCTGTACAATGATGGAGTTTGACTAGATAATGTCACCACTTGCCAATGATCTCTTAATGGCCGAACCTAATGGGATTTTCTCGGTCTGCATCATTTTGTCATTTAGGCAGCTTTTGTCACTGCTGACTACCTTCTCCTCCGGCACACTATCTCCTCTCTAGTTTTTCACGATATGGCTTTCTCCTGGTTCTCATCCTATCTGGTACAGGTCAGTAGGCAGGCATCCAAGTATGTGAGCTCTGAAAAGCTTCATTCCCAAGATGAGTTTCCAATACATTGCATTGCAAATAATAAGGCCAACACTTTTTTTTTTCTTTTCAAGGTTTTTAGACTCTCTGACTCGGGTATTTTACTGTTTATCAAGAATCTTACACCATCTGCCATCATATCCATCAGCCTTATTTATTCTTAGTGAGGTATTTACTACTGCGCGAAGTAGACCAAATAAAAAAAATGCAACATTTACATGTGAATTAGTAGGTGAAATAAAATCTAATTTGGTCTTCAGTAATCACTCTGAAGTAAATCCATCTGTGCCCAGTGATGTGGTGTGGGCATTTATTCATTCAATAAAAACTTAGGATTCAGAGGCCCCACAGAATACATTTTACCCCAAATGGTAAAGCAAAGCAATAAGGGATGGACAGTAAAACTCATGTTGTAAAATCATTAAGGCTTCTGCTAGGATTTATGTCTTTGCTATTGTTTATTTAGTTTGTGGGATTTTTGTAGAGATTATAATTACTACTCATTATGTATTTCCTAGTCTCTTGTTCCCAAGGCCTCTATAAGCATCTTTCCACCCATCCATCCCTTCATTTATTTATCCATTCATCTTTTATACATTTGACAAATGTTTATTAAGTAATTCACATGAACAAAGCACTGTGCTTTGTTCACATACTCAGTGGGGGAGATACAAATATAATGAAGGTGTGACCCTGCCTTTGTGAAGCTCACAGCCCAATACAGGTAACAAAACACATACAGAAAAATACAGTAATATGTAATACCTATGGGCAGCTAGATGGCTCAGTGGACAAAATACTGGGACTGGAGTCAGGAAGACTCATCTTCCTGAGTTCAAATCCGGCCCTAGACACTTATTCCTGTATGACCCTGGGCAAGTCACTTAACCCTGTTTGCCTGAGTTTTTGCATCTGTAAAATGAACTGGAGAAGTAAATGGCAAACTACTCCAGTATCTTTGCTAAGAAAACCCCAAATGCGGTCACAAAGAGTCAGACAAGACTGAAACAACTGAATAACAACAATACCTATATGTCAATGATAGTGCAGAATATAATATAGCGAGAGCAAAGAGAAGTATAAAGTACTTTGTAAAATCAGAAGAAAAGCATACTTCTGACTGCCTCAAGTTTCTTCCCTCCCCAATACACTCTCCACAAAGATACCAAAGTGACATTGCTAAAGAACAAGTCTGACCATGTCAGCCCACTGCTCAGTAAACTGCAGTGGCTCCCTTCCACCTCTAAGATTAAATACAAACTCCTCTGGCTTAATATTTAAATCCCTTTATAACCTGTCTTGAATCTACTTTTCCAAGGCTTTAAATCCTAGTTATAGATTATTCCAAGTTACTAGGAATTTAAAAGTTTATTACAGATTACTCTCTGTTTACTTCCTGTAGAATATAGCCAAACTAACTTTCTGGCTATTACTTATGCATGACATTCTGCAATCATCTCTGTTTTAGTCCTTGCGGAGACTGTCCTTCATGCACTGCCTCCTCACCTCTACCTATTAAGATTTCTAGTTTTTCCTTTTTATATTCATTAATTAAAAATTTTAATATTATTTTATTTTTTCCAACTACATGTAAAGACAACTTTTAACATTCATTTAAAAAAAATTTTGAGTTCCAAATTTTCTCTCTCCCACCCTCTCCTGCCCCCTCCCTAAGATGGCAAGCAATTTAGGTTATATATGTGCAATCATGTAAAACATATTTCCATATTAGTCAAGTTGTGAAAGAAGAAACAGATCAAAAGAAAAAAACTAGGAAAAAATAAAGTGAAAATAGTATGCTTCAATCTGTGTTCAGATTCCATCAGTTCTTTTTCTGGATGTGAATAGCATTTTTCGTCATGAATCCTTCGATTTTTCTTGGATCATTGTATCACTGAGCATAGTTAAGTAAGTTATAGTTGATCACTGTACAATTACTTTTACTGTATACAATGTCTCCTGATTCTGCTCACTTCATTCTGCATTAGTTCATGTAAGTCTAGGCTTTTCTGAAATCTGCCTGCTCATCCCTTTTTATAGCACAAGAGTATTCCATTACATTCATAACAATTTGGTCAGCCATTCTCCAATTGATGGGCATCCCCTCAATTTCCAATTCTTTGCTACCACAAAAAGAGCTGCCGTAAATATTTTTGTCCAAGTAGGTCCTTCCCCTTCCTCTTCTCCCCCCTCCCTTTTTAATCTCTTTAGAATACAGACCTATTAGTGGTATTTCTGGATCAAAGGGCTCCAAACAGGACATTATTGAGGAGAGCTTGGCATTTGACTTTTGAGGCACACTCATGGAAAGAGTGTTGAGACTCTAGGCAAGCTGTAACTGACCCCCAGCTTTGCAACCCAGATGTTGGTTCTTCTCTGGTAAATATGAATTGTGATTTGAATCAGACAAGGTCTGTCTGTTGATGTTTGTAATTTCTGTTTGTATTTGCCTTGAAGTTCAGGGGGCTGATCTTTTCCCCCTGAACTAAGTGAATGATATATGTATGTTTGATTAAACTGAGATTGTTAACGCCTTAAGGTTACTTTCCTTAGTAAAGCAGATCAAAGAACCTGTGTTGGCAGCTTTCTGTGTGCTGGTTATTGGTGGGTCTTACACCCCTACAGCAGCTGCTAGCAGATTGTTGTTACAGTTCCAAATTGCCCTCCAGAATGGTTGGATCAAGTCACAACTCCACCAGCAATGCATTGGTGTCTCAGTTTTTCCCACATCTCCTCCAACATTTATCGTTTTCCTTTTCTGTCATATTAGCTAATGTGATAGGTGTGAGGTGGTACCCTCAGAGTTGTTTTAATTTGCATTTCTCTAATCAGTAGTGATTTAGAGAATTTTTTCATATGACTATAGACAGCTTTGACTTCTTCATCTGAAAACTGTCTGTTGATAAGCTTTAACCATTTATCAATTGGGGAATGATTTGTATTCTTATAAATTTCACTTAGCTCTCTATATGTTTGAGAAATGAAGCCTTTATCAGAGACACTTACTATAAAAATTGTTTCCCAGATTTCTTAGTTTGTTTTCAAAGTCCAGTTCAACTACTACCTCCTACATTGAAGCCTTTCCTGACTTCCCAGCTCCAAGGACCTCCCCTCAAAAAATTACCATTACTTTTTTTGGTATGTACTTGCTTACATGTGTGTATGTATATGCTTACATGTGTACATGTTTTATCCTTTGATAAAATGTAAGCTTCTTGAAGGGAGGACCAGTCTAATTTTTGTCTTTATATGAGCCTAGCAAAGGGGCTGGCACAGAAACTGAAAATTCAGCTGATCAACTAGCCCAGCAGAGATACTATACCCAGGGAGTTTTGTGAGGATTTTAAAGGAGAGAAAGGCCATTAGGACTTTGAGAAGTTGTGTTATCTTGTTTATAAGTTTCTCTGTGTGTGCCTTATACAGGGTGTCCCTAAAGTCTGGACACATAGGCAAAATGCATATTTTGAAATATTTGGAATATTAATAGAGCTTAGCCCCCTTGACTTCTTTTTCTGGGGTATGCTAAAGGAGAAGGTGTACTCAATGAAAATCACAGGTGCAACACACTTGATTGAATGCATAAAGAGTGAATGTGCTAAAATTGACAGCAATGTGGAGTTATTGCATCGTGTTCATGTGAATCTTGCAAAGTGCATCAACCTTTGAGGCACAAATGGTGGAAATCATATTGAAGATGCTATTTGTTAATATTCCAGTTAAATAAAATGTTGTTGAAAATTTCATTCATTTCGTTTCTTGAAAATATCCATTTTTGCCTATGTGTCCAGACTTTAGGAACACCCTGTACTGTGATCATACTATGAATTTGCGCCTCTCCTTTCTAAAGATTCTGGATTTATTTAAGGGAGACAGTGCCCTAGGTTTGGGAGGTGGGGAATTTTATAATTACTGTTTTTACAATGCAATTTTACTAAATGTTTTTTTACTAAGAAATATCTAATAGGTACTACTGGCTTATTGCTAATTAATGAGTCAGTCATGGTAGAGGCTCATGAGCTATGGATGTAGGACTAGGTACTTGCAACCTGAAATACCCAAAGTAGCAGCCATCTTCTGTAGGGACCTAAAACATGAGTGCAAGTTGGGGGAGTGACACAGAGGAAGTGCTATATATGAATTACATATAGTCACAGTTCTATTATCAGAGATAATCAAGGAAACCCTGTGTTAATTAATTTGTTAATATTTAATCATTAGCTCTCTACAAACATATAACAAAAGTTTGTTAATTCAGAATTTGTAACAATTGTTCAGGCTTACTTATTTGCATTAGCTTAGAAAACAGTCCTGACTTTAGCAAATTAGTGCATACAAGAATGTAGGCAGAGAAAGGGATATTTAACCTATTTAAGGGAACTGTTTTAAATTTATATATAAACAATCTATGTGCCCATTCAAAATGATCTTTTTTCAAGGTAAGAGCTTAGTTGTCAACTTGCCAGCACTACTGTTGATTATTTTGTGTGTCTTTGAATATGGAATAACATTCTATAGCACGAATGGAGTGTAGAAGTCCATCTAACCAATACCCTCATTTTGCAAGTGAAGAAACTGAGGCTCAGAGAAATTAAGGAAATCACTACAAGTTCCACTTTTTGCTAATGGTAGTACTAGGACTTGGACTCAGGTCTTCTGATTCTGGTTCAAGGAAAACTTAATCATTTTTTAAAATAATCTAAAATTCTGACTTTAACTGAATCAGACTATCCTACTCTCCAGCACAGTGTGGTATTTATAATCTTTGTCACATGTTCTTTACTGAGATAGCCCAATAAGCCCAAGTAATAATGTTTTTATTTAATCATATGATACCTTTTAATTAAAAAAAATACAGAAAGCTTTGTTATTAAGAAAAGGGGCAAAGAATGAATTTATAATGAATGTGATTATAGTAGTGAAAATACTTTGGACTCCTTGATTAAGAGTTTACATGAAGATCATTATGCCATTAGGTCCAGTCACACAATGAAATGAGTAATAACCAATAGAAAAAGACATCAAACATTCAAAGTCATCAAACATTCCATCTGATGACAAATGTGTGATATTTCAAAAATTAGATTATAGAATGCCAGTCCTGATGATCTAGAGGTTGTTATCAGCCTAGATCAGGGGTTCTCAACTTTTTTGTTTGGTGGTCTGGTGAAACCTATGGCCCTCTTCTCAGAATATCTTTAAGTGCACAAAAGTAGGACCACAAAGGAAACTAACTGTACTGAAATATAGTAATCAAAATACTAAAAACAAACAATCCAAGCTCATGGACCCAAGGTTAGGAATCTCTGGCCTAGACTACCCTATGACCTAGAATCTTTGGTCTTTAGTCTGACTGATATGAAAAGTATATCAGCTTAAAACATGGGCTAAAAGCTTCAGTATTTTGCTTTTACTGTGGTTTCTTCTGTAATGATGCAGCAAATAGAGGTTGCACAGATCTACCATTTATTGATAGAGTGTTCAGAAAATGGCATAGGACTAGTAAACACCAAATGTCAAAACTTCACAGGTTGGGCTGTTCTTCATAATCAAGCCTTGATGAAGGGAAACCCATTGTTGTATTGTTGTATAAGAACACGAGCAGGTTTACCTGCTTAAACAAGCATGGTAGCATAACCAAAGAGTGATAGAGTGATTGATTGACACGGTTATATATTTGACAAAAGGTGGGAGACTGCTCAGGAGTCACAATGAAAAAGCTGACAACTGTAAGGAAAGTTAACTTCTAAACCTGGTCTATATGTTTCAAAAATGTAATCCGGTAATGACAAAGCACATGTAACAATCTCCTTGAAATGCTACTGGAAAAACTGAATCCATAATGATTTAATTGTGGATTTGCACAACGTTGTGCAACAAAATACTGTGTCTTCCCTAAATGGAAAAACGGTCTCAATAATTGCTGATATTATTACTGTGGACACCATGAATAGATGTCCATTGTGGTGTAATATTTTAATAATGAAAAACATAGTACAATTGAATATTTTGTGCCTGTTCAGAAGCTATTAACAACAGATAGACTTCATCAATGATGTCTGTCTGTTTTGATGATATATGTACTACTTCTGGATGAATTTTAAGAGTTCAAATAAAACATAAAGATGTATTCTATATTTCCTTTTATGAATATCATTTGACCCTCAATCTAATAGATAAATACACCTTAAGCAAACAACACACAACTATCTTTGATTTTTTTGGTCTTATTTAGACTCTTTAGTCATGGAGGGGAGTTCTATGGGACATATAGTAATGGAAAAGACTTAACAAGAAATAGGTGCCAGCTGAATACTTTGAAGTTATGATCAAACATAAGACTGGGAACATAGAGCAGAAACAGGGGCTGTTATAAAACTACCCTATCACCTATAAGCTTTACAAGATAGTGCTGAAACAACTCACTTTGTTGAAGTTAAAATAAAAGCCAGGGGTCTTATCCATAAACTAAATTCTTTAAAATTCATCTTTGACCTTTACATGACATGCCCTATTTTATAGATGGTGATAAAAATGAATAAGATTCTTCAAGCTCAGATCTCAAATTATTTATGTCAATGAATGACATGGATGAAGAACTTATGAAATTTTGGCTTCAAAGAGAAGTGACCCAGAATATTTTCAATCTCTTTTCAATGAGGGTATGAAAATGTGTGTGGAGGACAATATATTGATTCTCCCAGCTAACAAGAGGAAAAATGTGTACTTGTATTGATTCTGCATTTTAGTCCCTGCATCTCTTTGATACAAAAGAAGAACAAGGAAAAATGGCTTTATTTTAACCACTCCTAGACTCAATGATTACCAGAAACTGAAAACAATTGGAGCAAGAAACTTAGAAAATTGTGTCTGTCATGAGAAAACTACTGAGTTTAGATAGATACTTGGAGAGAAAATATGAAAGTCATTGACAATAAACTTATAGTGCCCTTGGATGAATTGAAAACCAAAGTCAAATTGCTTGAGTATTGTCATGGATCTATTCCTAAAAGTAGTACTATGAAAGCCATCAGAGGCTTGACTGACCAACAGAATTGAATAAGTCTTCCATGTTCCAAGCCTCTCACAAATCTAGTTAATGTTTTTCAGTTTTATCTTATAAACTAATAAAAGTCTTACCTTAAAAGCAAATAAAAGTACCTCTGAAGAACTATCACATGTAAAAAACAAATACAGCATTCCTAATTACAATGATGTGATTGAGGAATTTAGGTCTATAATGCCTCGTGATTCTTTCCAAATACAAAATATTTTTTAAAATCACAGATCAGCAAAACCAATTGCAAAACCAATCAAAACATTGTCTACATTTGATGACATTTATAACATTCCATTCTACTACCTCTCCAAGGAAAAGGAAGTGCATTTTCTAATCTCTTCTCTCATGCTAAGGTTGGTCATTATAATTACACTCACTGCTTATCTTTCTTTTAGGCATTTAGGTAGATCTTATAAGCAGGGAGAGATGGAAAGAGCCCAAAAGTGAAATTAACCAGTCTGTCTTTTCCCATAAATCATGGTTCACCATTGCCTTTATAAGCCAGCTATTTGCTGAATTTGAATTCACAATTCTGATGCATGCTTCCCTTTGGGGTCTGAGAAATTCCAGCATAGAAGTTGCTGATAGAAGTATTTGTAACTTCCCTAGTATTTAAAATTAATGAGAAAATTCTTACCCTCAGCTCTAGTAACAGTCTTGCCTTTTTCAATATTTGTCTCTTTTCCTTATTTCTGAACTTCCAGATTAATGGGCAGTGTGCTGCTATGGGAAAAGTACTGTACATAACACTAGAAGAATCCTGGATTTAAACCCAATCTTTGATAATTCTTAGGTGTGTAACCATTGGTAAGTCATCTAACCAATCTGAGCCTCACTTGCTTTATTTTTTTCAAAAATTATTACTTATTTTTAAACATTCTTGTCTTTTTAAATTTTGAGTTCCAAATCCTCTCCCTCCCTCCTGCCTCCTCATGCACCCATTGAGAAAACAACCAATATAATATCAATTATACATATGAAATTATGCAAAAGTATATTTCCATATTAGCCATATTGCAAAACAAAAGGCAAAAAAAGGAAAATGAGAAAATTATACTTCAATTGCCCAATTGTTCTCCTGATTGGTTAGATCAGTTCACTACTCCACCAACAATTCATTAGTGTACCTATTTTCCCTCATCCCCTCCAGCATTTGTAATTTCTGATTGGTGGTATCTCAGAATTGTTTTAATTTGCATTTCTCTAATAAATAGTGATTTAGAGCACTTTTTTCATATTGCTATAGATAACTTTGATTTCTTCTTCTGAAAACTTGCCTATTCATATCCTTTGACCATTATCAATTGGCGAATGGCTCTTATTTTTATAAATTTGACTCAATTTACAGCAACTTGCTGTAAAAAATTTATATTACTTCATTGACTATGGTACCTTTTAACAAAATGTAGTTTCCCTGATTATCTCTTTTAATTAGATCTTTTTTTGCTTTTGTTTTGTCTGAGATGATGATTGCTCTCTCTGCCTTTTTTACTTCAGCTAAAGCATATTAGATTCTGTTCTAGCCTTTTATTTTAATGCTGTGTCTTTCTGTTCCAGGTGTATCTCTTTATAAACAACATATTGTTGGATTCTGGTTTTTAAACCATTCTGCTATGTGCTTTCATTTTATGGGTGAACTCATTCCATTTGTGTTCACAATTATGATTGCTAACTGTGTATTTCTCTCGATCTCATTTTCTTCTGTTTCTTTTTTTCTCTTTTTATCCTGTCCCTCCTTAATAGTCTATTTTATTTCTGACCATAGTCTTCCTTAATCCACCCTTTCTCTTATCCCCTTCCCCTCCTATTTCCCTATTGGGTAAGAAAGATTACTATACACAACTGAGTGTGTATATATATTCTTTCTCCTTTGAACCAATTCCAATGAGAGTGAAGTTCAGGTGTTGCCCGTTTCCCCATTTCCCCCTTTACTCTAAAAGCTTTTCCTTTTGTACTGCTCTTACATGAGAAAATTTTCCCCATGTTACATCTCAATTCACTCCTTCTCCCAGGGTATCTCTCTTTCTCACCCCTTCATTTTTTTAGATCATTCCAACATAACTGACTCACATCTGTGCCCTCTGTCTACATAAACTCCTATTAACTGCCTGTTTGTTGTTCTATGGATAGAGTGCTGGGCTTCGGAGTCAGGAAGACTAATCTTTACAAGTTCAAATGTGACCTCAGACACATAACCTCGGCAAGTTACTTAACCCTTTTTGCCTCATCTTCCTTATCTGTAAATAAGCTGGAGAAGAAAATGACAAACCATTCCAGTACCTTTGCCAAGAAAATCACAAATGGGATCACAAAGAGTTGGATGACTGAACAACAATAATGATAAAGTTTTTAGGAATTACGTGAATTATTTTCCCATATAGAAATGTAAACACTTTAACCTTATTGAGTCCCTTACAATTTCTCTTTCACATTTTATTTTTTATACTTCTCTTGAGTCTTATGTTTGAATGTCAAATTTTCTATTCAGCTCTGGTCTTTTCATCAGGAATGCTTGAAAGTCCTCTATATCGTTAAACATCCATTTTTTTCCAATAAAGGATTCTACTCAGTTTTGCTGGGTAGGTGATTCTTGATTGTAATCCTAGTTCCTTTGCCTTCTGGAAGGTTCTATTTCATGCCCTCTGGTTCTTTAATGTGAAAGCCACTAAATCTTTTGTGATCCTGACTGTGTCTCCATGATATTTGAATTGTTTCTTTCTGGCTGCTTGCAATATTTTTTCTTTGACCTGGGAGCCCTGGAATTTGGTCATACTATTCCTTATACTCTTTCAGTTGGATTGGTATATTTTCAGTTATTATTTTACTTTCTGGATTTAATTTTAGTTTTCCTCTATAATTTCTTGAAATATTACATATAGGCTCTTTTTTTGATCATGACTTTCTGATAGTCCAATAATTTTTAAATTATCTCTCCTGCATCTATTTTCCAGGTGAGTTCCAGATGAGATATGTCACATTTTCTTGTATTTTTTTTTCATTCTTTAGACTTTGTTTTATTGTTTCTTGATGTCTCATGGAGTCATTAGCTTCCAGTTGCTCAATTATAATTTTTAAGGAATTATTTTTTTCAGTGAATTTTTGTACCTCTATTTCCATTTGGCCTATTCTGCTTTTTAAGGAGGTCTTTTCTTCAGTGAATTTTTGTATCTCCCTTTCCATTTGACATATTCTGGGTTTTTTTTTTTGATCATTTATTTATTTATTCAATAGTTTTAGATTTCAGCATTGATTTTCACAAGAGTTTGAATTACAAATTTTCTCCCCATTTCTACCCTCCCCCCCACTCCAAGATGGCATATGTTCTGGTTGCCCTGTTCCCCAGTCAGCCATCCCTTCTGTCACCCCACTCCCCTCCCATCCCCTTTTCCTTTACTTTCTTGTAGGGCAAGATAAATTTCTACACCCCATTGCCTGTATATCTTATTTCCTAGTTGCATGCAAAAAACTTTTTTTTGAACATCTGTTTCTAAAACTTTGAGTTCCAGATTCTGTCCTCTCTTCCCTCCCCACCCACCCTCCCTAAGAAGGCAAGCAATTCCACATAGGCCACATGCATATTATTATTTATAACCCTTCCACAATACTCACATTGTGAAAGACTAACTATATTTTGCTCCTTCCTATCCTATCCCCTTTTATTCAATGTTCTCCCTTGACCCTGTCCCTTTTCGAAAGGGTTTGTTTTTGATTACCTCCTCCCCCTATCTGCCCTCCCTTCTATCATCCCCCCCTTTTGTAACTCCTTCCTCCTTCTTTCCTGTGGGGTAAGATACCCAAATGAGTGTGTATAGTATTCCCTCCTCAGGTCAATTCTGATGAGAGCAAGATTCACTCATTTCCCCTCACCTGCCTCCTCTTCCCTTCCAACAGAACTGCTTTTTCTTGCCACTTTTATGTGAGATAATTCACCCCATTCTATCTTTCCCTTTCTCCCTCTCTCAATATATTCCTCTCTCATCCCTTAACTTGATTTTATTTTTTCAGATATCATCCCTTCATATTCAACTCACCCTGTACCCTCTGTCTCTCTATATATGCATATTCCCTTCAGCTACCCTAATACTGAGGTCTCATGAATTATACACATCATCTTGCCATGTAGAAATGTAAGCAAATCAGTTCAACTTTAATAAGTCTCTTACGATTTCTCTTTCTTGTTTACCTTTTCATGCTTCTGTTGATTCTTGTGTTTGAAAGTCAAATTTTCTATTCAGCTCTGGTCTTTTCACTGAGAAAGCTTGAAAGTCCTCTATTTTATTGAAAATCCATATTTTGCCGTGGAGCATGATACTCAGTTTTGCTGGGTAGGTGATTCTTGGTTTTAATCTTAGCTCCACTGACCTCCGGAATATCGTATTCCAAGCCCTTCGATCCCTTAAGTTAGAAGCTGCTAGATTTTGTGTTATCCTGATTGTTTTTCCAAAATACTCAAATTGTTTCTTTCTGGCTGCTTGCAGTATTTTCTCCTTGTTCTGGGACCTCTGGAATTTGGCAACACCATTCCTAGGAGTTTTCTTTTGGGGATCTTTTTCAGGAGGCGATGGGTGGATTCTTTCAATTTCTATTTTGCCCCGTGGCTCTAGAATATCAGGGCAGTTCTCCTTGATAATTTCTTGAAAGATGATATCTAGGCTCTTTTTTTGATCATGGCTTTCAGGTAGTCCAATAATTTTTAAATTATGTCTCCTGGATCTGTTTTTCAGGTCAGTGGTTTTTCCAATGAGATATTTCACATTGTCTTCCATTTTTTCATTCCTTTGGTTTTGTTTTATAATATCTTGATTTCTCATCAAGTCACTAGCTTCCACTTGTTCCAATCTAATTTTTAAGGTAGTATTTTCTTCAGTGGTCTTTTGGACCTCCTTTTCCATTTGGCTGATTCTGCCTTTCAAGGCATTCTTCTTCTCATTGGCTTTTTGGAGCTCTTTTGCCATTTGAGTTAGTCTATTTTTTTAAGGTGTTATTTTCTTCAGTATTTTTTTGGGTCTCCTTTAGCCAGTCATTGACTTGTTTTTCATGGTTTTCTTGCATCATTCTCATTTCTCTTCCCAGTTTTTCCTCTACTTCTCTAACTGGCTTTTCCAAATCCTTTTTTGAGCTCTTCCATGGCCTGAGACCAGTTCATGTTTTTCTTGGAGGCTTTTGATGTAGGCTCTTTGACTTTGTTGACTTCTTCTGGCTGTAGGTTTTGGTCTTCTTTGTCACCAAAGAAAGATTCCAAAGTCTGAGTCTGAATCTGAGTCCATTTTCGCTGCCTGGTCATGTTCCCAGACAACTTACTTGACCCTTGAGTTTTTTGTCAGGGTATGACTACTTGTAGAGTAGAGAGTACTTTGTCCCAAACTTGAGGGGCTGCTCTGTTGTTGTCAGAGCTACACAGCAAGCTCTGCCACACCAACCCTACTCCTCCCCCAAGAACCGCCAACCTGGACTGGACTCAGATCTAAGTTGGCTCTGCACTCCAGCTCAGATCGGCCACTTAATTCCTCCCACCAGGTGGGCCTGGAGCCAGAAGTAACTGCAGTTGTAGTTCTGTAGCTGTACCACCTCCGCTGCCTCTGGGGCAGTGGCCTAACCACGAACTCCTTTCACTCCGTCCCCAGCAGCTTTTCCCACTAACCTTCTCTGTTGTCTTTGGTGTTTGTGGGTTGAGAAGTCTGGTAACTGCCACAGCTCACTGATTCATGGTGCCTGTTCCGCCTGGCTCCTGGTCAGGTTGGTCCGCGTGGTCCATGCTGGGCTCTGCTCCACTCTGCTCCCAGGTCTGTGCGATAGACCTTACCCCATGACCATCCAGGCTGTCCTGGGCTGGAGCCCTGCTTCCCTCTGCTATTTCGTGGGTTCTGCAGTTCTAGAATTTGTTCAGAGCCATTTTTTATAGGTGTTTGGAGGGACTTGGGTAGGAGCTCACACAAGTCCCTGCTTTCCAGCCGCTATCTTGGCTCTGCCCCCCTCCATATTCTGTTTTTTAAGTTGAAGTTTTTAAGACTGTTTGCAGTCTTTTTTTTTTTGGTCTCTTTTATGAGTTTTCCAAGGTATCATTTTCTTAAAATTTTTTGGTGTCTCTTTTATTATTCTGTTTTCAGGGAGGACTTGTAAGGGCTTACTGAGCCCTTTCCAGGGCTGTTCATTTAGCTTTGTATCCACCTCTTACCCAACTCTCACCTGTGGCTCCAAGAGGCATGTACAGCATCCACAACCTGGTAAAACCATTTCAGCAGATAGTCTGAAACAGATTGAGGGTAACTGACAGGCCTCAAACCTGTTGGTGAGTTAGGGGGTATATCTACTTCAAGCATGAGAAGACTTTCCTTTGCAGAGTGGGTAGATGAGAACAATTTGTTCCAATAGCTATGAAGGTGGCTGAAGAAGGTGCCATGGAGAACTTAGAGCTTGATCAGACGTAGAAGACACCAAGGTCATCCACTACAGCCTGGGCCATCACCAGTCATCTTGACTTTTGTCTTATCACTTGATCTTGGTGATTCTGGGAAAGAGAATGAGGCTGACAACTTTGCATAACTTTACCTCACTTAAATTCAAGTCATATTCAAGTGAAGACATCACCCCATGATGTCATTGGGCCTCTTTGAAAATGAAGGTCAAACAATAACAATTCTCTTTCCATAATCTTCTTGCATGGTTTTCATCCCCCCACCCCAATTTTTCCTCTATCGCTAGGTCTTTAACTCTTCCAAGAATTCTTGTTGAGCTTTGGTCCAATTAGCATTTTTCTTTGAGGCTTTGCTTATAGATGTTTTCACCTTATTGTCTTCTGAGTTTTTGTCTTGATCTTAGTAGCTTTTTATGGTCAAGTTCTTTTTTGTTGTTTGTTCATTTTTCCAGCCTGTTTCTTGACTTTGAACTTTAGGTTAAGTTGAGCAATGCTTCTCCGGGGGCAGAGAGGAACTGTCCCAAGTTTCAGGCTTTTTCATGCCACCGTTTTCAGAGCTAGTTCTGGGGGCCTGTAAGTTTTTGGTGCTTCCAAGGTGGTGTGATCCAGAGAGGTATGATCACTGGTCTCCTGGTCTATGCTCTGGGATGGGACTTTGCTCCCCTGCATCTACAAGTACTACAATTCTGCTTGGCTCTGGAGCTGTGATCAGGTTCTCTCTTCCCCTGTCACTGCAAATACTAGTGCTCCTTTTGGCCTTGGAACTGTGACCAGGGCCTCTGCTTTCTTGTGACCTACCATTAGTGTTCCTTTCTACCCTGGAACTGCAACCTAGAACTGTGTATGGACAATAGAGCTACTAATTACTGACAGCTGCATCCAGTGCCAGCAGAGGGTTCCCTATAATCCATTTTTGATCAGTTGTCTGACTCCCTTACTGTCTCTGGGCTGAGAGCTCCTGAAGCTGCTACTGCTGCTGTGGCTACTGTTGCTGTCACCAAGTATCTGCACTCTGGACAGGCCTCCACCCTGGTTTCACAAACCTCTCCTGCCAACCTCCTAAGTTTTCTTAGGCTGGAAAAATGTCTCATCTTGACCTTTTGTTGGCTCCGACACTCCAAAATTGGATTTGAGGCATTATGTTAAAGCTGTTTGGAGGGGACTGTTGAGAGAATTCAGCTGGGATGCTGCCGTTAACCCACCATCTTGGCTCTACCCTAAGAGTTACTTTCTTCATCTGTACAAAGCAGACAATAATCCCTGTGGTACTTATCTCACAGGATTTTTGTGGGACAAAGTAAATGAAAAAGTGGTAAATGAATGTCACTTCCTGTCCACTGGAGCCAAACCATGCTGCCCCCACCCTAGTCATCATCTGTACCTCCTACCCATAGGAACCATGGATACTACCCATAGCACCACCCTGAGCTCTGATAGATTAGCTTTTACTTTATGTTGCTTGAAACCAAGTCTCTGTTTCACTTCCCAGCCACCATCTTCCGTGACAACTCCTCCCCCTAGATCCCTTTTATGTTGTTATCCCCTTTAGAATATGAATGTCTTGAGGGCAGGGATTGTCTTGCTGTATTGTATTTGAATTGAATTTGAATAGTCCATAGTAAACACTTAATAAATGCTTGCTGTTTGTATGTATGCATCTATCTATCTAGTTGTGCCATGGACCTATAGATTTAGCAAGTTACCTCAGCGATGTGACTTCTCTCTGTCCTAGATTGTTTTTTTTTTTGAGGGGGGAGGTGAGGCAATCAGGGTTAAGTGACTTGTACAAGGTCACACAGCTAGTAACTGTTGAGTGTCGGAGGCCGGACTTGAACTCAGATCCTCCTGAATCCAGGGCTGGTGCTCTATTCTCTGCACCACCTAGCTGCCCTTCTGTCCTAGATTGTTAGCCATGACCACAGTTCCTTCCCAAATACTGGGCCAAAAAAGCAGGGCAGGAGGACGCTCCACCATTTCATTCATGTCCTTCTCCACTGAATTCAGACCTTTAGTGGAAGGTTGCTGCTTTGCCAAATGAACAAAAACAACCTAAACAATTGCATTGTGCCAAGGAAGCAAAGCTTGGCACCTTCCCCTTGTCACTTTGGTCTCTGCCAGAGAAACCAGAGCACTGTTCTAGTCTGTTTAAGTTACTCACCATTTCCCACCAGGAACTCTAGTACCCTTGATTCCCAGAAACACCTACTATACCAAGAAAGGTGATTAATGCCACCCTATGGTGGCAGCAAAGCTATTAGCGTTTGAATTTCCTAATATAGCCAGTATCCCTTAATAGTCGAACTGGCTGAGAAGACCTAATCATTTCCTCCTTCCAGAAATAAGTGGGCTATTGCTTGGTAAACAAAACATAACAAAGCACCACCAGTTGCCATGAAGCAAATAAACCATTTATCCATTTTTATGTTGTTGGCCACAAAGTCACATAGTTGTGTTTGGACAAAGATATCAAAAAAAAAAAAGGATAGGAAGAAGATAACCATCACAATCATACCTTGCCTTGTCTGTTTTACAAAGGAGAAAATTGAGGAATCTGAGATGAGAGTATGAAACAGAGTAGTCTCTTAAGCAACACAGGAAAATCAGTTGGATTACTATATAGTTGTATTTGTCCTTTGTTTTTGAAGAGGACCATGACATCAGGGAAATGATGACATGACTTGTAGTTAATTTTGATTTGAGTGAGGGAGGGCTGTGCAAGGTCAACCAGGCTCACTTTCTCCTCCAGAGCCATCTGGATTCAGTGACCAGATATTCATCAGAATGACTGGAGATGACTTAGAAAGCAATGGGAGACTCTGGGAGACCTCTTCAAAGGAAGGTAGATTTTGATAGCCAGAAGCTGTCCACTTAACTTGGGGTTTACTGGCTAGATAGATCGATTGATCTATCGCTCGATCTATCTATCTATCTATCCATCTTCTTCTTCTTTTCCTCTTCCTCCTCTGTCTCAAAACCTTAAACCCAGTTCACTCTGAAGCTCATAGATTGGACCACAATAGGTCCCTGCCCAAGATTCACTTAACGGCTGTATTTTGGGCCCTCCTGGCTTAGAGTGAATGTCAATGGTAACTGTTTCTCTTTGTAACTGCAACCCTGAAGGTCTTCCCCTCCCAGCATGATTTTTTTTTAGTTAAAGGGGCCATCCCTTGACTCACTTCTTAAAGAGGCCTATCCACTGAATGGGCGTTACCTCACTCTAAATGAGTATCATATAGTATAATAGAGTATGGCAAAACAGAGCAAAGTTAGCATAATACATTGTATTTTCATACAGTTTATTTTTTAAAATGCATGAGATCCTCAGGTGTTCGGTTTTTAGATACTGTAGCTGAGGTGGAAGGAGAAAGATAACTTGACTCAGTAGACTGTAAACTCTTTGAAGGCAGGACCATAGTGGTGCTCATTGTATTTTGTATTGCTATAGAACTGAATCAATTACATGGGTAGTGATAGCTACATTAAAAAGGTAACATATTTCTTGTTTGCTCCCATTAGAACAAAGGGAGTTAAACTAGCATTTTTCTTTCTGGGAGGAAAACATCATGGAAGGAAAACAAAAGCAACTTTTTTACCCCGAAGGGGGCAAATCTTCATCTGGATGTCTCATGGAGAATGATGCATAATCCAGCTACAGTTAAAAGAGGCACCATATTGCACCATAGCAAAGCTCAGTATTTGCTGGGAAATCAGTTGACAAATGCTGATCACTCTGTCCAGATTTAATTTTAAGACCTGGGCTATATGACTCTGAGAAAGTTCTGTTGTCTGAGTTAAAAAAGGATGATTTTTGCCACCTTTTCTTTTTTTAATTTTGTTTTATTTTTATTAAAAGTTCTCAGAAGCCGTTTACTTTTTCTTCTTCACATCCTGTTCTACAGCTTCCTTGGTTTGTGTTGTCCAGATTCCAAAAAGACAGGCATTGGCCCAGACATTCAAAGACTGGCAAACACCTTGAAACTCCTTTCATCTTCAGTGATGATGCAAACTCTCTCTTGTAAACATCTCTGATGGACATAACTGGTTCTAAACCTGGGCTGCTGATTTGAATTTTTCAGCAAAGCCATCTCCCTTCTTGGGTGCAGATGGTTTCCTTGGAAAGAGGATCAGTTTGGAATGATATTCTTTCAGCTGCTGCACATTTGCCTGGAGAGAATCTATAGACTTATTTTGATGACAAGGCTCCACAGAGATACCAATGGTCTGTGCCACTTTTTTATGGATACCAGCCACATGATGCTCTTCCAAGCTGAATCCTCTACCAGCACGTGTAGGGCACCTCACGATGGGCCAGATAGGACCAGACACAGGGCGAGGAGCAATTTGAAGAGATTTCGTTGGATGGGTCTTTTGTCTTCTAATCTTCCTGGCTGGCTGGTTAAACTATGTGACAACTTGTCTTTGCCAGTCTTTGTGGAAATGGGGCTTTGTGCCATTTCAGCTAGGTGCTATGGTTGCTTAGAGCCAGTCACAGGCACCAGAGCCAAGCAGAAAAGAAAGCGGCATCTCGAATGCTGGGATAGTGATGATTTCCCACATTTTCTTTTTAAAAAATATTTCTTACTTAGATTTTTGTTTTTATTGTTTTTTATTGTTGTTGTATCATCACATTTATTTCTGAATGCATCCCCTGCCGTACCCCACTTTGGCTCGAAACATTTTTTTAAGGTAAAAAGAAAGCACTTCTACAAAACCAACCAAACACACTTATCATGTCTGATAATTCAGGCAATATTCCACACCCATAGTTCCCCACCTGTCAATGAAGGGAGAAAAGTGCATTTTCTCAATTCTTTTTCAGGTTAGCCATCTTTTCTTAAGCCACAGATCAAGTATATTCCCCTCGATATCATCGATAAACTTCTAATTGCCATAGTTAACAGCAAGGCAAAGCAAAGCAGCTCTTGTTTTGTAAACTACTATTTTACTGCAAAAAGAATTTGGTCTCAGGAATCAGTAGGATTTAGGGTGATTTGATTCATGTTTATAAAGGGTAACAACGTCTCCTTGCCTCTCCTGTGCTTTATCACGTTCCCCCATTTGCTACCCTATAAGCAGGAACAACTTAATGAATATATCATCTTTCATTTTGGAAAATAATCATGGTCTCTCTTCCCTTTTCAGACCACAGCTGGAATGTTATGTTTAGTCAGGGATACCAGCTTTTTGGAAAGACATCGACAAGCTGGGATGTATCCAGAGAAGGATGATCACCATGGTAAGAAGGCTGGGGACATACATGGATTAGTTGAAGAGACTGGAAATGTTTAGCCTGCAGTAGAGAAGACTTAACAGGGGACATAATAGCAGTTTTCAAATATTTGAAAGGCTGTCATGTTAAATAAAATTAGATTTTCTATTTTTGGCAGCTAAAAACAGAATTAACACCAATTAGTGGAACTTGCTTTCTAGCGGGGGATACAATATATACAGAGAGAAGTAAATACAAAATATATTTGAATATGAGAAGGATCTGTGATTTTTGACAGGAAAATTCTAGGTGTGAGAAGTAATGTGAGTTGTGAGGTGGGAAAACTCCCTCCACCAACACAGATTGAAATTAAATTATATAAACCTTAGGGAATTGTTTGAGACACATAGAGGTCACGTAACTTGCCTAGGGTCACAAGGCTAGTATGTGTAAGAGGTGGGATTTAAATCCAGATCTTGATTCAAAGCTGCCCATTGCTGAAGGGCAGCTAGGTGGTGCAGTAGATAGAGTGCTGGGCCTAAGAGTCAGAAGACCCGAGTTCAAATCTAGCCTCAGTTACTAGCTGTGGAACCCCAATCAAGTCACTTGACCTCTGTTTGCCTTAGTTTGTTCAACTATAAAATGGGGATAATAACAGCACCTGCCTCTCAGGGTTGCTGTGAGAATCACGATGATATTTGTAAAGCATGTAGCAGAATGTCTGGCACACAGAAGGTGCTTAATAAATGCTTATTCCCTTCCCTTCCCCCCTTTTCTTGGTGACTCTAAGTCCAGCACTCTGGAGTAGGAAAACTTGAGTTCAAATTCTGGCTTGGCCACATATTAACTATGAGACTTCAGGCAAATGATTTAACCTTTCTGGGTCTGTTTTCTCTTCTCAAAAATGAGGGGCTTGGATTAGATGAAGTCTGAAGTCCCTTCCAGCTCTAAATCTACAATCTATAAGTTACAGGATGAAATAGAGGGGAGGAGAAAAACCAGATTTTTAGATCAGAACAGGGATACCAGAGGCATCTAGGTGGTGCAGTGAGTAGAGCACCAGCCCTGGAGTCAGGAGGACCTGAGTTCAAATCCACCCTCAGACAATGGACACACTTACTAGCTGTGTGACCTTGGGCAAGTCACTTAACCCTAATTGCCCTGCCTTCCCCCCTCAAAAAAAAAAAGCAGAATAGGGATACCAATACCAATTAAAGCTATCTACAAGTAAAATGGCCTGCTTTGGGGGATGAGAATTCAGGCGGAAGCAAGATGACTACTTGTGTGCTTTGCTGAAGCAGGGACTCATGGGGCAGTTCATGGTTGGACCAGATGACCTTTGAAGTCTGTTCCAACTCTCAGCCTATAGTTTGTCAATATTTTCTATGAAGTAGTAACAGCAGCATACTAATTTCGCAGATGAATAAGCAGAGACAGAATATGCTTTGCCAAAATAAGTAATTTGTAGATCTGATAAAAAAAAGACTTAGGAAATAGGTTCTACTACACCATCTTCTTCTCTCATCCTGTTTCTTTCCTTAGAGGGAAGAACCTCATTCCAACCTGGTATGTATGTGGGGGTTGGTACTTGGCAAGTGGAACTGGGGAGGACTGGAATATTGCCTTTATAATAGATGGAATATATTATATTTAAGTTTGCCATGTTTGCACCAAATCTAATTAAAGTGCCTGCTCAGCTAATGAAAAACAATATCTTGGTCCATAATATCGCTTGGCTTGTCAAATTCAGGAATTCAAGTTAAATTCTATTAGAAATCCAAAAAGGAACATGCAGATATAGCATAAAGTACTTGCGTTGGGCGCCACAGAGGAAGCGGGAGAGGAAGCTGAAGAGGGTGAAGGGAGTAAAGAGACAGAAGCCTATTTAGATGGATACCCTCAATGTTTTTCTAGATCAAGTTTTCAGTTTTGAAATATAGCTTTTTAAAATAGAGCACATGAACACAACTGTTTTCATGAGTTTAAAATTTTCTTTAATGAAGATTAACAAACTCCTGCAAAAGAATTATTTTTTCCCCTACAGCTTATTTAGTTACTTTCCTGAGGTCCAGTGAAAGAGTAAATTGCACATATAAATATCCTATGAGTTTGACCCCAGAAGAGATCTAAAAAAATTTGCTACTAGTGCACAGTGCCACTGTTAAGGTAGGCAAGCAAAAAGCAATTCAATGAGAGGGCTTTGTTGTTCCATTCCTGGTGTGTCTGCTGAATGAAGGGCAAGAAGAACAGGGCCCAGATCAGAAATGTTGTTGGGGAGAGCCAGAGGTGGAGATCTGACAACAGGTGTTGGGCAGCCCCAAAGCACAAGCTTTGTGTCACCTACAGATTTGAGAAAGGAAAGAGGAGGCCTTAAGCAGTGGTGGCAAAGAGGGCAAGATCAGATATATGGGACCTGGGGAATCATAACTAGATATTTTTACTTTCTTCTATTCAATTCAAACATTTGAATCCTGGGTAAAGGGGTAGAGATATAATGATTAAATAAGAATTTCTACTCTCATCGAGTTTATAGTCTAGTAGGGACACATATGACACTTATGTAGCTATTATGATATGTTAACAATAAATGAAAGAAGAGGCCATGTGGAGCAAAGGAAAGAGTACTAAATTTGGAAGAGGGTAGGGAAGGGAACAAGCACTTATGAAGCTTCTACTATGTGCCAGTCCCTGCATTAAATGCAGTACAAATATTACCTCATTTTATCCTCACAAGATCTCTGGGAAGTAGGTGCTATTATTTTCTGTCTTTTACAGATGAGGAAACTGAGGCAAATAGAGTTAAGTGACTTACCCAGGATCATATAGCTAATAGGTGGTCCTAACTCTAGGACAGCACTCTGTCCACTAAACCTAGAGGATTTGGAGTCAAAGCATGTTGGTTTCATATTCTGCCTCTGCCACATACTACCTGTATGACATAGGCTAAGTCACTTAATAATAAGTTAAATTTACATAGCCCTTTAAAATTTGCAAAGCACTCACCACATGTTATTTTACTTAGACCTCAGAACAACCTCATGAAACAAGCACTGCAGTTATAATTATCCCCATTTACCAGAAGAGGAAACTGAGGCACAGAGGGTTTTTTTTTTTAGTGTCTTGCCCATAGTCACAGGTAAGAAGTGGTAAAATCAGGATTTGAATCTAGGTTCTGACATCTAGGAAAGAAAGCCTTGATTACAAAGAGCTAAGAGAGCTTCATTAAGAACTGGTCATGCTACACTAGGACTTTTAAACTAGTGAACCAGAGAAATTGTATGAATACAGTTTATCTAGATTTTAGCAAGGTTTTTGATAAAGTAGATTATATTATTTTTGTGGAGAAGATGGTGCAATGTGGAATAGATAATACAGTCTGATGGATTTGGAAATGATCATATGGCCAGACCTCAAAGTGAGCACAAGGGGTGACAGTGAAAATTACTACTACTTCTACTGCCCAAATAATATGAAGCACATATATGATCACATTTTAGATTACAAAGTATCTTCCTCACAACACCCACTCTGTGAGGCACATAGTACAAATGCTATTAATGCCAATTTAGATAGGAGAAACTGAGCCTGAGAGTGTTAAAAATGGCCTGTGCTTAGTTATACAGCTAGTAAGCAGCATTCACTGAACATTTATTAAGCACATTTATTAATCATGTATTACATAGTGTGCTAAGTATTGGGGATGTAAAGGAAGGCAAAAACACGGTCCCTGCACTCAAGGAGCATTTTAACAGAGGAGACAACAAACAAACAGCTATGTACGTACAAGATACATATTATATTTATAGACAAATATATACACATGTCCATATATGTATATGTGTGTATATATATACACACATGAGATATATATAGAGTAAGGTAATCTCTTAAGGAAAGCACTAATAGTGTGTGTGTGTGTGTGTGTGTGTGTCTATGTAATTGAGAAAGAAATGGGACTGTCCTCATATAGAAGGCTGGGATTTGATCTGAGTCTTGAAGCCAGGACCAACAGTAGGTAAAGCTGAAGAGGGAGAACACTGTAGGCATGAGAATCAGCTGGTGCACAGGTATGGAATTGTGAAGGACTTTATGTACCAGATAGAGCACTCAGATTTGATTCTGGAGGTAACAGGGAACCACTGGAATTTATTGAATAAAGTGGTGGTGGTGGGGGGAAGGTTTACATAGTCTGGCTTCAATTTTAGGAAAATTATTTTGGCATCTGAGTAGAATATAGATTGGAGTGGGGGGAGATTTGAGACAGGGAGATTGCTAGAAGGCTATTGTAATAGTCCAGGTGTGAGATGATGTGAGTCTGCACCTGGTGGTGACTATGGGACTAGAGAGGAGGCGACATACACTAGAGATGTTATAAAGGTAAACACTTTAAGACTTGGCATCCTATTGTGTACACACCCACAAACACACACACATATGTGTATATACATATGTATGTGTGTATATATGTATGTATACATGGAGTGAACTGGAGAGAGGGGCTGAGGATGACACTGAGTTTGTGAGCCTGGGAAGAAGGTAATGCCCTCAATAGAAGTAGGAAAGTTTTTTGGTGGGGGGAAGGGAAGAAGCTAATTAGTTCTGTTTTGGATATATTGAGTTTGAGATGCCTAATAGATATCCAGTTGCATTACCCAAGAGGCAGTTGGTGATGGGAAACCAATGCTCAAGAGAGAGTATAAGTCTAGAAATATAGATCTGAGAATCAGCTGCACAGAGATCAATGATCATCGAACTCATTGGGAGCTGAAGGGATTACAAGCAATACAGTACTGAGGAAGAAGAGAAGAGGGCCCAGGACATAGCTCTGGGTGACACCCATAGTTTATGGGCATGACCTAGATAAAGAATAAGCAAAGGAAACTAAGAATGAATGGTCAGACAAGTAGAGATTGGGGCTAGAAAAACTTAGAGAGGAAAGAGTAGCTAGGAGAAGATGGAGATTAACAAAGGCTGCAGAGTAGTCAAGAATGCTAAAGAGTGAGAAAAGGCCATTAGATGTGGCTATTAAGAAATGACTAGTGGGTGACTTTGGAGAGAGCAGGATCAGTCAAATGAAAACAGAAGTCAGATCGAAGAGGGTTTAGAATTGAGAGAAAGAAGAGGAAATGGAGGCCCCAAATATAGTTTGCTTCATCAAAGAATTTAGACAAGGAGGGTAGGATGACAGAAGGGATAGACCAATCAAACAAAGGATTTTTAGAGATGGGGGACACATGGGCATGTTTGTAGGCAGCAGGAAGGAAGCTAGCAGAGAGGGAGAAATTGAAGATTACAGTGGGGATGATAGAGGCAGCATTCTTTTGGAGAAGACGGAAAGGAATAGGACTAAGGATGCATGTAGAAGAGTTTGCTTTGGCAAGAAAAGGGTCACCTCTTCAAGAAGGGTGAAGATGATGACAAAGAGAGTGGGGTGGGGAGAGACATGTCAGTGATGTGAGATGAGAAAGAGAGGAGAAGAGGGAGCTCTTGGTGAATAGCCTCCACTTTTAAGTGAAGTATGTGTTGAGGTTCTCATATGAGAGGGTGGGTGTAGGGAGTTCCATGGAAAGAGTGAGGAGGAATGAAAAGGTAAAAATAGCTACTATAGTGAGAGAGTAAATCAATCAGGAAGGTGCAAAAAGATTGCATTGCTTCAATGAGGGCTCAGTTCAGATTATGTAACATAAATTTGTAGTAGATCTAGTCAGCATGGTGTTGTAACTTCTTATAACTCTACTCAGTGCACAAATGCATGTGAATAGGAGCAAAGGCAACAAATGATGGGAATAATTCATATCATTAATGATGACAGGTTGAGAGACAAGGGATTTGAGCATCGAAAATAGTGCAAAGTTGAACTGATTCACCAAAGCATTGAGATAGGGGATGGGGGAGAGTTCAGCCAACATAGGGGTGATAGCTTGGGAAAGATCTAAGGAGTGAAGGGATTGGTAGTCATGGTGAAAATGAAGAATAGGGTTGGGGGGAAGTCAGAAGACAGAAGGGAGGGTTATGATCACATAAAGGAACTTCTGAGTGCATGAACATGGAAGTGGAATATTTGTGAGTGATGTCACTCAAGAGCATGACATCATCTTTTTGTCTAGCTAGGTTGGACTGGAGTAGTCGATCATGGGAACTGAGTAGACTGAAGAACTGGGAGACTATGGTGTTTGAGGGAGTGTCACTGTATATATAGAAATCTCCTAATATGAAGACAGGAGTTAGGAGGTAAAGACTGTGATATATAGGCACTGAACTTTTCGAGGTAGAAAGGAAGGGGAATGTTAAGGATCTAAAATAGGTGATAAATTCAAATAGTGTGAACCTTAAAGGTTGCCAAGTGATGGGGGTAAAGGGATGATATGGAAGTGACAATGAGGAACAAAGAGAATTCCAGCCCTCCCCCGCCATCAGTCAGGACTCAGACCCTGGTGTCCTCATCCAAACACAATAGTCTTTCTGCCACAATTATTCACAGGGAATTCACTCAGCCCATGATCCCATCTCTGACAACAGCACTCCTAGCCTTGGATAGCAAAACTAAGTGAAGTGGTAAAGTCAGAGTTCAAGTTTGGTATTGCAAGACTTCTAAAAGGGCATACTTAGAAATATCACAAAAAAGATAATTTCACAAGTTTTGGAAGGAATCCCCTAAGCATTCTCAGCTTCTCTTATTGTACTGTTAGGGATCAGTCTGTAATCCAAGAATCCTTCTGGGGCTTTTATGTATTTTCATCTGGTACCACCTTGTGAGGTTAATGACTTCTATAAAGTTACTGCTTTCCTACTGAGTAAAACAGTATTTGAGTTAAGTCACAGGTTTAATTAGCTGAAGAGGCTTATAGAGCACATGCAAAGAAATGACTCTAGGCAAAAACTGGTGGCAGCAAGAGACAGAAGGAACCAGCACCCCAACAGCTGTTAGGATGCAATTTCTGTAAACAGCAACCAACAAAACCTCCAATTCAACTAGCTTTGGGGTACGGTTGTGAAAATTGATTTCCTACCTAAGATTATTGCTTCATAGTATCTCAGTACCCAGATCCTATAACCCACACAGTTCCCAGGTTCCATAACTGTTAAGAACCTTATGCAGAGAGTCCTTCATTTAGGAACATGGGCTTTTCTCTCTCCTGCAAACTGCTGTTTAGCTGGACTAATGTTAGTCAGATAATGGGGTACCTCATTCAAAAAAGAAATTGTTACAATTCCATACCTATATAGGATTTTGTCAGAACAAATTCCAGATATATTGATGCTCAATTGATACAGCTCTTCTCTGGTCTCCATAAGGTGTATGTTTATGTAGTCTTTTTTTTTAAAAAGTAATTTATTTTTAAATACTATTTTTAAAATAGTATTTTATTTTTGAGTATATTATTTTTATTTTTAAATTTTTTTAATTTTTGTCTTTACATGTAAAGGCAATTTTCAACACTCATTTTTTTCTAAGATTCTAAATTCCAAATTTTGCTCCCTCCTTCCCCCCACAACCCTAAGACGGCAAGCAATCTGACATAGGTTACGTACGTACTAATGCAATCTTAAAGTTAGAGATGGCTTCAACTGCCTACTCCTACTTCCTGCAATCTCCTTCCATGGCCTCCTCCTCACTGGAAACAAAGACTTCTAGCTCTCCTATAGCTCTTTGCCATGCCCCCATATTAGGTGCCTTTTCCTCCGTCCTCTCATCCTCCCTTACTACCCTTTTCATCATCTCTTTATATGTTGTCTTTGCCCATTTAGAGTGGTTTTGTTTGCATCTATATATACCCTCTGCACTTAGCCCAGTACCTTGTGTTTAATAAATGCTCACCTGCTCCATCTACATCTACCTCTCTTTCCCTAATAGCTCCCTGACTCTGTTCCTTTTCTCAATGTCCCAGACTCTGCTCTGTCAAATGGATACAGGAAAGTCTAGGAAAATCAACACTCAAAGCAGGCAACAGCATTTTCCAAACTGACTTGTCCCACATGAATTTGTTGAAGACTTAAGATTTCTAATCAACAGAATTCCAGAAATGTCTACCCAGTATGATAACTTACACCTCTAGTAGAATAGCAATAGACATTTAATAAATGTTTATTGATGAAATTTCTGATAACACATTCTATAGGGCTTTTTCACAATGAGATAAAGTTGCAAGGCACATGTTCTAAGGAATAGATTACAAGTATCAATAAATCAATTAATAAATATTTATTAAGAGCCTACTATGTGCCAGGCACTGTGCTAAGCACTGGGGATATAAAAGGAGGTGAAAGATAGTTCCTGCCTTTAAAGAGATCACAAACCTAATGGAGTACCCAGTATTTAACAGCAAGTATTATCTCCATTTTACAGATGAGTAAACTGAGACTTGGAGAGATTAAAGTTTGTATAAATTACTAACTATAAGGGCAGGGATCTGATTCTAGATCTAAGATTAGGGTTCTTTCTATTATACAATGATACCACCTCATAATGCCTACTGAGAACCAGGTATTCTTCTGTAGTTACCATAATAGCATCATATGAGAATAGATTTAGAGCTTTGAGGGATCTTAGAGATGATTTGGACCATAGCCCTCATTTTATGGATCTAAGTTACTTTTCTTAAAAACTCTACTCTGTTATAATTGCACACCCCAAGGCTTAATGGTTTCAGAGTGTCTGTAGTCCAGGTTACTCAGGTCTCCTCTTAAATATTGTGTGGTTCCTGAACACTTATGACTCAACCAATTTGACCCTCAAAGAATGCAGTTTACAAATTAAACTAAAATAAACACAATCCCAACACCACAGAGAGGTAGCAGATTATAGGAAAAGGAGAGCTAGATCTGGTATTCAAAGGTATTCCAATCCCAAAACCCTGCCACTTAATTTACCGGGGTGACCTTCGGTAAGTCACCTCATTTTTCTGGGACCCTCTCAGTTTCCTCATTTGTGAAATGAGTCAGTTGGACTGGGTGACCTCTTGCCAACCCTAAATCTATCATGCTCTGACCTCTCAGATCCATTCTAATTTTGAATTATGTAGGGAAATGCCAGAAAAAACAAAATGATACATGTAATGAAATATCTGATGCCCATATAGTAAAAGACCTTCATTTCAATAATCATTTTAAACTTACATCTATTATCCAACCTGGAAAAGAAAGAAAAAAGAAATGTGAGAAGCTTCCTGTAGTGTATAAGAAAGCTAAAGGATGAAATTGAGACAACCTTTCTTCTTCTCCACCCCCCAAGCCTGACATTGCTTCCAGTGAGAGGGTACCAAACAGTGGCTTCCTGTTACACTTGCCTTAATTACAACAATAGCTCTTCATAATAATTCTTGAAAGCAGTGACTCTCCAGGCTGGTTTAACATAGCAGACAGAGGGTCCTGCCCAGCTTTCAGAGGCAATTAGGCAGTGGAGAGGGAAGACAGAATGAAATTGCCTACATTGTGGTCGACTTTCCTATGCTCTACTAATGAAGCTATTCAGAAAAATAAGAAGCCAGGGAGACATGCTTCATGCTCACCTCACTGATGTGTCTCTCTCTTCTAAGAAGCAGTAGAGAGAATGCAGGACTTGGACTCAGGAAGACCCAAATTTGAATCCAACCTCAGGCACTACTTACTCATGCTATGACCTTGAGAAATTTATCACTTGTGGAATATTCTGGCTCCCAGGGTGCTCGTCACTGCTACCATTCCCTTCTCACTTGCCCTTACAGAAGGTCAGTCACACAAAACAGACCTTCATGTTCTAAGTAATCAGTATCAAGACCCTTCTGATCAGTGTCCAATTGTGTAATGAATCCTGGGCTCTAATTTCTCTTGATATTAGTGTCTTCATCTGGGAAATGAGGGAGTCAGGCTTAAGGACTTCTAAGGTCCCTAAAAGACCCAACTCTATGGTCCTATTTCCCTTTAATTCTCATTTTTATTTCATCCCTGAGTCCTGAGAGGCCAGGTAGGGACACTAAACTTCTGAGATCCTAATGGTATCTGACCACCAGGGTTCCATGAATCAGGATCTATTATTTTTAGGTTTGCTTTTGTTTGAAGAAAACAAGACAGAATCTTCTCATTTAAATGGGATGATATATTGTCCAGCATGATGACCCAGTTTAGGTCACTCATTTGTGCTCTGTTCTCTCATGCCAGCCTATTAATTTGTTGTTTAGTTGTTTTCAATTGTGACTCTCCATGACCCTATTTGAGGCCTTCTTGGAAAAGATACTGGAGTGGTTTTCCATTTCCTTCTGTGGTTCATTTTACAGATGAGGAAACTGAAGCAAACAGGGCTAAGTGGCTTGCCCGGGGTCACACAGCTAGTAAGTGTCTGAGGCCAGATCTGCACTCAGAACTTCCTGACTCCAGGCCCAGCACTCTATCCACTACATCACCTAGCTGCCTATTACTATTTTAACCTACATTGCATTCAAAGTAAAGCAAGACACCAAGGGCCACTATAAAGAGAAATGGATGAAGCTTCTCAAGACAATAGCATAAGGACTAGCAATAGGAACACAGGAAGTTTTTACTCTCTCTTTCCTTAAGCTATGCCAGGGTCGGATGTTAATTGCATGCTGACTCAAAATAGAGACTCTTAGAAGTAGTAACCTGAGGGATCACCTAGGCCAACCCCCTCATTTTACCAATGAGGGGACCAAGGTCCCAAAGTTACGAGATTTGTCTAGAGTATATATCTAGCTACTGTACATCTACAGCTAAAATCCAGGCCTCTGGAATTCTGACCCAGTGCTCATTATACTAGAGGACACTGATCAGAAAGGTCTTGATAATGATTTTCTAGAACAGGAAGTTTTGTTTTGTGTGACTATGACCCTTCTCTAGGAGCTGTAACAACAATGCTGCTTGCAGCTGCTGTGGAGATGTAAGGCCAATAACACCAGCACACAGGAGGGCTGCTAGCACGGATTCTTCAATCTGCTTTTCTAAAGAAAGCAACTTTAAGTGGTTTATAATCTCACTTTAACTAACATACATATATCATTCACTTAGTTCAGTGGAAAAAGTCAGCACCTTGAACTTCAGAGAAAACACAAACAGAAATTACAAGCAGAAATTATATAAACAGAGCAAATAAAACAAATCAGCAGACAGAGCTTCTGTCTGTCCATAGCAATACATATGTAGATACCAGAGAGAGAAGAGAGAAGCACCAACATCTGGGTCTTCAAAGCTGGGGGGCTTCTTAACGGCTACCCAGAGTCTCATCTGGCCAAATCACATGAACACTCTTCCAATGAGTGAGCCCCCAAGCAAAATGCTAACCTCAGAGTATATATACACTTCTTCAGGGTTAGCCCACAGAGGGCATCACAACCATGTGACTCAAACTCATGTGACTTAGGCTTTCTTGTGACTTAAGCAGGTCATCAAATACTCTTGATTCAATCGAAGACTCAATCAAAGGCACTTGAAGCATTCCAAAAGAAAAAACAGCAAAAAGTCCCACTTTCCCTGCCATTACTGGGGCAAGTGAGAAGGGAACAATGATAGTGACAACCACCCTGGACACTACAAGAAATTCTTCCTTATCTCATTTCTTGGGTGCACAGTCCCTTAAATAGCTATATGAGCAGGCAAATAATTTTACAGACACTTTTTAATTATACTTCACTGGGTGATATATACCCCTTAGTATCTATTGAGTTTGGGATGAGATAAATGCAAGGAGAGAGCCCAAGAAGGAAGAAATGACAAATTTAGGCTGACAGTTCAGAATTTTCTCTCTATACAATGAAGAACAGATTAGGATCCCAGGATGTAGAGTTAGAAAGGAACCTCTCCTTCCTCCCACCCTATTTTACAAAAGAGGAAACAGAAGCTCCAGTTGGTGAAGTGACTTAATGAGGGCCATACAGGCAAGGAAAGAACAAAACTAGGATTCAATCCCCAGTGCTTTGGCTTCAGAGGAAATGCTCTTTCCACAGCCCCGTGCTGTTTATTCAATAAGGTTCCTTCTACAGTTACAAGGCAACATGTTCTGAAGAACAGGACACAAAGTCCCTAGCACTTAATGACTGCAGCAGGCACAGGTAGTGTTTAAGAAGTGTTAAGTAAAACAGGGGTGATTTCTTGGCTTTAAAATGAGTCCTCTGAATAGCAGCCTCCTCCCAGACTATTTTTAAAATTTTTGTTTTTTTCAATTAAGAAGCATTTTCTCTCCCTCCAACCTCTTCCTTCCCCATTGGTTAAAAAAAGAGAGAGAGCAAATGCCTTTGTGAAAAATAAGCATAGTCTAGGGGAAACAAATTATGCCATTATCTGCCCTCCTAGATCATTAACTATGAAGGGGAGGAGGAAGCTAAAGGATTAGGGAAAAAACCTGTAGCTAGGTATTGTAACTTAAATGCAGAAACTCCTCAGGGTAGAAGATGAACTGGAGGCATGGATGAGTGAGAAAGGATGGGAGAGGGCTGCTCACAAGCTATGTGCTTCTGTTAGTCCCATTACCTTCAGCTTAGATCTATCATGTGTTTCTTCTAATTTGCATGTCTTTACAAAATCACAGAACTTCTGAATCAGAAGTGACCTCAGAAGCCATTTAGTCTGACTTGTGTTGAAACAGGAATTCCCTTTCTATCACCCTGAACAAGATGTTATCCCAGCCTTTTCATAAAACCTCAAGTGAGGATAAACCCACTCCTTTCCTCAAGGCAGTCCATTTTACTTTTGGCCTTTCTAAATCTACAGTGGTTGTGATTCTTCCTTCTGGGACAAAGCAGAACATTTCCATCCCTCTTCCACTGGATAACTCTACAACTATTTGAAGATGGCCATCATGTTTACCCAAGTCTTTTCTTTTACAGGCTGAAGATCCCCAGTTCAGTCAATTGGTCTAGTGGGGGCTGTGACAGACATGAAAAAGAACATCAATAAAACATTTAAAAAGCAGAGAGGAAAACAAAAAGAAATGCAGAAGATAACTTAAATAGAACATTTAAACTTAATACATATTTCCTCAAAAATTCTGTATAAAGGAAGTTCACGTTTTGGGGTTTCAAAAATATTTATATATTTGCATTTCATGAAGATTAAGTTCATAATATTTATGGTTTTTAAAAATTCAGAGGGGAGAGAGTATCCAGGAGAAGAAGACAGTCAACAGTGCCAAATACTGCAGAGGTTCAAGAAAGGTCAGGACTGAGATTAGGCCTTTGGATTTAGCAATTAAGAAATCACTGGTAAACTTGGGAGTCACTATCTATGACCATCCAGAAATGTGGCTCCCAGAATGCAATGCTACATTGCAGATGTGTTTGATTAGAGCAGAGTACAGCAGAACTACCCATCACTTCCTTCATTCTGGATGCTGTATGACTCAAAACAACTTAAGATTACTTTTATTTTCTGGGCTTCCATGTGAACTGCTGGCTCATACTCAGCTTGTAGAACCCCCCAAATCTCCAAGAACTCCAAGTTTCAAGTCCCTTTATATAAGGTAACTTTTTGGAGATACATCCAGAAAACTCTGAATTAGTTTAAATCTGCCACTGAAACATTATTAGGTCTATCCTCTGAATTTGTCCATTTCATCCTCTGCATAAAGAGGTTAATCTAAGTATGTCTATCTCTCCCAGAGGATTCTGGGAAGTTCAATTAGAAAATATCTCTGAAGTGCTTTAAGCTCTCTGAAAGAAAGTCCAATATAAATATAACTTTTTATTAACATGGGTGCATTATAATATATGATATTTCCAAGCAATGCATTTGAGAGAGTAAGAATGCACTGAAAATGCTCAGAAGGCCTATCAAATCGCTCTCAAAAGTGAAGGGGTGGGGAGATGGAGAGGAAATCACAGCAACTATCTTCTCAATGCTGTTGATTAACAATGATCAGTAAGAACACATCAAAGTGAAGTAAACAAATGATTCAATTCAGAAAACATGTTAGCAAGTCGCTGTCCTAAGTGCTGAAGATGAAAAGACATAATGGTATATTCCCTTCCCTTGGGAAGTTTACATTCTACTTAAATGAGGAAAGGGGACAACATATCAGCAGAGAAGTAAGCACAAGATACTTTGAAGAGAAAGAGAACACTAACTGGTGAGATCAGTATAAGCTCCTATAAGATGCAGCACCTTGGCTGCGCCTTAAAAGTAGCAAGGGATTTTAAAAGGCAAGGGTGCATTATAGAGGAAGGGGTGCATTATAGGCATGAGGAACACTTTGCAAAGGTATCAAGATAGGAGATGTGATGTTGAGTCTGAGGAACAGCACTAAGCCAATTTGGATGGAGCACAGAGTGCTGAGACTGAAAAAGGAGGTGAGAACCAGATTGCAGAGTATTGTATTTTTTCCTAGATACTTGTAGTAGTATCTAGTCACTTATGATTTTTGAGGCTCAAACCTGTTACATAGGAATATTATGGTAAATGATCTCCAAATGCTAGTTTAGATGCAAGTTTAAGACTTTTCCACCCATTCTCTATTTCTATAATAATAACTGCTCATTTATAAAGTTGTTTGAAAAAAAATGAATACTGCATGACAGAATAGCATAAGTCCAAATATATAAATCACTGCTAGACCAGAACCTGATTCAGGCCTCTACTCTAGGAGCAATTTCATCAAGATTATCTGTAAGGAAAGCCTGCTAAACATGAGGCAGAATGCTATAATGGTAGGTACACTGATTCAGGATTCAGGAAGCATGAGTTTCTGGTTCTGATACCTTTGGGGAAGCTAGGTGGCACAGTGGATAGAGTTTCAGTCCTGGAGTTAGGAAGACTCATCTTCCTGAGTTCAAAACTAGCCTCAGACACTATCTGTGTGACCCTGGGTAAGTCACTTGACCTTGTTTGCCTCAGTTTCCTCATCTGTAAAATGATCCGGAGAAGGAAATGGCTGCTCTAATATTTTTGCCAAGAAAATCCCAAGTGGTGTCACTAAGAGTTGGACATGACTTAAAACAACTGAATGACAATAACAATTGGATATTATTGAGCCTTAGGCAGGTCACTTAATTTCTCTGAGCCTCAGATATTGCTTCTGTTTAAAAAAAATTAAAAATATTCAGCAGAGTCAATAAAAAGAACTTCAACCTTTAAAAGGGCATCAGAAAGATTAAAAAATGACAAGGCAGCTGCCAAAAAAAGCCAGGCTCTCTAATTATGTCAAAGCAAACAACAAGGCCTTTGTGGGGATGGGTGAAAGATGGGTGTCATTTTGGTTACACTCCCTCCCAAGGCAGCTATCACCATTTTCAAATATCTATGAAATTGATGCATATGGTACAATGCAATCACACCAGACTGCATCGATTTTCCTTTTTTAAAAATTTATTTAACATATTTAGTTTTCAGCATTGATTTTCACAAGAGTTTGAATTACAAATTTTCTCCCCATTTCTACCCTCCCCCCCACTCCAAGATGGCGTATACTCTGGTTGCCCTGTTCCCCAGTCAGCCCTCCCTTCTGTCATCCCACTCCCCTCCCATCCCCTTTTCCCTTCCTTTCTTGTAGGGCAGTTAACATATTCATTTCACTTAGAATACCTGGATGCTAGCTGTGTCCATAGCACATCAGAGCAATTACTATTCCTGGAAATAACTTCGGTTACCTCACTTATTAGGTATCTATTTTGATCAGTTTTTCTTCATGCTAATTCTATAGAACTTTGCATTTCACCAACTCCCTGTGTGTTATTTAAAGAAACCAGCTTTTGGAAAAAATATGATAGTATAGAACATTTAGATTGAAAGTCTGGTCCACTGAAGAGCCCCGCTCCTCACTCCAACCTCAATAGCCCAATACTTCCAGAACACACTCTGTACTCACTAAGAATTAACTCATCACAACTGCCCACCTGGAGCTAAATCCTGTAGTATTGTCTTATTATCCCCATGCTACAATTAGGAAATGATGGTAGAGAAGTTAAGGGCTTTGACCAAATCTCTTGCAAAGATGAAGGTTAAAATCATGTCTTTTGGCTTTTTCCCACCTCAGTCCTTGAGCATCCTCCAGACTAAACAAACAGTAAAACTTAATAGGCTTTGCTAAGAGGAGGTTTCTAGCAAAAGTTTTGAAAAGATAGCAAGGGTCTGTACAATAAGCTGCTCCTAATCTCAATTCTCCCCCTCACTGCCCCCAAATTTTACTGATAAAACTTATTTATTGATTTTAATTTTTAAAACTTACATTTCTCAACATATCCCTTTTCCTCTTCAGATAGCCATCCATTATACCAAAGAATTTAAAAAGAGGGGGAAAACCAGTTCAGCATAACTAATACTTTTTAAAAATATATATAATTAATTTATTTTTAGTTTTCAATATTCACTTCCATAAGATTTTGAATTTTAATTTTTCTCCCCCTCCCCCTCCTCTCCTCTCACCACAATGGCGTGCAGTCTGATATAGGTTCTACTTATACATTCATATTAAACATATTTTTAACCAATACTTTGAAAAAATCTAACCCTACAAGCAGTGTACAAAAGCTGTAGTCCCCCACCTCTGCAAAGAAATGTGTATGTGTGCATGTGTAGAGATAATTACAATTCTCTTCTGCCAGACCAACTACATCATACCTTACATATAGTATATACTTCATAATATTTGCCAAATTTAACTGAATTGAATTAAGAGAAAGAAGAATGAGAGATAAGGTGGTATAGTAGAAAAGACACCAGAGTTAGGAATTAGAAGTCCCGGGTTTTACTAGGATACTAGCTGTATGACTCAACCTCAATGTGCCTCAGTTTTCTCATCTGTAATATGAGGGCATTGGACTCAATGGCCTCCAATGACCCTTTCAACTCTAAGTCTATGATACTATGATATTTACTGGCCAATATTCATAGATTTAAAGAGGAAAGAGACCTTAGAGATCATTTAGTCCAACCTCCTTGTTTTAGAAATGAAGATACTTTGGCCTATGAGATGAAATGCCTACCTCAAAGTTCCACTGGTGACAAATGGAAGAGCTGTAATTTCTGAAGCCAGGTCATCTAACTGAAAATTTAGTGTGGTTTCCATTGCACTGTGATACCTCTTACGACCATGGGAAAACAATTTATTTTTTTCTACGCTTCTTCATTCTATAAAAGAGACGTGAGAGGCAGTGGCTCAGAGAGCTGGCCTTGGAGTAAAAAAAAGACCCCCATTCAAGTCACTCTTAAGACTGCAAGTTGCAGAGAAGTTGCCAATCTGCAGCAGTAGAGGAATTTTTTTTTTAACCAGGAGTTCTCTTTACCAATCAAGTCCCCCTTCTCCCCATCTGTCTCCCTCCACTTTTCCTCTCTCCCTCTGTTGGTGGATAATTCCACTTCTAGGATTACTGTGAGGAAGGTGCTCTGTTACCAAAGTGTTATGTGAAGGTGAGTCATTATTACACATTATTTTATTTTACAAATTATTTTATTTACATACTATTGCACATTATTTCATTTCTGCCAAGGTGTGGCTAATGTGCCCTTAGGTTAGCTGATCGACTGTATACATCAGTGCTGCTAAGTAGACACATTCTCTCATCTGTGGAATATCCAAGAGGATAAGTGTATACTTTTGGCCCCTAGCTCATTGCCCTGTACTGTGTCCCCATCTTTGTCTGGTTCAGAGAGATGAAGGTACACACATAACTGTCCTCAGGTCAGCTCTCAGGTCAGTCAGACAATAATATCTGCCTGCCAGATGACACCCATGTACTAAGAGCTAGGTAGACAAGGGGAATAGAGAGCCTGTTATAAATTCACTAAACTTTTTTTTCAAAGCTCTAAGGCACTGTTTTCCACTCTCCTGTCTATGCCTTTCATTTTGCCATCACAGTCATTTTCCAATATCCTACTCCCCACAGGGAGCTTTCCCTGGTGACAAAGAAAACAATTCAGTAAAACCAAACAACGTATCAACTGCATCGGACAATTGATGTGACATCCCATGCCCAGAGTCTCCTACTAGAAAAATAAAAGAAGGTGCCAAAGGCACTAGTCTGAGGTCAGATACGGCTAAACGTGTATATTCATCTGTCACTCCTGATGTCTCTATCTGCATGTCCATCTCCCCCTGTAGGCAAAAGGGCTGACCTAACCACCCTGCATCAATTTCTTTGGGATATCATAAAAGGCACTGGCACAGGGCTCTGTTGTACCTTGCCCACTGACACTACAACATAGTGCCAGCAGGCATATCCCCCATTTGAGGGGGATACGCTTGCTCTTATATCCCTGCTAGACACCATGGAAGTGTGAACTATCTACCGCGTCATCACTGATCCTACGTACCATGCCTCTGCACTCTGAAGACCCCTGATGCCTTCATCTGACTTACTGATCCTGTGGATTCCTGGAGCTTGCCAGGGATCCTTAGTGTATCCAGCTTTTTCATAATCCTTGTAACTGAACTTTCTTTAATGTGTTGTTTCCCCCAGTTAGAGTGTGAGATCTTTGGAAGCAGACATTAATTAGGTTTTTTTTTTGTATTTGTATCCCTAGCACTTAACACAAGGCTTGGTACATAGTAAGTCCTTAATACATTCAGGATGAACACACTACCATCATAGGATCATTGATGCAGAGCTAGAAGGGATTATTAGAGGCCATCTAGTCTGATTCTCTCATTTTACAGATGAGGAAATTAAGTCCGATGGGGATTAAATGACTTGCTCATTAGTGTCAGCTCTAATGAATTGTTAGCAAGGAATGGTGAGGAAGTTAGCAGTAACTATTACAGGATGACTAGGCTGCATCACAATGAAAACTGGCCCTTGTGTTGTCTTATGCATGTATGCAGTAGGTCTCATCTAGAGGATCTTTGACAATAAATAAAAGTTGTTTTGTTATATAGATGATTCCAGAGAAATCACTTTGAATGTATGGCTTCCACATATTTAGCAGGAGTTTCTACACTATGAATAACCCAAGTGCATTCCACATTCCCTAGTAAGGATCAGCTTATTGGGCCCATATGGCCACTAAATTTTATGCCTGGAGAGCTCATTTTTTCCACATACTTCAAGCAGCTGACCCCATCCATGACACTCAAGTGCAACAGTGACTTTGCTATGTGCACCCTGTCCCAATGGGGAAAAGATGGAACCAAGGTGAATCAAGGCATTGGGCAGCCATTTGGTTTTAACTATAGCGATGATCGTGAACCAATTAAAACAAAGAAAAATCCCAGCGAGCAAGCTAAGGGGAATAACCCTGGGTCTTCCGTTATGCATTTCTCAAAGCATCTTCTGGGTCCAAAACAAAATGCACTCTCTGTGCAAGTAAACTCCTAGCCAGTTCAGTGATGAGATTTGTTGTTCACTCATTTTCATTCTTGTTTGATTCTTCATGATCCCATTTGGAGTTTTCTTGGCAAAGATACTGGAGTGGCTTGCCATTTCCTTCTTCAGCTCCTTTTACACATGAGGCAACTGAGGCAAACAGGGTTAAGTGACTTGCCCAGGGTCACACAGCTAGTAAGTATCTGAGGCTGAATTTCAACTCTAGGCCCAGTATTGTGTCCACTGCACCACCTAGCTGCCCTTGGTGTTCAGATATAGTGTAATACAGTGAAAACTGCATTAGATTTAGAGTCAGCAAACCTGAGTTTGATACTTGGTTATCTCTTCTTAGCTATATAACATTGGGCCAGTCACTACCTCTTTCTGGGCACTGATTCCCTCATTTGTACAGTGGAGTGTAGAAGGGAAGAGAGAGATGGACCACATGCTCTCCAGGGTCCTGTTCAGCTCTAAATCCCCTGATCTGAGACAGGTCTTAATTTAGGTTACGTGCTGCCTTAAGAAATGAGTGATAGCTCACCTTCTTAAAGAGTCTAGTATAATATTTTATGCAGATAACTGCCATTGACACTAATGAGGCTTATCTAGATGAACTCTCTATATATGTCATTGGAAGAATAGGTTTTTAAAAAGACAGAATAGGAGAGATTCTTGCTGATGTTGGGAAATGCCTTCTACTTACAATGCTAACTATGTCAGCTAACAAAGCAACCACAAAACCACAGGGACTTATAGAGTGATGACCTGACAGTGGTGGTCAAAAATCAAGGCTTTGCTCTTGCAGAATTTCAGCACCGGCTCAAATATTCCAAACATTTTTGCCTCTAGCTTCTCACCCATTGCCGAAGTGTTTCTAATGAATTCTGCAGTTGAAATCCATGCCATGAAATCTATAGCTAATTTCTCCTGGTCTTGACTTAATCATGTGAATTTTTAAAATAATCAATTCACATAGCTAGTCAAAATCCCATCTAAATGTATAAGGAAGTGGTGATTTCTGAACAACAAAACCCAAACCCCACCTCACAAAACCTCAACGAAGACAAACTGTTCTCTGAGAGAACATGCACACGCATACACACACACACACACACACACAAACACACACACACACACACACAATCTGTTCCCATTACCAGTCAGAATATAGGCAGGTATTCAACAATTTTCTGTGACATTGCTGTCTCCAAGCAACACAGCCATAATTACCAGATAAAAAGAATAAATTAGTTATTTGCTGAAATAAAAATATGTGTCCATCTCTCTCCTAATAGTTCGGAAGTACCTCTTACCAATGCATCAAAAAGCTCAAGAATGAAGTTGTCATAATAAAATGTTCATCCTGGATCAACCTGTCCTCCTATGGAACTAAACATTTCAGCTCTGCCTGGCAGTTTACTTAGACTACCAAGAGCCCTTTAAGGCATCGATAATGTACAGTTTTGTTGACATTACCTTTTAATTGCAATAGTCACCATTTTAAAACAGAAACAACAGTGTCTTCCAGAGTATCATATGAAAACTAGGTGAATAAGACATTTCACTGGCACATCTTCTACCATGTGTCCACCTGGGTACCTCTGTTTCACACCACCCCTGCCCCCTTCAACTTTCTTTTACATATTGCCTTCCTCTCTTAGAATTTAAACTCAAGCACTGGGCCTGGAGTCAGGAAGACCTGAATTCAAATCCAGCCTCTGACACTTTCAAGCTCTGTGACCCAGGACAAATCACTCAAACTTTGCCTTAATTTCCTTATCTGCAAAATGGGCATAACCATAGCACCTCCCTCCCAGGGTTGTGGTGAGGATCAAACGAATGTAAAGCACTTGGCACAGTGCCTGGCACACGGTAAGCTCTATAGAAATGTTATCATCATCATCATGGGCAAGGATTACCTTTCCATCTACTTGTATTTGTATTCCCAGTGCTCAGCAAAATGCCTGATAGATAGCTTGTGCCTGAGAAATGCTACTTGACTAAGATAGTTCCTTATGTGGTATTTTATTATCATGCCTGGGGGGGGGGCGGGCAGTAGCGATAGATAAATATATACCCTTTCTGTCCTCTTTCCAGACTCACTGTGTACCCAGACGGAGATAGTGTTGTGTAGTGGAAACTGGATTTGGACCCAATTTGCCCATGTGAACTTGCCCATAACTCACATCTACTCTGTAGACCTCAGTATCCTCAGCATAAAATGAAGAGGATGGACTGTATGACCCTTGAAGTTTCCATCTCTATGTCTATGATCTCATGAAGTCTAAGGAAATCCATAGGGACACCTCTAGGGTTAACACAAGATGTCTTCTGAACAAGTGTCAGCTCAGTCTTAGTGGAAGCTTCAGGCCTAGTGAGTAATGAAGTAGCCTTTTCTCCATTTCTTATCCCTGACAACATTCAAATTATTGTCCCATAGTCTCACTGTCCATTATGTCCAACTCTTCGTGACCCTATTTGGGGTTTTCTTGGCAAAGATACTGGAGTGGTTTTCCATTTCCTTCTCCAGCTCATTTTACAAATGAGGAAACTGAGGCACACAGGGTGAAGTGACTTGCCCAAGGTCACACAGCTAGCAAGCATCTGAGGTTGGATTTAAACTCAAGAAGAGGAGTCTTCTGGACTCCAAGTCCCACACTCTATTCACTGTACCCCCAGCTGCCCTTCATTTTTCTGCATATGACAAACAGGAAGACAGAGGAAAACACTGCCAGTGCCAATCTGAAGTGGCCAAGTCACTGGACTGTTGGTCTTAGAGTCGGGAAAATCTGTTTGAATCCTACCTCAGAAACTTACTAGCAGTATGATTCTGGGCAAATTAATCAACCCCTCTCAGTCTCAGTTTCCTCATCTGTGAAATGGAGATAATGGCAGCACTTGCCTCACAGGGTTGTTGTGGGGTTCAATGAGAATATATGAAAAGCCCTTTGTAAAATCTAAAGCACTATCCTATTTTATTTTGCATTTTTAGCATTTGCATAGCAGTTTATTATCCTTTTAAAAAACTGTTAGCATTTCTATGGCACCTTAAAGGTTGCGAAGCTCTTTACATATGTTATGCCATCTTATCTTCACAACAACATTGGGAGGTAGGTGTTATTATTATTGCCAGTTTACAGATGAGGAAACTGAAGCAAAGAGAGATTACGTGACTTGTCTAGGGTCACACGGCTAGTAAATGTATAAAGCAAGACTTGAAGTCAGCCTTTTCTGACTCCAAGTCCAAAACTCTATATACTTCAGCATCCAGCCACCCGCTTTATAATAGCTACCATACCTCTAATGCCATTTTCACATTGGACAGTTTCATTTCTAGAAAACATGCCTCCACTAGAGATGTACCTCACTCCACTTGTCCACAGGCTCTACTCAGCAAACTGGATGCAGGAAATAGGCACGACTTGCTGAGTGGAGTTAGTCTAACATGCCCAAGGTAAATCTGCGTGTTAGGTGAGTTGATGTGGTACATGAGACTCTGAAACACTGGGTAACAGCATCAGAAGGACCCTGGACTTGGAATCAGGAGGTCATGGTGATGACACTTATTACCTGATTGTGAGTGAGTGAGCAAATTATTTAAACTCTGATTTTCTACTTCTCTTCTGTAAAATAAAGATGATGATAGTACATTGTCCCACCTTGCACGAAATTTCTATTCAGGTATCTCATCATGGTGTGACAGTCACCCTGGGTTCTCAAAAAACATGCCACTGGACCACAAGCTCTGGCATATCCTATACCAGGGCTGTCTGATTTATGCGGCCCACCTACAAGCATAGAAATTTACATAAATGCTTTAGTAAATGAAGCCAAGCTACCGAGCTCTCACTAAAATGGCAAATCAAAATATATTCTCTATTGTTTCAATAAAAACCTAATGTTGGACAGCCCTGTTCTACACCAATCTGGGAAGGCCTCAGTCATGGTCCTATGGAAGGACTCTTTGTCTATGGGTATGAGAACCAACCTGGTTAAGTTCAGAGAAAATTCATTGCCAAAAAATACCTGCCAGGTTATGAATATCTTGGGTCACAGAAATTCTTGAAAAGTATTTACTAAAGTATGAAAGTGTTGTGATCTGCATCAGTAAATAGAATATCCACACTGATGAAATCATAGAATTTTTTTAAAGCACTGAAGTATCTCTCATGGGATTGTCATTAGGCTGAAATAAGAAAGTGCTTGGTAATCATGAAGTAAGCATCAGGCAGCATGACAGAGTGGACAGAGAGCTGGTCTTGCAGGCAGGAAGACTTGGGTTGGAGTCCTACCTCTGACATCATCACGACCATGGGCAGATCAATCATACTCAGTGCCCCAGGCAACTATAAGCACTATAGATATGTTGCTGATCTTTATTAGTGAAAGGAATTTCTACACATGGAATTTTGTGTACTAATGAAATCTCAAGGTCAGACTAAAACAGGTGTTAGGTTGAGTCTTTGGTTGTTCAGGTCCCACTTTGGAAAGGTGGAACTGAACTATGAGCTGCACCACTCATCATAGATGGATCAAAATATTTTAGTTATACTATTACTCTAGTGCCTACCAGGCTACAGAAGCAGTGGGGAGCTTTTGGTGGCAGACCCAAGAATACTTTATTGCAGCAAAGGAATCTGGAAAACTGGCCTGGGGGTGGAGCATTTGGCATTACTAGAAGTATTTGACAGAGTAGTTGTTGACACAAGGGAAGTGTAGGCTTGTGGTGGATCCTACAAATCCACAAAGCAGCTTCATTTTTCTCTTGTCTTAGTACCTTGATGACGCACGTGTTTGATAATAGCAAGGGCTTTTGTGACTGAAGTGTTTTATCTCTTTCTGCTGCTTCTTCTGCAAATAAAATCATAATCCTTCCCTTGTGATTACAGCCATGTTCCACCACGACCCAGTCTGATGTCACCAACATAGGGTTATGACTTTTGGTTAAATGCCCTCATCCCACAACAAACTAGGTGCAAGAAAAGAATCCTCACAGGAAAAATCTCTTTGCTCCATTCTGCTGTCAGAGGCTAGAAATAGAAAGAGAAAATTATATAAAAAACCTCTAAACCAATATGCTATTCTATAAGAACAACATTTCACATTTCCATAGACCCAGAAGGAGCTGAGAGGACTTCATCAATTAAAGACATGCAAATCCAAAACGGGCAGGTGTTGTGCCCAGAACCAGGCAACACAGCCAACTCTCTTTTCTGCCGTGCTCCCAGCTCTGGCACTCTGATCATGCCACCTTTGACAAATTCTTCCATTCAAGAATCTGGCTCCTGTTTCTAGGGCACCAAATAAGAGGCATCCTACAGAGTGGTTGATATCCTTTATGTATACTCTATTCAGCCGGTACTCAGCCACTTACCATTGCCAGATTTAGCCTGACGAGAGAATTCTGTTGTCGTTTTTATTTTAGGGGAGGTGTTTCTCAGTGGAGGCTACACAGTTTAACTCTCTACCAAGACATCAGGAAATGGGGAAACCCAATTTATCCACATTGATCATAACTATTTGTGCTAGGATGTCCAAAATGATTAATAGTAATACAGCTAACTTAGAAATAGGTCAATGATTCTAAAATGGTGAAGCCACTTAAGTGTACATTATAATGGCCTAAAGCAACCATAGAGCTCCCAGCCAGGATAAGAATAGAATGAATCCCCATGGGCCAAGTCCCTCTGGGGGCTTCATGTTATTGTGCTGAGAAACATCGATACACTAACAGCGAATAGGAGAAAGGTTTATCATCATCAAAATTCTTCTTACACTAAAAAAAGTTGATATGTTATTACAGCACTGGTATTGACAGGCAATGGTACTTGACTAACTCATGGACAAGTATGGTAAACGGCAACAACAAACGATACAAACTCAACTTCTGCAATACATTAAGAATGCTCTACAAAGTTAGGTTTAGGGTCCTCTCTGAGAAACCATTCAGGTTTCAGAGCCTTTTTTACCATAGAGCCATTGGGGCTATCAAAGGGTCAAATGATTCTGAGCTAGAAGGATTATAGGGTCACAGAACTAAAGCTGTAAGAAACTTTAGAGAATATCTAAGCCAGCCTCTCCATATTACAGATGAGGAAAGTGAGGCACAGAGATAAAATAACTTTTTTAAGGTCATGTAGGTATAAAGAAGTAGAATAGGAATTTAGACTGAGATTCTCTGGGAACAAGTCCAGCCCTCTTTCCACTGTATAAACTGTCTCTCTACCATTCCTCTAGCTCCTAATTATCCCACCAACCATTCTCTTCAAGCAATTAACAAATATTAATTTCTTACAGTGTATAGAGTACTATGATTTATACAGAATGATTCAAAGCCTAAAAATATTGATGCCAACCATATATACATAATAAAAGCAGTAATTTAGAACAAAAAAAATTTGTTCTCACCTTCCATTTCATTTGTAAAGGAGGCCAAAGAATCTCAGGAAAAACTGAGCAACTTCAGACACAGGAATTCCATAAAGAAATTAACTGGGAGGCACAAGGAATTTCTAACCCTAAATAAAATAATTGCCTGGAACAATACACCGAGATTTAGCCATAGCTAAAGAAACTTAAGACCAGAAAAGCACTGCTTGATAAACAATAGATCCTTCACAAGGCTAGTAGGGAGCTGGCTCAATACGAAGATCTCAATGACATCAACACAAGGGTCAAAGGCATGAGCTGCTCTTCCACAAGGGTGCCCTGGCCAAGTGGGCCCCTCCACATACTTTCACTGGGTGTCAACTCTTCCTACCTGTGTTTTGTATATTTGTTTGAGAGGGTGTCCCATTTTTTATGGTGGGGAGGGAATGTTCTATTACTACTTTTCTTGCAATGCTGTTTCATTAAAAGTCTTTGCTTTGAACTAACTGTGGTTTTTGGCTCCCTGGTAAGTACTTTGGTGGCACCCTGTAAGCTAAGGTTTTGAACATACATAGACTCACAGAATATCTTGAGTCTGGAATGACTTCTCTGAGGGTCCCACATGAGAAGATGACACCATGGGTGCTAGCTACCATTTAGGTAAGTCTGGGTCCCTGACCTCAAATAGCTTCAGTTATGTAAGGTCCTTCTTTCCAAGCTCCTGACAAGGCAATAAAGGAGAAATGATGAGTTAAATGACAGCCCTGCTTGACCTCTAGTAGACAAGGAAGCTGGCCCTGTTTCAAGTGAAGTTTGTCTTTAAAACTCTTCACAGAATCTCAGATTGGAAGATACTGCAGAGGCCATCAAGTCCAAGTAGCACCTGAACTAGTACCCCTTTTGTGCTGTCCAACAAGTGGTCATCCAGCCTTCACTTGAAGACTCCCAGTGATGAGGAATCTATCGTCTCCTGAGGCTGCCCATTTTATCTTGGGGCAAGTTTTTCTTTCCATCCAGCTTAAGTCTATCTTTGAAACTTCCACACATTGCTCATACGGCACTTAGCACAATGCCTGGCACATGGTAAATGCTATATAAATGCTAGATGATATCATTATTACCCTTAGGACAAAGCAGAAAAAAATGGAATCTTTCTTTCCCATGATGGTCATTTAAGAACCTGAAGACAGCTATCATGCTCCATCCCAAATCTTTTCTTCTCCAGGCTAAATACACCCAGTTATTTCACCGGATCCTTGTATAGCACATTCTTAATACCCTTCACCCTCCTACTCCCTCTGCTCTGGATTCTAGTTCATTATTGTTCCTCCCAAGATGTAGTGCCCCAAACTCTACAGAGTGTCCCAGATGTGGTTTGAGACTGAGGATAACCTATCAACTCCCTATTCTTGAACACTGGGTCACTCTTAATGCAGCTAAAGAACATGTTAACTTCATTGGCTACCATATTACAACTGACTCATACTGAGCTTGTAGTCTACTAAAAACTCTAGATCCTTTTTCAAATGAACTTCTGTCTAGCCACATGTTCCCTATCCTATATTGTTAAAATGATTTTTGGAATCCAAATATAACCTTACATTTATTCCTTAGTAGATTCAGCCCAACATCATCTCTATTGATATCTTTCAGGATCCTTTTATATCCCTGCCACCCACTCTTCCAGACATCCAAATAGTCTGTTAGAGATACATTGGCACCTATTAGCATGTATAATCTCTGGAATAACTACAACTATTTAAGTGGAGGTCCAGCACACTCATGGCTGCCTTTCCTTATCCAAATCCCCAATTTGAATTAAATTGAAATCCTCTATATTCAATTTTGGTTTGTCCTCCACTTGAGTTACTCCACATCTCCCAAATACCTCCGCTCCCCCTGAACCCCTAAAACCAAAACACATCCCATTTCCTCAGTATAGTGCATTTCTGCTGTCTAAACTAATCCACACTAAAGTGTGAATGATTGATACATTTTCTTTCATCAATCCCTTCCCTCAATTCCTATTTCCCCAAATATATTGTTTGCTAGTCAATTCAAAATGAATCTCTAATTTATTTTATATGAAACCACTCTAATTCCTAGCCTGTGAGGCTCTGGCAGTGTGTGAGTGTGTGTGTGTGTGTGTGTGTGTGTGTGTGTGTGTGTGTGTGTGTGGTGGGGTGGGGAGGAAAGGGGAAAATATAACACATAGGCCTCAGCCTCCTTCCTTTAGCTGAGATAAGAGAGGCCAAGTAGTTTTCCTTCTTCACCCTTCAAAGACCCCTCTCATTCTTACCCAGCAGAATAGTAAGAAGTAGTTCTACAGAGCAAAAGGGGAAATGAGAATTCGTGGTCCTTAAAAAGCATAACTCTCCTGCCTGCTCAACCAACTTCCTGAATAGGATCTGAATTAAGGATGCCCCATTTTCTGCTTTCAGTGGAAGAAGTCCAAATGCCACATCAGAGAGGAAGCTACTTCCTTTTATTAAGTCAAACATGTCACAAGACCCTAAGGGTCACCCCATTACACTTCTAAATACTTTGGGCTTCAAAAATACTTTAGTCAGGGGCTTCTAAAATACTTCAGTTGTGGGCACATCCTGCTGAACACGTAGGAGTGACTGGATGCCTGGATTCTCCCGGACAAAGACTGGAGAGGTTAAGCAGACTTTAAAGATGATTCCAGCTCTTCCTGGTTTTTCTCATCTCGGCTTCCCAGCTGACTCCAGAAATGTTTGATTTGGTTATATAAAACAATAGTAATTCTTGTAAACTGCTTACCATTTCTCCTAATTACCCTGAAGCACAATAACAATTATCATAACATAATGTATTAGATTAACTTTGTATAAGTTTTTTTGTTTAAATATGAAATTCTATCCACATCTCCTTAGTCTTTAAAGTTTCATGCCATAAAATGTTCATTAACTCCCCTCTCTCAATTTATCCACCTATAGATTAATAGATAAATCTATATGCATATCTCATATATATATTTTTGAAGTGTACTAACAGAAGTTCAATTTCTTACAAAATCTTACTTAATTTTTTCTGAACCTAATCAACCACAAACATTTCAACTGAACAAGAAAATAAGAGTTTCAAAAATAAACTTAAAGAAATAATCTCCAAAATGGTTTATTCATTCAATACACATGTATTAAGCACTTACTGTGTGCCAAGTACTGTGACAGCTATATCATGTTATTTGTCCTAACTGGAGCTGAAGAGAAAGTGTTCTTACTATGGCCTAGTCACTAGAAAGTAACAAACTATGAATTGGTAATTAAAATATTAGAAGTCTTTTAAAAGGTACAGCTTCCTCCTTCCTCAACACCCAGACAAAATAGGGTAGGCTCAAGACAATGCTGCCCCTGAGACCTGCTTCACTCCACGCTCCTCTGATGTAGTTTCCTGGTTATCTAGGACAATAAAAAGTCCTAGCCACATGGACTCTGGACTCGCAGACATGGCCGATGCCAAAGACCAAATAAGTCATAATACCCTGATAAGCTACTGACCAGACACATAGTATATCCAGATGGATACAAAGGTGACCACATGCAGAGCAGCTAAGTGCTAATGCATCCTTGTTTCACATTTTTGTTGTATTAGGGCAAAGGCAACCTCCTTTGTCAGACATCTGATGACTTGTGAGTGCCTCCTTTCATACCAGCTCCAAAGCTAAATTAAGAGGGTGCTAGTGTTAGAGATGCACAGGTCTAAAATTCTACAATTCTCTAGTACCCCAATTTCCTGTTCTAGTTTCTGAACTCCCTTAAAACAACAATAATAATAATAGCTAGCATTCATATCGTTCTAGGTAATAAAATATTTTACCTACGGTATCTCCTTTTATCCCCACAACAATCCTAGGAGGTAGATGCTATTATTATCACCATTTTACAAATGAGGAAATTGAGGCACAGTGAGATGGAGTGACTTGCCCATGAGCACACAGCTACAAAGTGTCTGAGGCTAGATTTGAACTCAGGACTTCCTGACTTCAAACTGGGAAACCAGTGAAGATTTCTTAGCAGAGGAGTCCCATAAATAGATCTCTTTGTTAAGAAAAATTACTCTGATATTTACATAAAAGAATAGAGGGATTAAATAGCGTTGAAACCTGAAATTTGGGGGGGGGGAATCTCCCTATTGTAATCATCCAAGCTGGTAGGAATGATGATTTACACTAGGGTGTTGACAGTGGAAATAAAGAAGAAAGGATGGGAACATTCATAGAGTCATAGGATCTTAGAATTAGAGTTCTAAGGAATCTTAGAGGTGGTCTATCCAAATGCCTCATTTTAGAGATGAGGAATAGATGGAGATGTGTGTTGGAGAGCTACTTCAGTTCTTTGTGGGGGAGGAAGGACTGGGTATGTCACCCAATGATCTGAACCAAGCACATTTCAATCATGAGCTAACACTTCGGACTGAACTTGGGCAAATTATTTAAGTCATTGAAATTAAAATGAGAAAGAAGAATGATGAGAGTGATGCTTTTTCAGATAGGGAAGAAATTGTAAGAATACTTAAAGTAACAGTTAGAGTATTTGAATTTTAAAGCATTTTATTTTCTGATTTTTTTCTCAGTAGATAGTCAACAAATTTATACCTTGATCACAAAACTGAAACATACATGAAGATGCCTCAAAGGCATACCCATGGTCGGCAAACTCTGCTAGGTCTTACCAAACTGCCAATGCTTCAATATTCCTTGGTGTATTTGAAATATTTTTTGAAATAATGCAGCCATGGACCAATGAAAGAGCTGGCTATAATTCAAGCCACTCAATCTTCTATTTTAAGTGTATCTCTGCTAAGTGTTTCCTGTTTTAAAAGCTACAGAAGTTAATTTTCTCCTCTCCATACTATGCTTTTTAAAATCCCCCAAGCATATTTTTAAAATTAACGGTTGTTATGAATAGTGTTTCTGTTTTGTGAGGAGGGAAGCAATAAAGTAGATAGCATGTAGTTTAAAAAGATGAGGGCAATGTTTATACGCAAATTCTATTGAGTTAGGTCTTGCGACTAAGTAGGAAGTAATACGCCATTTTCCCAGGGTGAATTAAGATTTTCAAGGCACTCTAGTAGTTGAGTGGGGTTAATCCTCTTCCTTTATTCATAAATTTAGTACTGGAAAGGACCTCAGAGATCCTTTGGTTCAGCCACCCGATTTTATAGATAAGGAAACTGAGGCTTCCACACTTTAAGTAATTTACTTAATGTTACTTATTTGATAAGTGGCAGAGCCAAGATTGCAAACCAGGCTTGAAAGGGAAAGTGACTCCAACTAACAATCTTTCCATTGCCCCATTCTATTTTCCTTATCTCTCTTTTTTTCTATCCTTACCATCTGAATGGTGTTTTTCTCAGAACATCCCAATGAGGTGTACACCACCATTTTACAGATGAATAAGTGGAAACTTAGTGAAGTAAGTAACGATGACTTTTCCTCTGGTCGCATTACACAGATAGGACTAGAAATAATGATACTGAGGGATGGAATTTGACTTGTCAGGGCATTCCATAGAGGCCTATGACAAAAGAACTGCTGAGGTATGCCCATAAAAGCATGTGTTTTCAGCTGGAAGGTACATTACAGGCTGTTTAGTTCAATCTCTTTTTTTAAGTGAAAAAACTGATGGATGGAGAGGTTAAATGACTTTCCTAAGGCTACACAGTCTGTAACAGAGGCAAGATTTGAACCCAGGTCTCTAACTCAAAAGCTAGTGCTCTGCACTTTCAGGTACTATAGTTTGCTTGGACCTACCAAAACTTGCCCTCCAAAGACACAGTCTTCAAGAACTCAGGGTTACTTCCGTGACTGGATGAGTCATCGCAGGAAGATTTTAGAAAAGGCAGAAATCCCGATGAGGTTGATGAACTAAACTTCCAATGGAATTCTACCAGGTCTGGCCAGACCTAGCCCCTCTGGGAGGGAGGTGATGCATTCTACAAGTATCTCTTAGTTTTAACTTTGTGTAATGCACCATGTCAGGCAAATGAGGCAGATCTTACGATAAATACAACAGTCTCTACCAATAAGGACAGGCTTCCCAGCTGCTCTTGTCCAAGAAGTGGCTGATAAGAGTCCTTGGGCTCTAGCTTTACTGCATAGGCCCAATACATCAAAACAAGAAGGAAAAAGGAGAGCTACCATTCCTGACCTTCACCTTGCTCGTCACATCTCATTATGCATGTGCCTGGATGAATCAAGCTGCCACTGGGTAAGACTTTGATGAGAGAAACTTTTATGTCACTTAAAAAAAGGCACAAAGAAACTGGGTCTTCCAAGAAGTGTTTACTTTTGGAAGGGATCAGTTTTTATGCACCAACATCATTAGAGCAGCAAAAGCTACATTGTTCCAATTGTCTTACTAAGTGGGGATAATGATCTCTCTCTCTCTCCAAGTTTTTCTGCCTTGGCTCATGAAAATAACAATCAATACAGATGCTGCAAAGATGAAAGCGAACTATCACTAGTTACGGATCGTCAAAAGGGGGAAACTTTTTTTTTTTATAACTGCATTAAGGCAATTCTATTTGTTACGAAAAGGCATCTTCCCTCTTCTCTTAAATTCTTAAAAAAACCCAATTGGGTAGGCTTAATTAGGATGTCAACTTTAATGTGGATACAAATTAAGGAGCTCCATTAGTGCTTGTCACTGTTCAAGGCACATGAACTTCAGAGAGACTTCTAAGGATCCTGTCACATGCCATCCAGCTCTAGTGACTCATCGTGGAAGCCAAGTAGCTGGCAGCAATCAGCACTGTTTTTAAAAAGCTCAAAAGTGGTTTAGCCAAGTTACTTTTCTTAATGGATTCACATTTAGGAAATATTTAAGTCTTATAGTTTATAAGGTGTTGAGTTCAAATGGAAAAGAAATAAAAAGCAAAACAAAGTACTAAAAGGTTGTAAGAGTTTCCCTACCCTCTTCCCATTTCCTACTTGGAAATGTTTTTAATATAAAATCTATTTTCTGTAATTGACAAAGAAAAGAAGTTTTGAGCAAGTTTAAATTGTTTTTTTAATGACCAGATTGACTTTCAAAAAGAAATCTCTGACTAACTACACAGAATAATTGAAAAGCTTAGTGCACATGCATAAGCCTTGACTCAGCTATACTGCTACTAGTTCTATAGCCCAAATAGATCAAAGAAAGGGAGATGACACACATGTACAAAATTATGAAGGGCTGTTCTTTTTGTGGCTGCAAAGAATTATAAACTGAGAGAGTGTCCATCAATTATGGAATGGCTGAATGAGTTGTGGCATATGAATGTGATAGGACATTATTGTACTGTAAGGAAAGATAAAGGGGATGGTTTTAGAGAAACCTGGGAAGACTTTATGAACTGATCAGAGTGAAGGAAGAAGAACCAGGAGAACAATTTATACATCAACAATAATATTGTAAAGACAGTCAACTTTGAAGGACTGAAGAACACAGATCAACATACTAACTATAAGCTCAGAGGATTCATGATGAATTGTGTTACCCACCTCCAGATAGAGAGGTGATGGACCCAGAGTGCAGACTAAGTCATATATGTATAGGTGTGTATATCTATACACGTACCTGTGGTTCAGTCATTTCAGTCATGTCTGACTTTCATGACCCCATTTGGGGTTTTCTTGCAGAAATATGGGGAAGTAGTTTGCCATTTCCTTCTCCAGCTCATTTTACAGATGAGGAAACTGAGGTAAACTGAATTAAGTGATTTGTCCAGGGTCAACTAGTTATACAACTAGAAAGTGTCTGAGGCTGGATTTGAACTCATGAGGATGAGTGTTCCTGACTCCAGGCCTGGTACACTATCTATTGTACCACATAGCTTCCCATAAATATATTCATACACACATATGTTACAGTATATTTAGGCATATGTATATATTAGTTTAAACACACATTATATATTATGTATTTCTAACATACATGCGTATATATGGGTATAATTTTGGAGAATAATCACTGTAAGCTTTACCTCAGAGTGATGATCACAGGTTGCTAGCAGATGGCTAGGAAGAATATGTGCAAAGAGGTGAGATTTTTAAAAAATCTGCTCTTTAAGGTATCTTGATTTAAAAAAAAGTTAAAGTAGTTGAAATGCTGAAGGCATCAGTTGTTCCCCAACACTCATTTTAAAAGGGCCCCTAGGTTGGAAGAGGCTCCTATAGTCAATCAACAGTGCCCACCATTATTAAGTGCCCACCATATGATAGGCACTGCTATTCTCAGAGGATACAAATGTGAGACACTCCCACCTACGTTTCAGGGGGGGAGGTGGGGAGTTGGACATATAACACGTTCACCATAAGTCAATACAAGATATCTATAATATAGCCATAGAGGTTCACTAACAATCTGGAGAATCAGGAAAGATTTGTTGAAGGAAGTAGCACTTGAGCTGGGTCTTGAAAGGACTCAGAAGTTCTGAGAAGCAAAAGTGAGGAGAGGGAATTCTTTGTACCTGGGATAAACTAAGAGGAAAAGTAAAGGTGTTTGTCCCATGGCATTGAGCAGCTAAAAGATATGAGAGAAATCATAAGTGGTTATTCACAAGGGCTACTAGAGAAAGAGAGATGGGTTTTATTGATGTTTTATGCTACAAATTTGAGTTTATAAAATTATGGGGAAAAGTAGTGATTCATGAAGGGTGGAAAGTATGGAAGAGCTTCAAGATAGAACTGACATATGCTATATGTGGGCAGCTGGAAGGTGATAAGTGTGCTTAGAGTGAGACATGCTGAAGACATAAGACTTGCTTCTCCTTGGTGCCCAAGGCAGCCTCAATTCCTCTCTAGCACTTCTACGTAAATGACTGTGCAACGGAATTAATCTACGATTTTGAAAATCCAAATACATAAAGTGTCTTTTTAGCAGCAGAATCAGAAACTTGGACTCAGTCAATGCTCCTGGAAATGGCAGTTCAGTAATCAGGTACCTAAACAATGAACAAGGCCAAATCAATTTCTTTCAATTTAAATTAAACTGCAAATGACAGCTTGAGCCGAAGCCTTCTCACTTGCAACAGCTTCGACTGAGGATGTTCCAAGAGGATGCAAGGACAGGCTGTTTTCCATGGCTTATCTATCTGTTCTCTAATAATGATTTGGTTCTTGGGTTCTAAGAAGCTGATTGCATGTCATAAATTCCTGACATTTTAATGACTTTGGCAGAGCGGCTGGGTCCTTGTTCTCTTGTGATAAATGTGTTAAAGTCATCCAAGCAGTAACTTCTGTGTTTCCCCAGTTGTTGGTAAAGCACTTGGTGCCAGAGATGCCTGGCGTGAGGGTGAAGTAGGGTGAGGAGAGAGAGGAAAAGGAGGTGCCTATTTAACTCATACACCTAGCCTCATGAAACATACAAACTGGATTAATTCCTGTGTTAATTGGTTGGCCTTGTGTGAAACAAACTTAGGAGCACATGTGTGAGTACACAGCACACACATCTCCATTCTCCACTCCAGCCCTCTCTCACGGTAGAACTAATTTGGAAGATGATGCCTGACTTCTTAAAGAAGAAAGGAGACAAATAGAACTCCATGATTTGGAGTTGAATGGGTTTGGATCTAAATCTGGATGTGTTTACAGCTCCTTGAGGATCCGGATCTTTTACCTTCAAGTTGTAAACAAAAGGTGAGACCTCTAGAGGACATGGGAAGGAAGGGAAAGGGAATTAACATTATTAAGCACCTAATATGTGCCAGGTATTCTGATAAGTGCTTTACCAATGTTATCTAATTTGATCCTTGTAACAACCTTGGGAGGTAGGTTCTACTTAATGACCTCCATTTTACAGTTGAGGAAGCTGAGACAGTCAGAGGTTAAGTGATTTGCCCAGGGTCACCAAGCTAACTTTCTGAGGAGGGATATGAACTCAGGTGTTCCTGATTACAGGCTCAGTGCCACCTAGCAGTACCGAAAACTACTGACGGAATTTTATCATTCTGTTAATTACTTAAAGCTATAGCTACTGTGTATTAGAGTCATGAATAAGACTTGTCAAATGAATGGTATAAATGCATCTCTGCAGAGTAGATATGTAGACACACACCCATCTCTGAACACTACAGATATCTGGGAGAGTTCGACTGTTTTGTTGGTGTGTGTACAGCAGTTTGATCCCCTCAAGTGCTAAATTCAAAGCCTGCACCTGCAGACACACTCACCCGATCCTCCTCAGCTCGAATATCTGGCATAGTGCTCATGCAGAGGCTGACTGCAGTGATAGCCACAAAGGAGACAGAGATGCAGGCAAACATCTTCCCTGGAATCCCAGAGTGAGGATTTTCTACCATGTCCCTGAGCTGTCTCATGCACTGAGCCAGCCGATTGCCCTCCTGGAAGGCACAAGGCGGAGACTCATTCACCATCAGCTCGGTCTCATAAAACTGGGCCTCTGCGGCCTCTTCTTCTTTATGCCGAAGTCTCCTAAGGCAGCACCACTCGAGACAGTCCTCCTCAATCCCCCAGTAGGCCAGCTCATCCTGGAAGGAGAGGGCGCACATCTCTCGAAGGAGCCTTAATTTCCCTGCAGTAAGGAAATTCATAATGGTCTTGAAGGCACAAGGGTTGCGATCAAAGAAGAATTCATTGCTGCTGACATCGTAGTCATCACAGACACTCATGATCTCATCATGGTTGTGACAGGACTTCAGCCGCTCCAGCCGGGTCAGAGGGCAGTTTTCAAGAGTAGTCCAAGGGAGTCTATACTTGATGCCGCCCACATTGATGATGACGTGCTGGGGCCAGTCCTCACAATAAGTGGGGCAACAGGAGTCTTCTCCTGGATGCAACAGCCTGGCTTTCTTGTAAAATAAGCCTTTCTTAGCCTGCACCTTGCACAGCTTCTCGAAGCCATTGTAAGAATAGGGGGTGAAGTTGGGGTCGGGGTTCCCAGAGAGCAGAGCCATTTCCTGATACATTGGTTGTGATCATGGAGGTGTTCAGCCCTCTTTGAGGTGAGAAGCCTAGATCTGGAGAAGAATGAGAGATTGGATGGCTGTGGGGGAGCAGTGTCTGCAAAAAAACAAAACAAAAAAATGCAGTATTAGAGTAATGAAAAAATATTAAAATATTTGCTTGACAAATACACTTCTCAATGACTATTCCCTCTTTCCCTTGCCTCCCAGCATGCAGATGTTCATAGTTCTGGGGAAAGATGGATGACTTAGGGACTGTAGTTTCACTCTACACTTTAATCACTCCTTTTTCTAACCTACTATTAAAGTTATTCAATCACAACAGACAAGTCACTTTATCTATCTTGGCAGCTAGGTAGCTAAGTGGATAGAGCCCTGTGCCTGGATTCAGGAAAACCTGAATTCAAATCCCATCTCAGAGGCTTACAAGCTGTGTGACCCTGGGCAGGTCACTTAATCTCTGTCTGCAATCAGTTTCCTAAACAGTAAAACAGGGATAATAATAGCACCTCACCTCACAGGGTTGCTGTGGGGATCCAATGAGATAACCTTTGTAAAGTGCTTTGCACAGTGCCTGGCACATAGTAGGCACTATATAAATACTTCCCCTATTCCCTGCTTCAGGCCTCAGTTTCCTAACCTATGCCTGAATAATCTGTTAGATCCCTCCCAGCTCCAACATTTTACAATTCTAAAATTCTAACTCCCAAATGTAATTTGATGGCCAAGCGTTTTAATCCCATCAAACCTCCTTCCAGAGGCACTTAAGCTGGATAATTTAACTTCATTTCTCCTTATTTCCTTTCCCCTGAAGAGCACAGGAATAATCAGAAAGATGAAAATGGCACAAGTTAAGTAAACAGTGAAAATAAAAGTACAAATAGTAAAATAAAAAGTAAATAAAGAAAATAAAAAGTAAAAATAGTGCAAAAAGTAAAAAATAGATAATCTACAAACTAGGAAATTTTATAGCTTAGTGAAAAGTTTCTCAAGGTCTACCATAACTATCCCAAACACTAAAAGAGGGATAAATTTCTTCAAAAGCAAATCAGTAATTCACCCTCTTTTTAGTGTTTAGGGTAACTGTTTCAAGGCAAGAAAATTTAAATTTACTTGTGGCAAAGATTACTTTTTAAAAAGGCAAAGTATCTTAGGAAGTATTTCTAATACTTTGGATAATAGTCAAACGTATTATACTTCAGAACTGCTGTAAATGTCTGGCTAAATACTACACCCAGGTGTTTACACACAAGATAAAGTTGTGGCATGGAAGAGTGATGACTATGAACACACACACACACACACACACACACACACACACAAAATTAGTTCTGCAAAAATAAAGCCAGAAATATATTCAAATCAGCTCCTAAAGGGAATTCTGTTGCTAGTATGAATGATTGTTTCTGATGAATTTGTCCTAACATCCATTAGACTTCTGTGATACTTGTGTTGATGGGCAGATGTCCAGCTATGAATCACAGGGAAGGATCTGCAATGATGAAAACTTCCTCGGTGCTCACATACCACCCACTTACTAAGCTTGTGGTACATTTGGCTCTTTGACTATGAGATGCCTCTTCAGGAGTAGCTGTCTGTTAAAAGGTAAAGCTTGGAATGGGTTTCTTAGGATACATTTTTACTGAACTAACTTCATTTTATTTTAGGAAATAAATGAGACAAGCAGAAGGTAGAAATACTATGTTTATCTTTAATGAATGTATACTTCTAGCACACTCAGCCCGGCATCTCAGACTTGTTAAATACTTTTAGCTTAGTCAACACACTTTAAAAAGGCTGTTTCAGATGACATGTTAATGAGACTAATTCACTCTGGTGCAGTTCGGAATCTTCCCATTTTAACTTTTATAGCCAGGGAATAAACATAACAAGCTAATTTGCTAGTGCTGAAACATTCCCTTTTAGTACACTATGTCTGTAGTTTGCAAATGATGTCACTGAGACAAAGCTATAGCAGCTTATTAGCAATATCACGTGATAGGCTGTTTGTTCTTTAGTGCCCACTAGGGTGGTTTGTCCTTCCACAGTAGTAGATGGAATCCTTTCTGCCTTGCCTACTTAACCTGCTCCTAACTTATTTCCTATAGTAACTGTCTAGAGATAATTTCTACCTCTTCAACCAAACCTGGTCCAATGAGTGCAAACCACTAGAATTTCATTGGCATTATTAATGTATCCTTGATGGAGCTATGCATTAGTCCAGCTATTCTGGATACCTACTTGGAACTATGCCCCCAATGTATATAACTTTGACCCCAAAATATGACTACTAGCCCTATAGCTCCAAAGAGATAGAGGAAAGAAAAGGATCCATATGCACAAAATTATTTGGACCAGCTCTTTTTGTAGTGGCAAAGAAATGGAAACTAAGAGAGTGCTCATCTACTGGGGAATGGCTGAAAAAATTATGGTATATGAATGTAATGAAATACTACTATATTATAAGAAATGACAAAAAGATGATTTTAGAGAAACCTGGAAAGACTTGTATGAACTGACACGTTGTGAAGTGAGTAGAGCCAGGAGAACAATTTATATAATTGTTGTTCAGTCATTCTTCAATTGAATCTGACTCTTCATGACCCCATTTGGGGTGCTCTTGGCAAAGATACTGGAGTGGTTTTCCATCTCCTTCTCCAGCTCGTTTTACAGAAGATGAAACTGAGGCAAAGAGGGTTAAGTGACTTGCCCAAGGTCACACAACTAGAAAGTGTTTGATGCCAGGTTTGAACTCCGGAATATGAGTCTTCCTGTTTATCTATACAATAGCTGCCCATCAATACAATGCCAACAACATCGTAAAGAAAAAAAATCTTTGAGAGACTTAACTCTAATGCTATGACCAACCACTGTTTTATTTTTTCCACTTAACAGTATTTTGTTTTTTTCCAATTACATACAGAATTTCCAACATTCACTTTTTAACATTCTGAGTTCCAAATTTTTTCTCCCTCCCTCCTGCCCCCCCCTCCCCAAGATGGCATGCAACCTGATACAGGCTATACATGTACAATCATATTAAACATATTTGCACACCAGTCACGCTGTAAATGAAGAATCAAAACAAAAGGGAAAAACCTTGAGAAAGAAAAAAAAGAGAGAAAATAGTATGCTTCGATCTGAATTCATACTCCATAGTTTTTTTCTGGATGTATTAACACTCTGGCTAGTAGCTTCTGTGGGGGCGTAAGATCCCTCCCAACAGCCAGCACCCAGGAGGCTGCCAGTACGCTGGGAAAGCACAGGTTCTTTTTATCTGCAACATCTGGGCTCGGCCGAGAGCAAGGGCTGGCCCAGAGTCACGCTTGCCGCTGATCCCACACCACCCGGAAAAGGAAAGAGAGCTCTTCAAGCTGTCCTCTCCCCTCTTATAGAGTTTTTGACATCATCAAACGCCGCCTGAATGACCAGGGCCAATTGGTTCTTGAGTTGGCCCCTCCCCCTAGCGTAGACTAGGTTAACACCCAATAGGGCGTGGCTCTGGAGTCAACACCTCCTCTCAGCCAGCCCCATGACTCATCACACAGGAAGTTCTCTGTTCCCAGGCATGGTTGATGGGCTTCCTGCCCCGGAAGAGAAGCCCCAGCACCCAGAGAGGCTCAGTGAGGTAAGCTGAGTCACTCAAAGAAAACAAAGGCCACTCTGGCCACAGATGTGGATAGCATTTTCCATCATGAGTCTTTTGGAGCTGTCTTAGATCACTGTATTGCTGAGAAGAGCTAAGACAAGTCTATAAAAAGTTGTTCATTGCACAATGTTGCTGTTACTATGTACAATGTTCTCTTGGTTCTGTTCACTTCACTCAGCATCAGTTCATGTAAGTCTTTCCAGGTTTTTCTGAAATCCTCCTACTCATCATTTCTTAAAGAACAATAATATTCCATTATATTCATATGCTACAACTTGTTCAGTCATTCCCCAATTGATGGGCATCCCCTCAGTTTCCAACTCTTTGCCACCACAAAAAAGAGCTGCTATAAATACTTCTGTATATGTGAGTCCTTTTCACTTTTTACATTCTCTTTGGGATACAGACATAGTAGTGGTATTGTTGGAGCAAAGGGTATGCACAGTTTTATAGCCCTTTGGGCATGGTTCCAAATTGCTCTCCAGAATGGTTGGATCAGTTCACAATTCCATCAACAATGCATTAGTGTTCCAATTTTCCCACATCTTCTCCAACATTTATCATTTTTTTTGTCATATTAGCTAATCTGATAAGTATGAGTTGTTTTGATTTGCATTTCTCTAATCAATGGTGATTCAGAGTATTTTTTCATATGACTATGGATAGCTTTAATTTCTTCATCTGAAAACTGCTTGTTCATATCTTTTGACCATTTATCAATTGAGGAATGACTTGTATTCTTATAAATTTGACTCACTTCTCTCTATATTTTAGAAATGAGGCCTTTATTAGAGACACTTGCTATAAAAATTGTTTCCCAGCTTTCTGCTTCCCTTCTAGTCTTGATTGCGTTAGCTTTGTTTGTGCAAAACCTATTATATTTAATATAATCAAAATTATACTTTGCATTTCATGATGTTCTCTATCTCCTCTTTGGTCATAAATTCTTCCCTTCTCCATAGGTCTGACAGGTAAACTATTCCTTGCTCTCCAAATTTGCTTATGGTATCACCCTTTATGTTTCAATCGTGTACCCATTTTTACCAACCACCATTTTAGAGGACTGATGAGAAAATATGCTATTTGCAACCAGATAGAGGGGTGATGGACGCAAGATGCAAAATGACACTGACATTTTTGGACATGGCCAATGGGAGAATTTGTTTTACTGGACTATGCATATTTGTTACATGGATTTTGTGTTTTGTTTTTTCCAGTTGGCAAGGCTGAGAAGGAAAGAAAATAAATACTTGTTTGTTTAAAAAAAAATGTAAGGGGCAGCTAAGTGGCGCAGTGAGTAGAGCACCCGCCCTGGAGTCAGTAGGACCTGAGTTCAAATTCAGCATTGACATGCTTACTAGGTGTGTGACCTTGGGCAAGTCACTTATCCCCAATTACCCTGTCTTCCCCCCTCAAAAAAAAATTTAAAAAAATGTAAAAGGTTCCATTGGCATATACTTTCAGAATCTTAGCAGTAAAGAAGAAAGATGAAACAAAATGTACAAATAGTTTACCACCTAGAATCTGAGAAATTAGTAGGCAGGTGAAAGCACCAAAAAACCCCACATACTCATACACACACACACACATATGCATTAGAGGAAGTGTGGTATTGTACTGAGGAAGTTTGCTTTGGAGTCCAGAAGACATAGGCGTTCAAGCCCTGTCTCCAACATGTACTAATTCTGTGACTACAGGCAAGTTATTTAACTTTTCATTCAACTTTCTAAGCCTATAAGTTATAGATGATTATACAGTGATAGTATATTTATATACACATGATAAGTTATAGATACATAGTTAAGAGTGTGTTTCTATATACACATGATAAGTTGCAGACATATAGTTAGAGTGTGTTTATATATACACACATCTTTTGTATATATTTATGCCTAGAGAGAGCTTCTACACTGGGGATTCCCCACAATGATGAAATCACAAGTCTGGACCAAAAAACATATGCATGCATATATTTTAAATGGTGATGGACTTAACCTGTGACATCTCAAATTATATGACAAAATGATAATAATCAAATCAAATCATACAGGCAGAAAAAATGACCAGTGGAACAGGATATATATCCAAACTATTAAAAGAGCTCAATAAATGAAAAATAGAAGTAACATATTAAAGGGGAAATAAATCAGTATTTAATAAATTTGGGGGGGGGACAACTGAAGGAAGAAGAATTAATTTGGATCTATTCCTCATACCATTCACTGTAATAAATTATGCTGGATCAAGGAGTTAACATTTTCAAAAAATCTATTTTAAAAACTAGGAGAAAATGTAATAGCATTCCTCTTTTGGTTAGGGAGGAAAGATAAATTCCTTACTAAGGAAAATAATTTTTATCAGAGATACTATAGATATATTTGAAAAGACTAAAATAAACTTTTTGCACAAGGAAATACAATAAAATATTAAAAGGAAACCAACTGAAAAATATACATGACAAGCATAATTGATGAGCATATTGTTCAAAATTGATAAAGAATTTATATGAAGACGTATGGTCAATATCTAGATTTCAGGTGATCCAGTGGTTTATATGTTGGACAGTAGAAAGACAACTGGATTCGAAATCAGGAGACCTGAGTTAGTCTGGTTCTACTTGATTCTCTTAGCCAAGTCATTGTATGTGCCTCAGATTTAGTTTCCTCATCTTTTAAATGATGGGGTTGGGCTAAATAATCCCTCAGGGGACATGTAGTTCTAAATCCTGTGATCCTAGAGACAGAAAGTAAGTCATCACACAGAAAAAATAGCAATTAAAAAACCCCACTTTTAAAGGTACCATTTACTGGCAAGAATAAAATTGACAAAAATCCAGAGTTGGCTAAGCTGGGAAGAAATAGATGCACTTGGACATTGCTATTGGTACTGGAAATTGTCTTAATCTTTCTGGATGGTAATATCGGGAAGAGCTACAAAACTGTTCGGACCTTTTGACCTAGTAATTACACTGCTGGGATTATTTCCCTAGGAAACAACTTCAAAGGAAAAATAAGTGATTTGTCCTCATAAATTCATAGCAGTCCCCTGAATAATACCCCAAACACCGTAAACAGCAAACAATGATATGTTGATGTCCGTGATAACTAAATAAAATGACAAGAATATGGGCTGCACAGACCCTTGGGGTAGAAAGTAGGTAAGGAGAAATATGCAATGTAAACAAAAGTACATAAAATGAAAAAAGTAGAACGTAAAATAATACACACTCATAGAATGATTATGCATATAGAAAACATATGTACGGGAAAACAATTTGCAATCATGTAAATTCTCATTAGTTTCCCACCTCCCCCCAATGGAATTAAGTTCCTAACGTGAAAAAAAATCACTAGCTGAGCTCTGAGTTAATGCAGGGACTGGGGTGGCATTTGGAGGAAAAGGAGGAAGTATAAAAGAGGGATGAAGACATGCATATTATGGCCATTTTGGGTGTGGTAGAGAGATAGTAGAAAGAGTACTAGAACTTCAGTTAGTACTAGTTCTGACTTTGAGTTAGAAGACACCAGAGTTAAAATATGACTTCTGACACTGAATAGGTTTGTGACAATGGGCAAGATATGAATTGTCTCTGAATCTTAGCTTTCTCAAAAGTAAAGAATGACAACAACAACAGGTAGCATTTCTTTAGTGATTTAAGGTTTGAAAGAACTTTTAGCACATGAAAAAGTGAGGCTGAGAGATTACGTCACTTGTCTGAGGCAGATTTCAAACCCTGGTCTTCTTGACTTCAAGTACAAAACTTTAGCCGCTGTGCCACCTAGCTGCCTGTAAAATGGGGATAATAACCCTTCCTAGAGATGCTGTGAGGATCAAATGAGCTAATGTATGGAAAGCACTTTGCAAAACTTAAATATATAAATATAATTTATTATTATACAATTTCCCCCTTGGGTGCCTGGAATGCAGTTGTTTGCCGTGGGGCCATATGCACACAATCACTAGATTACATTTTAGGATATTCACTATGGGAACATAGTAGGAGATACTTATTTTCAGGGCAAAATATAGCCCTAAAGATCAGTACTTTGGGTTCTTTGATGTAGCAGCTTTATGTTCTTTCCATTGCCATGTAATACGGCCTCTACTAAAACCTAGAACCCAAATAGCCTCAGGAGACACATTTCAGATGTAAGCAACAGGTGGAAAGCAGGTGGGCCAACCTCTGAGGCCTGAGGAAGAAAAGAAAGGGGATGACATGGAGATGGTCATGACTGAGAAGTGTCTCTGGGTGATTATAGTGGTAGGAGGTCTTCCTTGAATTTTCCTTATCTTTCGACCCCATGAAACCCTTTCTCTAAGTCGTTCATTCCTTTCTCAGTTCCCATTTCTATCCTTCAGTCTATTATTCCTCTTTCTGACAAAGCACTTGTTCTAGACCATAGCAGCCACCATTAGTGGTTCGGAGCTGAGTGAATTCTAGTTTCTACTTTCCCAGCAAGTGGGGAAAGAACTTAAGGAAGAAAGGAAGGAAGGGAGGGAGGAAGGGAGGAAGAAAGAAAGAAAGGATGGGAGGAAGAAAGGAAAGAAGAAAGGAAGGAAGGAAAGAAAGAAGGAAGAAAGGAAGGATGGGAGGAAGGAAGAAAGGAAGGAAGGAAGGGAGGAAGGGAGAAAGGGAGGAAGGAAGGAAGGGAGGAAGGGAGGAAGGGAGGAAGGAAGGAAGCAAGGAAGGGAGGAAGAAAGGAAGGGAGGGAGGAAGGAAGGAAGGAAGGAAAGGAGTAAGGTAAAGGGGGGAAGGAAAAAGAGAGGAAATGAGGAAGAGAGAGGGAAAAGAGGAGGGAGGGATAAAAGGAACAAAAGAGGGAGGGAAAGTAATGGGGGGAGAGGAAGGAAGGAAACAAGCATTTATTAAGCACTATATGCTAGGCACTATGCTAAATACTATACAACTATTAGCTCATTTGATCCTCAAAAAACCCCTCATACTAATGTACTAACTCAAACTAATATAATTCCTATTTTATAGATGAGGAACCTGAGACAAAAAGCGGTTAAAATGCCCAAGGTCACAGCTTGTGACTGAGGCCAGATTTGAACTTGCATCTTCCTAACTCCAGGCCCTGCATTCAATCTACTGTACCACCAAGCTGCCCCAAGTAAGTAGAAACCAAGGGGGTGCCTATCAATTGGGAAATTGCTGAACAAATTATGATATAATCATGTTTGGCATGATATTATTGTGCCATAAATAATGACAAAGGAAATAGACATAGAAAAATCTGGGGAAATTTGTAGGAAATGAAACAGAGTGAAGTGAGTAGAACCCAAACCATATGACTATAATATAGTAAAGAAAAACATCTTTGAAAGACTTAAGAATTCTGATTAATGCAGGGACCAACCACAACTCCAGAAGACTAATGAGGAAGGATGCTTTCAACCTCTTATTAGAGGCGCACAGTGAGGCATACATTTTCAGACTTGGCCAATTTTCCCTTGACTATGTTTATTACAAGGAGGACTTTTGGGAGACCAGAGGTGGGGAAAGACATAGGGAAACTACGTAAAGCATAGTACCTGGTACACAGTAAGCACTATATGTGTTTATTCCCTTCCATTCCCCTATGTTATAAGAACATATGCATATATACTACCTGCTTCATAGCATGGTCATGAAGAATGCAATTTTTAAACTGAGATAATATTTAAATTGTTCATGTGTGATAAAATATATTTTGTGTTTAATGCTTACAAAACACTTTCCTCACAACTATAAGAAAGGAAGGAAGTACCAGCATTTTTCCCATTTTATGGATATGGAAATTGAGGCAAGTGATTTACCCATAGACAGTAAATGTCAGGTAACGATTTGAATCAAGGACTCTTTTTAATGCAGTCTTCTGTAAGCTGGTGGCTTAGAGAAACTTAGCAAAGTTTCAATCATCTAAGAGAAGGAAATGGGTTCAAAGGTACCTTGTATACGTTAAAAAACCCAAACTGGATAATAAAATATATAAGGCTTTTCTTATTTTCGGAGGAAACATAAATCAATGAATGGCAAACTCAAAGAAACCCCTCTAAGTATTATATTCCTCAGGCATTTAAAACATATTAGTAGACATAAAATAACCAGTATGTTCAATTTCTGTCATACTATTTTAACACCCAATCAGTTGGAAGGTTTGATAATTAAGGCCAGACTAACTGAAGTTTGACTTCACTTATAAGAGAAGGCCACAAGTCTTGAGTCTCTTTTCCCTAGAGGGCAAACACTCAAAAGTAAGAGAACACACACATACTTCTTTCCTCCTGTAGCCATGCAGCAACTTCTTACTGCCTATTTCCTAGTTGGCCATACCACTAAGGTCCCTGGAGCACCTGAACCCATTTATTTATAAACCTCTGATTACTGGAGGCAGCACCAGTGCCATACTCCTAGCAGGCTCAGGGAAAATAAACCAGCTTGGAATGTGTGAAGAAACAAATTAAAGAGAAAGTCTCTTGAGGAACTGCTGGAGGTAACACACTTTGAAAGTGTGTTCAGAGAGTGTATATAGGACTAGAGGTCCCATTATGCAGGTGAAAGGGAAAGAAAATGAAAAGCAGGAAAAAGACAATGAGTTTTTTAAAGGTTAGAAAATGAATCTGTAGCTAATTATTCCAGAGTTGATCTGAGCATTTTCTAGTCAGGATCAAATAAAAAATTAACTAGAACTGACCAAAAATTTATTTGGTAGACCAAAATTTATGAATTTCACCAAAATGAGGGAATGGATTTTTTTCTTCCATAAAACATTTTTTTTCTTTGGGAGAAAGCTCTTATTCTGCGAAAGGGGGGAACAATCCTGAGATTTCTGTTTGATGAACTGAGTTCTAAGCCTTTAAAAGAAAAGAGTCCCTCATTTCCAGCTGTCCAGAAAAAAATGTTTGCATTTCCTCAGGGTGTTGTATATGTTCACAAATGCTGAACATTTGTAGGATGGCTGGATTTAGGTAATTCATTCAATAAACAGTTAGCTGATCAGTAAGCCTGATATAATCAGGAGCCTCTCTGCACCTCCAACATGGAAACAGGAACATACTAATAGCCACTGTTGACATGATGAGAATGTGTCATCAATAGAGTTTGACTAAAGTGTGCAATCTTTTGTTGCTTACTGCAGATAAGAAACTATTTAGTGGCACTAGTTTGGTATCAGGGCAGCTAGGTGGTGCAGTAGATAGAGCACAGGGCTTGGAATCAGGAAGACTCATCTTCATGAGTTCATATATGGCCTCAGACGATTACTAGCTGTGTGACCCTGAGAAAGTCACAGTTCCTCATATGTAAAATGAGCTACAGAAAGAAATGGCAAACCATCCAGTATCTTTGCCAAGAAAACCCCAAAATGGGGTCATAAAGAGTTGGACATGACTGAACTGACCCAACAACAACTTGGTATCGAGTATTTTTTTAATGCCTAACTTTCCATGGAAGGAAATCCCAAAAGTCATTTTGGATTCTTTCGTGTTCAAGATCATTAGTCATCTTTCCCCATTATCCTGCCCAAGTTCATGGGCAGAAAGCAATGTGGTTACAATAAAATACTTATTTCCATCAAATTCTTGACAATGTGATTAATTAAGAGGTTATGTGCTTCAGCTCAATTGGGTACTAGACCATATCACTTTTCAGTAACTCCAATAACATTAACCAAATTAATTAAAAAACTTATTGCTGTTACCTAAAAACTAACACCAGACCACTCACTGAAAAAAGGTTTTATTTAGTTCAAAGCCTCTAAGTGAGGCCACTTCTACACTCACCTCAAAGTTGTTTGTGCCACATTCTACCCAGTTTTGATTGGCACATCATTGTACGGTGTGCTGCCCAGATGTCAGGATTCAGTGGCAACTCTTGAACTTTGAATTACTGATGAATATCTGTTGCTCTCTGCAGTTTCTTGATATGGTCACTATGGAACATATTGGTCTTTGGGCTTATCAGTTCATGCACAAGTAGGGGCTTAATAAAGAGCATTTCCTGATGACAATGATAATGCTGTCCCAGTTTTACAGAGTGGCCTCTAATCTCCCAACCTGTCTCTCAAGTTCCTTCCAGCTCAAAAGAGTCCTGTGGGTGTGCTTCAAAGAGCACAATCAACCAGCAGAGCAGAAGGCTTATTAAAGATGGAGTGGATATGGGTATCTCTGAAAACCCAACAGCATTTTGGGGGAACTGTAAGGGTAAAGAAAAAGCTTTTAAAGTCCTTCCATGACTTCCTCAAAAATCTTAGCAGCATCTATATGAAATGATTGACTGTAAGACTGGCTTCATCAAAAGTTGATAAAATATTCATTCAACCAGTGTTTATTCAAATACGGTACATAATGCTCTTTGGTCATAAAGTATGCTAGACATTTCAGAAGATGGAGTCTATACCCCTGAATCTTGGCCGGTCTCTTTTGAAAAAGCTAGTTTCTTATCCTATTATCCACAGGGAGGAGAGAGAAAAGCTTCACAAAATCTCATTCATCATGTTGGAAAGCATATTATTTTGTGTTGTTGAGTATTTCAGCTGTTTCCAACTCTTCATGACCCCATTTGGGGATTTCTTGGCAAAGATACTGGAGTGGTTTGCCACTTCCTTCTCTAGCTCGTTTTACAGAGGAGAAAACTGTGGCAAACAAGGTTAAGCGACTTGCCTAAGGTCACAAGCTAGTAAGTGTCTGAGGTTGGATTTAAACTCATGAAGATGGGTCTTCCCGATTCCAAGCCCAGTGTTCAACCCACCACACCATCTAGCTGCCCATAAAATATATTAAGATCCCTGTAATAGAATTAGTATCTTATCAGGAATCCCTCACAAATGGTAATAAATATTGAATCATATTCACACTTCAGAGGCATTGTGCCTGAGAGTTAATACATCAGTTAGTCAATCAGTCAACATGACATTATTAAACATCATTAAGGGCCTACTATATTCCAGGCATTGTGCTAAGCACCTATGATACAAAGAAAGGTCAAAGATAGTCCCTGCTTTCAAGGAGCTTACAATCTAATGAGGGAGACAGTGTGCAAACAACTATGTAATTGGAGATAAATCAACAGAGAAAAGACACTGGCTATTGGGAAAGGCTTCTTGCCAAAGGTGAGACTTTAGCTAAAAACCTGAAGGAAGTTAGGCAAAGAGAGTTCCATACACAGGGGACAGTAAGTAAAAATGGCTGGAATTGGAAGGTGGAATGTCTAGTAGTGTAAGGAGAAGTAAGGAGGCCAGTGTCACCCATCTGCAGAGTTGGGGGAGGGCAATGAAAGGAATAAGAAGACTGGAAAGATAGGAAGGGGTCAAGTTATGGAGGTCTTTAAAAGCCAGACAGTTTTATATTGGAATCCTGGAGGCAATAGTTATAAGGAGATATTAAATTTCTTTATACACTTTGCTCCATTGCTGGTCATTTGAGTTCCAATCCAGCCACCTTCTAGACACACCTGCTTCCACTATAGGGCCTTTGGTCTAAGTCAGTGAGAGTCATGTTGATTCCATACACTTGAGTTTCAAGCAGCCCCTGATTTTCTAGAGCTGTGGTTGTGTTCAGTTTCCCCATGACTTTAAGATTCAGACAGATGTCATAACCTGGCCCTTTCCTTAATATCACTTATAAATTGAACTTATTATTAAATCACAGGATGAGATTAAATGAGAAACAATGAATGAGGTGGTGGTGCTCCCAGTTTGTTAGCAAAGAAGTGAGGTTTTTATTGTAACATAGCTTGGCTGGATTGTACCTAAGCAGAAAATGAATGATAGAGGACACCCAGGTAATAATTGCACAGTAACGCAAAGTAACACCATTTAGAAGAGATACTAGGAGACACAAAATCACAATTTTAAACTCCCCAATTAACTTGGGGAAGCAGTGTGAAATGGTTTATAAAGACCCATATTTTAATCCTATCTCTGCCATTGGGCAGGTAACTTAACTATTCCAGACCTCAGTCTCCCCACTGACAAGGTAAGGGAGTTGAACTATATGAGATCTAAGTTTCCCTTTGATTGTAGCAGTCTAGATTCTATAATAACTCCAGGAGGCAAGATCAACAGACAGTATGACCTGAAGTATAACAAAAATTGTAAGTTCTACTACTCTGATGACTGAAATTATGCCAGAGGAGGCTAACAAAAGTATTTCTCATCTGACCAGTTTCTGGCTACACCATTTATTAACCATTTGACCTTGGGCAAGTGCTAAGTGGCACAGTGGATAGACTGCCAGGCCTGGAGTGAGGAAGACTCATCTTTCTGAGTTCAAATCTCGCCTCAGACACTTACTATCTGTATGACCCTAGGTAAGTCACTTAACCCTGTTTGCCTCAGTTTCCTCAACTGTAAAATGATCTGGAGAAGGAAATGGCAAACAACTTCAGTATCTTTACCAAGAAAACCCCAAATGGGGTCACAAAGACTTGGACCCAACTGATATGACTCAACAACAAACAACAGTCAATTAACTCCTCTGAGCCACTTTCCTTATCTCTCTGCAGGCGTATGATAATATATATGCACAAATATTACAAATACCTGACCAGCACACCTCCTAGGACATATGCTCCATGGAGGAAAGGACCAAGTCTTACTTAAATGTTGCATATCACCCAACCCCTAGCATAGTGCTCTCACTCAACGGGGGCTAAATAAAGGATTGCTGTATTGAGTCATTGCATCAGATAGGTGAGAGAGCAAACACACAAGATAGGCTGAGTGGCAGACCAAGAAAAGGGCCTTGATTTTGCGATCAAGGTGGTCTTGAAGGTAGGATAAGCATCCTCCCTTCATGTACCATGCCCATAAGGTATGAAATATTTTGATACCTTGCTGCAAATGAATACAAACATTGTTTCAGTAATTAACATTTAAATATCATATGTAAAATGAAATGCAATTTGCAAATGAACTGGTTGTTGTGACATGATTTGAAGTATGAGACATAAAACATAGATTAGGTTGAATGTAAACTATATCCTAGGGAGTTGGAAGAGTTCAAACAAAGCATCTTTCTGCACTGCTGGAGATTAATGATACATCATTGTAACCAACAACATCTACATAATTCTTTTTTTAAGGGCATGACATTTATGTACAGCAATACAATGCTTACCTTGAAATAACGCCACTAAAAGGAAGACTTGCTTGGTTCCAATTAAATGTCATGATTCACACTCACTCCTGATCTTAGCCCCCACCAGAAATATATACAGAATACCTAAAGAGCACACATCACATATTTCAACACATTAATTAGAGCTCCAAAGAGGAGGCATATTTTCCCATTCTTTAAAATCCCATTGGGGCTCTTGCCTCTTCTAATTTTGTAGAGACATAAAATTAGCAGGAAAAAGATATATGTTTGTGTAGGCCTTTATAGCTTAACAATTTCTTAGGGTAAAATTTATTGCAGTTAAATAAGTTCAGAGAGATAATTCTGTTTAATAACCCAAAATAATAAGGTACAATAGATGGAACTAAGCCAAGTTTCTGTTAGTGTCAATGAAGCTAGTCTCAAGAATCCCCAAGATTTATTTTCTTTTTTCCTCCTTCTAACACTTACAGTCTTTGCTGTTTATAATATAAATATCCTCACTTCTGATGAAAATAATATGACCATTATCCAAAAGTGATAGGATATTCTATCTCAACTAAGTGGGTTAGACCATACAGCTCTGAACACACACCTACTCCTTATTAAACTTTTCATATGTTTTCAGAGACAACCTTAACCGAACACAGCAATACTGACACTAAAGCATTCCTCAATAGTGTTATATTTTAAAGTTATTTTCCAGAAGCTTGTGTTACTCATTTCAGTCTTGGATTGCTAGATGTTCTATTTCAAATCATTGCATTGTTACCTTCGATCAAATTTTTTTTGTATGTTTCAAGTAAATATAGGCAAATATACCATGCCACCAATACAAATAATCACATTGTTGTTCAGTGGTTTTTTTAGTTGTGTCCAACTCTTTGTGACCCCATTTGGGGCTTTCTTGGCAAAGATACTGGAGTGGTTTGCCATTTCCTTCTCCAGCTCATTTTTACATGTAAGGAAATTGAGGCAAACAGAGTTAAGTGACTTGCCTAGGGTCATATTGCTGGTAAGTGTCTGAGGCCAGATTTGAACTCAGGAAGATGAGTCTTCCTGATTCCAGGCCTGGCTCCCTATTCACACTAATTCGTGCTAATTAGGAGAAAGACTATTTGAATTGCTGAATATCCTGAATTATAGAACTTTTTTACAGAAACGTAGTTTTATTATTTTCAAGCATAAATAAAATAAGATTACAAGATAAGAGACAATGTAGAATAGTGCAGTGTTGTCAAACTTAGAAAGAAATGGGGGCCACTAAACCATTTGTAGGGATTCTTGTGGGCTGCATACTGACCTAGAAAGCCATATATTAATATTATCTGTGTTTTACTGTATTGCTATTTATTGTATTAAATATTTCCCATTTACATTTTAATCTGGTTCAGGATGCACTCAGAAGTGTTGCAGCCTGTGTGTTTTAGACCTCTGGCAAAGTGGATTGAAGGGCAGCTAGGTGGTACACGGATAAAGTGAAGGCCCTGGAGTCAGGAAGACTGGAGTCCAAATCTGGCCTCAGCCACTTAGTAGGTATATGACCCTGGGCAAGTCACTTAACCCTATTTGGCTAAGTTTCCTCACATATAAAATGAGTTGGAGAAGGACATGGCAAACCACTCCAGTATCTTTGCAAGAAATCCCCAAATAGGGTCATGAAAAGTCAGATACAACCGAAAACGACTGACCAACAAAAATAGTGGGTTGAGAGCTGGTTTCAGAGGAAGGAAGACCTACGTTTGTGTTCTGTCTCTTGGTTCATAGTAGTAGTGTGACTTTAGACAAGTCAACTTAACCTCTAAGTGCTCCAAGCAACTCTCTAAAACTAAGTTGCCGAGAAGGTTCTGCATTGCTTTGGTATGAAAGGTTGCCCAATTAGGAGTTCCATACCTCATGAAATGATAGGTCCAGGCCAAAAAAAAGAGTAATGATTTTAAAAAGAAGTCAAATAAGATTGTACTAGAATTTACGCATCTAGATGAGTGTTGCTCTTCCAAATAGTTCTTTTGGAAGGCTACATAACTTATTCTAATGACGTCAGTGCTTAAAATTTTCTTTGAAACTTCCCTAGTTGTCCCAGCCACTTATTTGAGGGGAATTGTCTTTAGAGGCAGTTTTTGAGCTACACAAAGAAACCAATCTCATTGCCTTTTGGACATTCCAAAATGGGTATTTCGTAGGCATCAATTATGTCCAAAACAGAACTTGTTAGTTTTGTTCCCAAACCCTCACCTCTTCCAACCATCATCCTCCCAGTCACATAGACTTGAAACTTAGGTGTCACCTTGGGTGACTGGGACTCCTTCCCTTCTCTTACCCCACACATAATCTGTTGCCTAATCTTGTCATTCCTACCTGTGCTACATTTCTCCTTTATGTCCCCTTCTCTCCACTGACATAGAAATAAACTTAGTTAAGAATCCCATCACCTCTTGTCTGGACAACTGCCATACTCTTCTAAGCGTGTCTCTATTCCAATCTATCCTCCACTGAATTAAGACAATTTTTCTAAAATGTAGATCTGGTCATACTACCCCTCTGTTAAACAAACTCTAGTAGCTTTCTACTATTTCCAGGATCAAACAGAAAGCCCTCTGTTAAACATTTAAAAATTCTTTATAAACATGCTACCTACCTCCTGACAGAGAGGTGATGGAGTGCAGATTGAAGCATTTGGGAAGTAGGGGGCAGGGGGTGGGAAATGTGTTCAGTGGTTTTTTCAGTTGTGTTCAACTCTTTGTAACCCCATTTGGGGCTTTCTTGGCAAAGACACTGGACATTTCCTTCTCCAGCTCATTTGCTTTGCTTGATTACACATGCTTGTAATAGTGATTTTATTTTTCTTCTTTCTTAATGGGGATGGGGAAGGGAAGGAGGAAATGAGAGGGGGAAAAAGGCAGATATTAATTGATTGAAATAATAAAAGATGAATACAAAAATAAAGGTCTTTATAAACTGGCCTCTTCCTACCTTAACAGTATCCTTCCATGCTTCCTCCACTGCACATACTCTATGATCCAACCACACTGAACATGACACTCCATCTCCAGTCTCCATATCTTTTCACTAGCTGTCCTCCTGCCTCGAATTCTCTGTCTCCTCTTATTTTTCTGACACCCTTTAAGACTCAGCTCAAATTTCGCTTCAGGTATGAAGCCTTTCACATTCCACCCTAATGCCTTCCCTTCTCAGAATGGTTTCCATTTGCCCTGGATAGATTTTGTATGTATTTAGTCACTTATATACTGTCTTCCCTATTAGAATGTAAGTTCCTTGAGGGCAAGGCCAGTTTTTGCCTTTTTTGGTATCCCCAGAACTTAACTCAGGGCCTGGCATATATTAAGCACTTAACAAATGTTTGTTGACTGACTGTATTCACACCTACCTTACTTTTGATCTCAAATGGCATTTCCTAGGTTGATGATCTACTCTATTCACCAGATTTCATGGAATCTCCCATCCAAAGGGACCTCACAGTCCATGTAGTCCATCACCTACCTGACCATCATCATACAGGTGGCCATCCTGAAGCAAGTCATTCTGCTTTTGTACCACTCTAATTGGGACAATGTTTTTCTTGACATTGACTTAAGACCTGTTCTTCTGCAATATTGCTCTTCTATACGATGGCCTTTCAAGTATTTTAACAGAGATTTCATGACATACCCTTCCCAATTTCTTCTTCATGCAAATATCCTCATCTCCTTCAACCCATTCTACTATGCCAGGATCTGGAGACCCTTCCTTGTTCCGACTTTCCTGTTTTGGATTCTCTACAGTTAGAAATGTTTTTCCTAAGATAGAGCATCTAGAACTCAACACAATAATCTAGATGTCATCTGATCAGGGCAGAATGACAGGACTATTACCTTCCAAACACCATTCTTTTCTTAATGATGCTTTTTAATGATTTTGTGGAATATTCTATTACACAAAGGAAATTACCACCCCCCCCCCAAATTACCTAGTTCCCTAACAACCACTCAGAAATTAGGTCCCTAGAACTTAGTACTCAGTCTTTTCTTTTTTCTCCCACCATGAGAGCTTGATTTAAAATGGCTTGGAGGTGCGTCTTAGTTAAGTCCTCTGAAATTTTCTGCACCTTCCAAGTTTTTGTTCCCACTACTCATTGGGATTTTTTTTTCTTTTAAAAATTTTTTTGTGACCCTGCCCCCACCAAAGGGATAAGAAAGTAGAGGAGATAAAACTCCATCTCTTTATTTTTTCATTTAGATGTAGCTGAATAGACTATAAATGAATTATAGGTTTTAGGACCCTGAAGCAATCTGAAATAAGTAATGGCTTTAACAAAATCATCTTCCTTAATTCAATTTGTATTGAGTCAGCTTTAGTGCACTGTAAGTCAGCAGTACTTGAAATGGAGAAATGTTTCCAAAAATTCCAATAGTACAGCAAGACTTCTTGTATGCTTATACCAATTCAAATTAAATTATACCAGGTTTCTAGTTTTCAACACGTTTTATATCTTATAATGGATTTGTTTTTTAAAAGCTTATGCACCATCAACTGGGGAATGTCTAAATAAATTGTGGTACATAAATATAATGGAATATAACTGTTTCTGAAAAAAACAAAAATAAATTCAAAGAAAATGGGGATAACATATGAACTGATGCAGGATGAAGTAAGTAGAATGAGGAAAACAATATAGGCAATGACTTCACCAGTATGAAGAGAAAACAAGGAAGAAACTAAATACTTAGTATTTTAATAATGGAGCTTTGCCGTGGAGAAGAATTAAGGAAATATACCTACTTTTCTTCATTACAGAGGTGAAGGACTATGGGTATAGAATATTGCACATACTATCAGATAGACCATATGTTGGTTGGTTTTGTTGAACTTCTATCTTTCATTTTAAAACTTTGCTACATGGTTTGGCTCACTGTGTAGGGGTAGGAGAACTTGAAATTAATGATGTATATATTTTAAAACATATATAAAAAGACATTTTATTTTAAATTTTTAAAAAATTAGGTTAATTTAATTTTTTAATTTAAAGCTCAGGCACTAAAATAGGTTTTTTGAATGACTGCCCAGAAAAGTTATCATGAAAATAAGAGAGGTTTGATGTAACATAATGACCACAGGAATTAGAGCTTACATGCCTTACATGCTAATGTGTCCAATGCTCTCATGTTATAGATGAGGAAACTGAGGCTGAAAGAAATTTAATGACTTCCCCAGAGTCACATAGCTAGTAAGTGTCTGAAACAGGGTTGAAACTCAGGTTTTTCTCACTCTCAGCTGGGCAATCTAATATACTATTCCACCTAGCTGCCATATATACACATACATCTGGTATATATACCCTTTTTGAATTTAAATTAGTTACAATCATATGAAGTAAGTTTTATGATACAGTACTATGAAGTGTTTTTAAGCCCTTAAGGCATAATATAAATGCCATTTGTTATTATTGTCATTGTTATTTTGAAAGTTTAAAAGAAAAAGTTGCCCCTTTCTTACTGGTTCACAGGTGCTTGCTCTTGGAGCAACCATGAGTTCCTCTTCTCTCCTTCACATTTGGAGGTCTCTTAGGAGCAACTCAAACTAATTTACATAGCCTGGCTCAGCTGCCCTGAGAAAGATGCATTGAGGAAGTAATGAAGAATGGCAATCTGAGCTCAGAAATACTCAATGGCAAGTGTTGCTGCAAACAGGATAGTCACTACCTATGTTCTAGGAAGGGAGGCTAGAAATTGACTATGAGCTAGTCCAAAGCAAAAGAGATTCATCTCAGTGGTTCATGAAACAGCTATTTGTAAGGGCAAACAAAATGGGACGTTTTACTGTTTTTTCTTTTGGAGTGCTTCTCAGCACTAAGGCAATCAAGTGCCTTTGATTGAGTCTTGCCTTTGTTTGTAGGAAGACCCACACCCTTTTGCTAATTAGGTCATGAGAGGTGTGAAGCCCTCAGGCCCTGGAAAAGGCCCCAGAGGATGGCCATTGAACTCAGAATTGAGAATCTAGAATGCTCAGAACTGCAGGAGGAGAGGTTTTGCTTTGGGGGCTCACTCACTAGAAGAGTGTTGTGTGATTTGACAAGACTCTAGGTAGTGGTTAAGGAGCCCCTCCTCCCCTGGCTTTGAAAAACCCAGATGTTGGTGCTTTTGTCTCTGGTAACTATGTATGTAATGTCTTGGACAGATAGCTAGAAACTGTGTCTGCTGATTTGTGTTATTTTGCTCTGTTTATATAATTTCTGCTTGTGTTTTCTCTGAAGTTCAGGGTGTTGACTTTTTCCCTCTGAACTAAATGAATGATATATGTATGTTTAATTAAAGTGAGATTGTAAACCCCTTAAAGTTGCTTTCCTTAGAAAAGCAGATCAAAGAACCTGTGCTAGCAGCCCTCCTGTGTACTGGTGTTGTTGGTCTTACACGGCCACAGTAGCAGCAAGTAGCATTGTTGTTACAGTATTCCTTTAATTACCTCAAGAGGTTCTTTGTATAGAGGGTGGGCCTACTGGATCTTAATGTAAAGGGACAGATTTAAATAGGCTATACTCAACTTCCCAGTCGAAGGAAAGAGTGTCAACACTGTCAGATTAAATGCCAAATGGGCCAACTACTTTAGATCAGGACCTGGAGAAGAAGTAGATAGAACCATTTGCTGGATCATAGCCAAAGAGCAGAAAGGAGCACAACAACAACGGTGAGAAGGAGCTGTGATGCCTGCCATGGATAGATAATACTTGTAATGGGTAGGATCTGTATAGGGAGTTAAAATATTTGTCTTAGACTAAATTATCACTTATTTGTGGTATTAATTGGTTCAACTAACTAATTCTTTGGCTTGTTCTCATAGGGGTTACACTAATTAGCTTCTAAAGTTTCCCTTTAACATTCTATAATTCTGTGATTCCTTCCTTCTTAGACATAGAGGTAAGTTTTGCCTCAGCCCAAGGCCACAGATTCTAAATGCAGAAAGTCCAAATTTGCGAGGTGTTATTGAACTTCAAGAACTTGCATAATATTTTTTTTCCAAGAGTGTGGATCCAGTGCTTGGTTCAAGTTTTTGAAGCTATTTGTGTGATGAGAAGCTTCCTGCTGCAGTAAGCTTGGAGTCCTGATGCTAACCTCAGGATCTGCAATGAATGCAAATGAGTAACACTTTTTTTTTCAAGATTAGTGGGAGTTGTATGCCTGAATCATCCTAGGAAGACTGGAGCCACTTGTTTTAAACTTATTCCAAAAACAATTTTAAAAAGAAAGATTTGTTTAAAAACTGAAGTCAGTGGGAAGTCACAAAATCTACTTTACATATGTGTCCTCAGAAATAGTCAACCAACATTTCCATTCTACAATTTTGGCAAGCCAAATGACACAGTAGACAGAGCATTAGGCTAGGAATTAGAAAGATTTGAGGTCAAGATCTAAATCTAAGGTTAGCTGTAAGATCATTGGCAAGTTCACTTCTTGGAGCCTCAGTTTTCTCTGGTAAAATGGAGATGATCCTTGCATTATTAAAAGGCTGTTGTAAAGAAAGTATTTTATGGTTTAAGTGCTATGTCCATGTTAATTTTCATTTAAGAGACCTGTTGTGGTAATTAAGGTGGGACTCTTTTATGGTTTTCTCTTTTGGAATGCTGAGGTAATCAAGTACCTTTGATGAGTCTTGCCTTCCAAATGTAACAGCAAGCAAAGCGAGCTTTTTGTTGTCTTTGTTTTGGAAGTGCTTCCTTGGCACTAGGGAATCTGTGATTTGAATCAGGAGACTTTGACGACCTGCTTACATCAAGAGAAGGCCTAGTTCACATGAGTTCGAGTCGCATGGTTATGATGCCCTTTGACCCTGAAGAAGCATTTAGGTCATGTGGGTTTGACTTGCATGGTTGTGATGCCCCGTGACCCTGAGATGTGTATGTAAGATCTGAGGTTGGCATTTTGCTTTTGGGGGGCTCACTCATTGGAAAAGTGTTGGTGTGGAGACTCTGGGTAGCTGTTAAAGAGCCTCCAGCTTTGAAAACCTAGATGTTGGTGCTTCCCTCTTTGGCAACTGTGTATGTATTGCTATGGTCAGACAGATAGAAGCCTGTCTATTGATTTGTGTTATGTTGCTCTGTTTATAATTTCTGCTTGTAATTTCTGTTTGTATTTGCTCTGAAATTCAGGGTGCTGATTATTCCCCCTGAACTAAGTGAATAATATATGTATGTATTGTTAACCCCTTAAAGTTGCTTTCCTTAGAAAAGCAGGTCAAAGAACCTTTGCTAGCAGCCCTCCTGTGTGCTGGTGTTATTGACCTTATACAGCCACAGTAGCGGCAAGTAACACTGTTGTTACAAGACCATAATGCAGCATACATAATAAATACTCAATAATTGCTGAATGAATTGAGGGAGAGGAATAAGAAAAAAATAATAATTCACTTTTTGTTTTATTTGGACTCAGAGACAAAAACCTGAGTTCAAATCCAATGTGCCAATGTATCTCTATCACCTACCTTGTATACCAAATACAAATCCTGTGTTTGGCATCAAAGTCCTTCATAACTTAGTTCCCTCCTATTTTTACGCTTTACTCTCTGCCCCATACTCTTCAATCCAGTGACACTGGCCTCCTTGCTGTTTCAAGAACAAGACATTCCTCTGTCTCCGAATTTTTTCTGCTCGTCCTCGTGCCTGGAATGTTCTCTCTCTTCATATCCAATTACTATCTTCCTTTAAGCCCCAATTAAAATTCTATCTTCTACAAGAAGAAGCCTTTCTCAACCCCTCTTGATTCCAGTGCCTTCCCTCACTTAATTATTTCCCATTTATCCTCTATATAGCTTGTTTGTACATAGTTCTTTACTAGTTGTTCTCCCTCAGACTATGAGCTTCTTGAAGATAGGGACTGTCTTTTGCCTCTTTTTGTATCCCTAGGGCTTAGCATAGTATGTAAGCACATAGTACGAGCTTAATAAATGTTTATTTTCTGACTAGTGGACAAGTCACTTCATCTCTCTGAATCTGTTTCCTCATCTGCAAAATGACAATAAAAATATTTATACAACCTGCCTCACAGGGTGATTGTGGGGGAAAAAGTCATTTGCCCTAAATATGAGTTAGGATCATTATTATTACTAGTATAGGAACTAGAAATGTGAATTCATTCTGAAAGGTCTTTCCTGACCAGATCAGGAAACTCCCTCTATTAATTTAGGACAGCACCTTGTCAGCAATTTATAACTGGTTCTGGTTCACACAACCAGTATCTATCAGAGGCAGGGCTTTCCGTGTGAAGGCCAGCTCTCTATACACTATACAACATTGCTCCTCATCACTCATTCCTATTACCATTCCAGGAAAAAGTAGAACCTCTTTTAAAATCTAATTTCATTTTAAATCACAAATTACTAAAACATCTTACATTTTCCTTTTAAGGCCATCTTCAGAGAGTTTTGGTCATAAAGCTCTCCTAATTAATGTCATCTTTTTTGAAAGGAGGTTGTTATTCCTTAAATTCTACAAAGTTTTCTGGGTTTGGGGTTTAATTGAATGGTTAGTTCTGATAACTCTTAATTGGAAAAGAGTTGGAGACTTCTTTATTAAGCTCTTTAAGACAGGTCAATAAAAGACACAATTAACTAGTGCACTTTAAAATGTCTGGAATTCAATTCAGATGTACAGTTCAGAAGCATACTGATATCACTTATAATTTGGATATACTTAATTCCATTTTAAAAACTATATTCGTCACATTAAAAAAAACTTACAAAATGTTCTTAAGCACATAATTTCATTCAGAATGATTTGTTTTTGTTTTGCTTTTTATCCTAAGTAGACCATTATTTTAATGGATATAACATTTTCTATATCAACACAAATGAGAAATTTATAGAAAACAATCAGTAGCTTTCAGTGCATTAGATTATGACCTATTTGTTGTACTATCATAATGGAGAATAGAAATAGACTTTTTCCTTAACCTAACAGCTATCCTTAAAGCAGGCTATATGCATAAGTACTTTTCTCTACCTCTCTGTATAACCAGTCACCAATTGTAGTAAATATATATTCTCCCAAAGGAACTGGCCAGTACCCAAAGGAACAGAACTACTAACAGAGGTGAGCTGGCAAGACTGCTATGTTCTCTTATGATAGTGTTAGATGGGGCCCCTGAAGACATGTAGAATTCTGTCTTGGAGCCTCTTGCTACTTTTCACAGGTTTGGTGTGGCTTTTTTGAGTAAACAATTATACAAATTACAGCCCAAGCCCCGATCCAGTATGACATTTTCCCTAAACAGACCACTCAGGAGAGCAATTCAATTTGTGTTGTATACAAAAACAGTGAAAGCTGCAAGGCAAGTAATTAAATTGGTAGCCATCTCCTGCACTCATACACAAATGGATGTGATCTCTTATAGTCACTCAGATTCAGGGAATGGGATAGTAACCTCCTAGGGGAAACTTATTCAGGGACAGGGAAGCTGTTTAGTCACTGGACAGATCTGGTGAGGAAATTAAGTGAGCCATCATGCCAGCAAATAGGCATAATTTTTATTTATTCTCTTTCATTGTTTATGTTTTTCATTTTTCCCTGTATTGCTATCTTTACTATTTTTATAGTAATGTTAAATAACAGTGGGAAAATTTACTCAATTTACTCAACTTCCTGGGAAATGTCAATTGTTCTCCAATGCTAATAACACTAACTTTCAGTTTTAGATAAATACTTTTTATCATATTAAAAATATTTCTGTTATTCCCGTACTTTTGTTGGGTTTTTGGCACAAGTGAGTGTTAAGTGGAAGAAACCATCAATTGGTCCTCTGTTCCCTATTAGCACACTGTCAGTGGCCAGCACAGAGATTTGCTAATGCCAGGAGTAGGGAACCTTTGGCCTGGAGGCCACATCAGCCCCTGGGTTCCTAAGTGTGGCCTTCTGCCTGAGTCCAAGTTTTACAGATCGAATCCTTTTATTAAGGGAATTTGTTCTGGGAAGTTTGGATTCAGTCAAATGGCTGCACTTGAGGACCTAGAGGGCCACATGTGGCCTTGAGGCCAAAGGTTCCCCACCCCTGATTGGGCCAGATTAGAATCTGCTGAAGCCTTGAGATCTAGCCTGGGGTCATCAGGATTCCACTGGGACTCCCATCTTCCTGAACCTTGCCTCTCACTCTCTGCTCTCATTTCTCTCTCTCTCTCAGCTCAGTGCCTTCTACCTATTGCTACTCATGAACACACCAGGACTATGGAAATTGAACCCAGGCTCCTTTCCATCTCTGTTTAGCATATGGCTCCCCCCCTTTTTTTTAAATTTAGTACCACCTAATATACACACAAAGCATCTCTTCCCCAAGTTGATCACACCTTCTCCAATGAATAACAATTAACAGTTGCATTGTTCATATTAATTCAAACTATTTTTTTGGTATATGTTTTTTAAAACTATAGATGCCAAACTTTCTACATGAATGACAGTCAACAAATATATATAGATAGATAGATAGATAGATAATGGGAGCATATGACAGTGAGAACAACAAGTCACATCAACAAGATAACATGCCTTTCTCTTTAATCATTGATATGCAGAGATGGATGATTGGAAGGTATATGGAATGCTTATCAATAAGGAGGGGTGGGATCTCTTTCAAAGGAACCTAAAACCATGTACCTGGAAGAGGCAACTAAAGAAAATGTTCAGGGCTGAGAAGAACTGTGAAATTTTGTTCTTTTCCCCCTTCCCCCACATTAGTCATGTTGCAAAAACAAAGAAACAAACACAAAGCAAGAAACAAAAAGAAAGGGGGAAAAGTATGCTTTGATCTGCACTCAGAAGTCATCAGTTCTCTCTCTGAAGGTGGATAGCATTTTTCATCATGGATCCTTTGGGAACTGTCTTAGATTACTGCATTGATCAGAGTAGATAAGTCTTTCACAGTTGATCATTATTACAATATTGCTGTTACTGTATACAATATTCCACTCATTCTGCTCACTTCACTTGGCATCAGTTTATGTAAGTCTTCCAAGGTTTTTCTGAAACCATCACCCTCATCACTCCTTATAGCGCACTAACATTCCATCATGATCATATACCATAACTTGTTCAGCTATTCCCCAATTGCTGGGGAATCGCTTCAATTTCCAATTCTTGGCCACCACAAAAAGAGTTGCTGTAAACATTTTTTGCATATAGGTCCTTTTGCCTTTTCTTTGATTTCTTTGGATACAGACCTAGTGTTGGTATTGCTGGGTCAAAGGGTATTGTGCTCTTCATTTCAAAGAGCTTGGCCCCTGGAACAGAGATTCTTCTGCAACAGATGAGATGCCTCATTAGCCATCCTAAGGGAACAAGACAGGAAAGGTTGGGTTTTTTTCTTCTAATTCTTAGTTAAAAGTTTCTGCTCTTTCTTAAAGAGCTGGAGAAAGCCCATGTCCCTTTATATTCAGGGAAGCCCGTACCCTTTCTTTAAGGAGATAGTCAAGGAGTTTAGGTATATCAGAAGCTGAAGACTATGTATTCAGAAGAGTAACATTTGGTGAAGTAGTGTCCACTGAAGGCAATGAGTCCAGTGGAATTAAATCTAACAGCAACATCTGGCAACCTCTGCAATGGAGACTACATATCTGCATCACCAGCAGGGATGACAAGTCCAGCAGTGATGACAAGTCCAGCAAGAGAAAGCCTGGCAGGAATAGTATGATGATGTCTCTAGAAGATATTAGTTTCCAAACCCTGCGTATTGCTTGGCCACGTGTTCCACATGCGCGTCTATATTTCTTATTGGGTGCTATATGTATTCCTGGAATGGTAGACTTCAGATTTATGAGGAAAATGTTTTGTTGATACTTTTCTTTGTATTTCACAAAATACATTTGCTTTGAACTAACTGTGTATCTAGCTGACTATTAAAGATAAACATACTGGTTAGGGAAATGTAGATCCACAGAATATGTTAAATCTCAACTAGCCATTTCATACATTGACGGCCTTATGATTTGGGGACTGTTCACAAGTCCTACAGGTATATACTAGCTATATACTTGGGACTTTGGTGTAGATCAGGAGTTCTTAACCTAGGTTCTATGGATTTGTTTTTAAAAAATATTTTAATAACTATAATTCTACATAATTTGGCTTCTCTTGTAACCCTGTGAATTTTATGCATCTGAAAACATCATTTTGATGAAGAATCCACAGGTTTCATCAGTCTGCCAAAAAAGGTTACGAATCCTTGGTCTAGACACAGCACGCTGATTATAAAACACTGATAACCTTTCAAATTTCCTTCCTTTCCTATGATTCCGGACTCTTGGGCCTATCCCCTTTTCGAGATGAGGAAACTTAATGAACACAGTTGAGTTACTTAGCAGAAGTTAGGATACAGAGTATATCAAATGCCCTGTTTGTTGGCTTGCTGCTAAAAACCATTAAGTAATTTAAAATGCTTTCCTTGAAATTGAGGAAAATTCACATGTTTATTTGAATTTAAGAGTTCGCAGGTACATGGTGGGGGCAGGGACTAGAAAGCAGATATGGAGTACATTTAGATTTGCAATTTCTAAAGGCATCTTTTAAAAAAATTCATTCCTTCCTGCATCCCTGAAACTTCAAATGCTTTCAACAATAAGCATTTAGCAGTCTTTTCTAATAGGACTTCTACCTTAAATTAAACCACACAATGCACTCCTGAATAAAGACAAGGGAATCATTCTGCAGAATTGTTAGTGGAATACTGAATGACCTAATATTCACGATTTTATAACAATACATTATCCCTCTTATTCCCCAGAAGTCTCATTTCTCATTCACATTTTAAACACTACCAACTGTTTATCTAAAGTACCAACAAAATGAACAAGGCTTCAGTTTTATATCTCTAACACACACAATTCAAATGGTAAGATAACATTAAAAAACACAGTTCAGATCTTTCTTTGTCAGGAAGGTTACTATTTAACTTTTATGACTTTTTTTTTTATAAAGCCTTCAATTATTTTCCCAAGAGTAAGTCATCCAAGTTGAACATTTTCATGCTAATGCTATCTTATCAGGTTTCTGTAACATTTTATCAACTCCTTATGAACTGATAACATTAACTCTTCCTCTTTGGAAAAGAAAGTCTCCCATTTACTCTATTTGCCAATTTCACTAGATTATGATGGCCACTTCAGTCCTGGGATGAATTTGTGACCTTCTGAAGTTAAGTATACTCTCCAAAATTCAACCAAATCTTCTTATACCATGTAAAACTTGTCTAAGTTTTTCTATAAATCCTTCATAGAGGCTCCAGGTTTCTCTTCCTTGGGGGGAGGGAGGTTTTCCTAGGTCCCACCTCCCCAGGTTTTCCTCTGGGTCTTTTAATATTTTGTGGACACTAATGGAACACTTAGTGGTATGTTCTTTTGCTCTTGATACATGACTGATCCAGCTCTTACTCATTTAGTGTCTAATTGTCACTTTTTTACATTATTTCTTGTGTGGAAGTCATAATCATTGGTAATAGATGGAGCACATATAGTTCTACCCTGTACTTTTCATTGTCCTTTGGGCCATGTTTTCATTCTTTGAAGATCATGGTTCTATGATTTTCAGTCATATAGGATTGCCAGAAGAATATTCCTATTGAAGAGAAAGGTTTTTGATGTCAGAAAACTTCCTGGGATGAAAGTGTTGTACAATTTCCCAAATGCGATCTAGCCTTTTTTTCCTTTTATTCAATTCTGAGTCCATATCATTATGCATCTATGGTGCATTCACCTAACAGGAGGGCAGGAAACAAGCATTTATTAAGTGCTCATTATATACCAGGCACTGACTGCATTTGCTGAGGTTAAGTGGTATTTACCTTATCTTCAGCCCTTTGAAGAAAGTATTTAAAATATGCACGTTTGATGAATCTGAGTATTAAACAAGCTTTTGCCTCTGTTATTTTTCAATGTAGCAGAGTTTCAGGGTTGCCCACACTCATGTGTAGCTATTGAAGTTGGTGTTATATTAATCCTCAACTCTATTTTACAACATATTTTTCACCATCATTTTCTTCCACTAGTACCTGTACCTACTTTTGCACTGACACCAATGAATAGCAAGGCACATATTGTTTTGGTTTTGAAATACTGTGAAGGTCTTCATGGAATTTCTCCATTCCATCTTCTTGTAAAATTCTTCATAGAAATTCTCTGCTACTTCATTCACTGTGACAAATACTGGTACGTAAGCTACAATTATCTTCATGGTAGCCTTTTGGCTCGTCATGAGCAATGAAAGTCATAATGACTAAGTGTTCCAAGGAATGTTTTTTCTGTCTTTGAGCACAAAATAAAACCAATTGTGCCAACTCCCTTCTTTGCCTCACTGAGAAGGTGGGCACCAACATCTTTCCATATAGCTGCAACTTCCTTATGTCTCCTAACTTCATTTATATATGTGATATGAATATCAATGTTGGTGCCATTCAGTTGCTGCACTAGTGTCTTGACTTGTTACTCTTTGGACTAATTACTCCCAATTAGAATGCCCACAGTTAAATTCATGTTTATAGATTATGTAAAATTGTAATTTCCAGCACCTACTGCATATTAGATGTGTATCAATGGGTACTTTCTCTCCAACAACAGCTTTGCTCTTCCTTGACATGACTATCAACAAAAAACCATAGGTTGAGGTTGGGCTTTTGACCAGGCAGTCTGAAGTTTGTTTCTTTTATGATTTTTCCTCTTGCCCTTAGTAAAATAATGGACGTTCAGGAGTACCAAACTATAAAATTAAAAAGTTACTCCTGAAATGCTCTGAAGTCATTGGATAGTTTCATATTTCCTCAAATTCCTGCAGCAAAAATTCCATTTGCTCATTTCTAATCTTTGCTGAGAACTTAGGCAGACATTTCCACTGATTCCTATGCTATCTAATCTGGGAATCTCTAAGAAACCAGAAGAGCCCTGGAAAAGAGACTGAGTCAAAGCCCTGTCTCCAAGTCAGCTCATGAAACCTGCCACTTTCAAGAATACTTCTCGGGTGCTTTACTGTCAACCTCTGGAATTCTGCCAGGGGTCAGTGCTTAGGATGACAGATTTAGAGCTAAGAGGGGTGTGAGAGATCATCTAGTTCTTGGCTCAGGATGATTTGACATTTTTATCAGTAACAGATAATGAAATAGAGGTGTCCTCATTAAACCAAACCCATGACTTCCATTAGTTTATTCAGAAAACATGGACATTCATAATAAAATAAGCTTGGTTATTAACTGCAATGCTTTTGAAACTTTGTGCTTCAATATTTAATATATCATTAGTAAGAGATTGCCTTGAAGGACTTGCCTATCCTATGTCTTTCTCGCTTTATTATGTGTCACTGCTAATAATGAGCTGCAGGTTTTATTCGATCTTTCTCTGAAGCATCTGACAATAACCACTGTCAAACACAGGATAATGGATTTAAGACCATTGTTCTGTCAGTATTGGGATTCTTCTGGTTACATTTTCAAAGAGCGAGACATAGATGAAGTGAGAGTGAAAAAGCTGGGTCAAAAAGCTAAAAGAGAATAGTCATACAGCTTCACCACACAGATTTTTAGTGTCTTAGAAAAATACCATGAAAATAGAAAGCTCTGAAGCTCATTCTATGTAGCTGTCTAATGAATCAACAAACCACAGCCACCAGCTGCTTATTCATACTCCAAGTTATTAGCTTTTCTTTTTCTGGGTAGAAGATTCTGCCTGGCACTGTGACTGATCATCTTTGAGCACATGCAAAACTGAAATCTGTTCCAGTGCCACCTGAAGTCGCTGCTACAGAGAAAGTGGCCTACAAAGTTTGCTCAAAGAGAGAGACACAGAGAGAGAGAGAAACAGAGAGAGACAAAGAGAAACAGAGAGAGAGAGAAAGAGCGAGAGAGAGAGAGAGAGAGAAACAGAGAGAAAGAGAGAGGAGAGAAAGAGAAAGAGAGAGAGAGAGAGAGAGAGAGAGAGAGAGAGAGAGAGAGAGAGAGAGAGAGAGAGAGAGAAACAGAGAGAAAGAGAGAGAAGAGAAAGAGAGAAAGAGAAAAAATGACAATGACTGTGTCTGTACAACTCAATCTCTTACTAAGTCTTAACACAAACTTTCTAAGTGAAGCCAGCCTCCACCTACAGTCCTTCCTTTGGTCCCCTGCCCCTGAATTAGGCTCATTTCTGCCTTTGTTAACATTATTTTCTTCCTTAACAACTGAGGTCTTCTTTTTCAAATCCTACTTCCTCCGTGAACCCTTGCCTGATTGCTCTTGTCCTCGTTAACTCAGACTGTTAAGGCTAGATAAGACTTTGCAGATCATTTAATCTAAGTTCCCCAATTTTTCAGATGAAGAAACAGTGAACCAGGAAGGGGTCCTGTCAAACGGCCACACAGTAAGTGGCAGAGCTAGAACTCATTTTCTGATTCCAAGTCTAGCCAGAATTCTTCCTATCACTCTATGACAACTGCTTACTTTTTCATTCCACTTCAAGTCTGTACCACAAAATCTAGGACTTGATAATATTGTCTTCTACCATTTTTAACTTTTATGTATGTAAGTCATATTTCCCCAAATATACTGTAAGTTCTTCAGGGACAGAAACCATATTTCAAAACAATACAATCTTGTGCTAAATTAAGAGAGACTGTGTTAGCAGAATATACCATGTAGACAACGATGCCTCATTATGACATGGAGGTGATCCTGGGTCCTTGAGTTTCTACTAGTAAGCTTTGGCAGGTTCCACCAAGTTGGAAAGGCTTTGTATATGGTCCTGGTGACAGATTAAGATGCTTTCTGAGAAGCAGTCAAAGCTACATATGAGGTGGCTCATCACTAATAGGCCAGACACTTGATGATGGATTCTTTGGCCATGACACCAACTAACAAACTAGAAGAAAAAAGACAAAAGGTCCTCAGTTCTGTGTGATCCCCTCCCACATTTGCAATGATGGTGATAGAGTAATGGGAAAAGGAGACAGAGTGCTAAGAATCGTACAGTTTTTGGACTATTTATAAGCATTAATTTGGCTATTGGTACTTTCAATGTGAGAGTCTTTTCCAGCTGCTAAAAATGGACATATTACTGGAAGAATCTGAACATATCCATCTTGACATTCTCACTACAAATGAAACCAGAGAACAAAAAGAAAGTTGCTGCTAAATAAAAGGATGGCTCACAAGTTCTACTTAGAGAAGCGAATAAAGGAAACTGCGGAGTTGCTTTTTTATCATTCATCAAAAAGAAAGAAAGAAAGAAAAACAATTTCATTGGATACTCGGTCATCTATTGCAGTATTTATGATGAATATTTACAAAAGAATACCATGAAGATAATTACAGCTTATGTATTAACATCTGTTGCAAAAGATGAAGGAAAGAAATTCTATAGGGAACTTGGTGAGACCTTCCAAAGTACCATACATTTTTATACTTGGAGTCTGGTATTCAAAGGTAGCCATAGGGAAAGATGGCAAAATACTGGAAAATAACGTTCAGGAAGGAAGGAAACAAGTATTTATTAAACATCCACTATGTGCCAGGTACCGTACTAAGTGTTTTATTGATATTATCTCCTTTGGTCCTCACAAAAACCCTGGGAGGAAACTGAAGCAGAAGGAGGTTAAGGGACTTGCCTACGGTAACACAGGTAGTACAAGCCTGACAGGGGGAGGATTTAAACTCAGATATTCCTGACTCCAGGCCCAGAGCTCATATCTCCAGTGCCACCTGGTTGGTTCAAGAATAATGAGATGAAACACTTGCAGATCATATGAAAGTTTCACACATAATATTGTGAATCCTTCCTTCAAGAAGAGTGTTAGGAAGCACTTGTCAAGGCAAGAACAGAATAACATTCAAAAAGTGGGACTGATTGTATTTTAACAGACAGGAAACAACTGGCTAATAACGTGGGAGTTATTTCCATATGAGCCATCTGTGTACAGCTGGCCCACTAATTTATTAGACAACAGATTTGAACCAATATTAAATCAGAAGAAATAATAAAAATAAGAAGATAAAGTACTCCACTGAGCTAACTCCAGACTCCTCTACTTTAGCTGATATTTTAAAAATGGAAATAGGAAAAAGAAGGGGAAAGGAAAGGGAATAAGCATTCACATAATACTTATTATTTGCAAGGCATTGTGCTAAGTGCTGTGGACAAATAGAGGTAAAAGTACTTCCTGTCCTCAAGAGGCTCACAAACACTTGGCACCCTGCTGACCAGGAAGCTATATTAGCCAAGAACAACACTGGACCTGGAAGATACAAAAAGTTCCCACGATGCTTATTATTTATGACTAGTAAAAACAATATCTCAAAATAAAATCCATTATCACCTTAAAAGCTTTTCCCCCCAACAAGATGTTTCCAGATATATACCAAAATCATACAAGATTCCCCAAAGAACATAGCAACCGGAATGACTGCTCAACAACCCACTGGATTATTAATATCAAACGAGGCAGAAAACATGGAAACATATGCTTGCCAAAGGTATCTTCCATACATTAGAATTTGAAGAAGAGCTCTCTTTATATAGTAAGGCCTAACACTTATATTTTCCCTTAATTCTGGAGAATTTCATAGACGCACTTTACCCCGGATCATCAGATTCTCATTCCCATCACCACCAAGCCAAGGGCTTCACTTAATGGTGGGTAGTTTCTGTGCATCTATCATTCCCCAATTCTAATTCATGAATAAATAATTATTCCACTAAGAACTCTTTAGGAGCAGTCTTTGGGACATAATAAAGCCTTAGAAATAGGTGCAGATCTTTGTAGGAATTTTTTTTTCTCCCATAAACTTTGAATTTCTTCTGACCGATATGCATAGTGTGCTATGTATTATACAACCTGCCTCCAAATCCACTGTACATGCCAAAACCACCCACTTGAGTGTGGTGCTGACTTACACCAGATTACAACACTGATATACTCCCACAAATACCCCAAATACCTTCAGATTTTAAAGAGAAGGTGAGACCCAAGAAAATGCAAGAGCAGTTGGAACTGAGCATATTGTGAATGAATCCTAATTTTTATAGGAAATGCAAAGTGCAGTTCAAGACTGGTCATTATCTATCCTGTATTGTATGTTTAACTATTTTGTCAAACAATTCCCAATTACATTTTAATCTGGTTCTGGCCCCACTAAGGAGTTTTGTGAACCACTCTCCCTCTCTAGTCTCAGATCTGATGCTGCTTAAGACAGGACCAAGAAGCTTTAACTTACACCTATATCAAGGGGAAAAATAATTATAAACATGAGCTTTTAAAATGCCTGAATCTACAGGAGTCGATATGAAAAAGCATGCATCTCTCTCTGCATAGGTTGTAAGCAGACTTGCACCCTGAATATCACTGTTCCACGCTCATTTGCTAACACTGTTGCCACGAATACTTCCCTGTTAAAAGGGTTCCTGTTATCTCCTTAGTATTGCCACTTACTTTTAATTCATTATGACTGTGCCTTCTCAGCCAAGAGAAAGTATAGGGGTGGCATTTCTGTGCCACTGTCAGCATTATCTTCTTCTGGAGTACTGATACTGTCTAGGGGTGGGAAATGCATGCAAAATTTTCTAGCTGATGGTTTTGACTACAGATCAAATGTAAAACAAATACAAATTGTGATTGCATTGATTGCCCTCATTTACAACATCAAGATACAAAACATTTTTAATGGCATTATTTTTTGTTGCCTTCACACCTTTGTCACCCACAGTCCTCCATCTTTGTAGTTTGGCATCCATTTCTTTTTATTTTTTTGCCTTTATAATATGTACTTTTATTTTTTTTAATTTATTTTTATTTTTAGTTTACAACAGACGGTTCTACATAATTTTGAGTTCCAGGTTTTCTCCCCTCCCTTCCCCCTCCCTCCCCAAGACGGCATGGAATCTCATATAACTACCACCAATGACTTCGCATTGAATTAATTTATACACTAGTCAAGTTGCGGAGAAGAATTACGACCAATGGAGTGAATAATGAGAAAGAAGAAACAGAACCAAAAAAAAAAACAACCCAAAAACAAAAACAAAAGAGAAGAGAAAAAGGCGAGCATGAAGTGTGCCTCAATCTGCATTCACACTTCATAGTTGTTTCTCTGGATGTAGATAGCATTCTCCATCGTGAGTCCTTTGGAGTTGTGCCTGCACTTTGTGTTGCTGAGAAGAGCAAAGTCTGTCAGGGTTGGTCCTCACGGAATCTGTATATCTGTGGTTGTGTACAGTGTTCTCCTGGCTCTGCTCTGCTCACTCGGCATTATGTCGTGTAGGATTTTCCAGGTTGTCATGAAGTCCGTATCATCCCCATTTCTTACGGCACAATAGTATTCCATTGCCTTCATATACCACAGCTTGTTCAGCCATTCCCCAATTGATGGGCATCCCTTTGATTTCCAATTCTTGGCTACCACAAAAAGAGCCACTATAAATATCCTTGTACATATGGGTCCTTTTCCCGCTTGTGTGATTTCTTTGGGATACAACCCTAGAAGTGGTATTGCTGGGTCAAAGGGTATGAACATTTTTATAGCCCTTTGGGCATAGTTCCAAATTGCTCTCCAAAATGGCTGGATCAGCTCACAACTCCACCAGCAATGTAACAATGTTCCAATTTCCCCACATCCGTTCCAGCATTTATCATTTTCCTGTTTTGTTATTTTAGCCAATCTGACAGGAGAGATGTGGTATCTAAGAGTTGTTTTGATTTGCATTTCTCTAATCAGTAGTGATTTAGAGCATTTTTTCATATGCCTATAGATAGCTTTAATTTCTTCCTCTGAAAACTGCCTGTTCATATCCTTTGACCATTTCTCAATTGGGGAATGGCTTGTATTCCTATATATTTGGCTCAGTTCCCTGTATATTTTAGAAATGAGGCCTTTATCAGAGGTACTAGTTGTAAAGATTTTCTCCCAATTTTCTGCTTCCCTCCTAATTTTTGTTGCATTGGCTTTTTTTGTACAAAAACATTTCAATTTAACATAATCAAAATTATCCATTTTGCATTTTGTAATGCTCTCTATCTCTTGATGCGTCATGAATTCTTTTCTTTTCCATAAATCTGATAAGTAAACTATTCCTTGCTCTCCCAAATTACTTATAGTATCAGCCTTTACTCCTAAATCATGAACCCATTTTGACTTTATTTTGGTATATGTTGTAAGATATTGGTCTATGCCCAGTTTCTGTCCTACCATTTTCCAATTTTCCCAACAGTTTTTGTGAAATAGTGAATTATTAGCCCAGAAGCTGGCCTCTTTGGGTTTATCAAAGAGTACACTGCTATAGTTGTTGACTTCTCCATCTTATATTCCTATCCTATTCCACTGATCCACACCTCTGTTTCTTAGCCAGTACCAGGTAGTTTTGATGACTGTTGCTCTGTAGTACAGTTTAATATCTGGTATGGCTAGGCCACCTTCTCTAGCATGTCTTTTCATTAATACCCTAGATATTCTAGACCTCTTGTTTTTCCAGATGAATTTTGTTATAATTTTGTCCAGCTCAGTAAAATAATTTTTTGGTAGTTCGATTGGTATGGCACTGAATAGATAGATTAATTTAGGTTAAATTTACATTTTTATTATATTAGCTCAGCCTAACCATGAGCAACTGATATTTTTCCATTTATTCAGATATGACTTTATTCGTGTGAAAAGTGTTTCATAGTTATGTTCATATAGGCCCTGGGTTTGTCTTGGCAAATAGACTCCCAAATATTTTATAGTGTCTACAATAACTTTGAATGGAATTTCTCTTTCTATCTCTTGCTGTTGGGCTTTGTCAGTAATGTATAGGAATGCCACTCAACTGAAACTGCTCTCTCCAAGACCACTAATACTCTCTTTATCTCCAAACTCAATGGTGCTTTTTTCGCTTGCATACAATTCCTATGGGCTTAGTCTTAGCTATTCCATTTAAGAAGAGTAGGGCCTGCCTCCATCATGCATGAATATGGCAGGCAATAGAGTCTGTTCACAAAAACAAAATCCCAATCCAGGAAATCAGACTGGAGGTGTAAGTACTGAGAAATGTGTCAAATGCAAAGAAGAAATACCCTGGACTAAGAGAAGCCCAAGGGAGTGAACCCAGGATACCAGAGTAACTTCACATTAAGTAGAACCTTAGAGAAAAGAATGCCTTGGCCATAAGGATTACAATAGCACCTGGAAGGAATGAAATATTAGCTATAAAATATAAAGTTAAAGGAAACTATACCTGAGGAAAGAATGACAAGAATTAAGAGCTTAGAACATATGGTGGTAAATCTTACCTAAAATTAAACTCTTTGAAAATCATAATGTACCAAAATGAAAGCAACAACTCCACAAGGCAAGAGAAAATATTGAAATAAAGTGAAGAGATGAAAAGAAAATAGAAGACAATATAAGGAATATACTATCCAAAAATGGACATGGAAAATGACAGCTATTTTCAGCAATACAATGATCCAAGACAATTCCAAAGGACCTAAAATGAAAAATGCTATTCATTTTCAGAGAAAAACTGATGGAGTCTAAATGCAGATTGAAGCATACTTTTTTTTACTTTCATTTTTGTTTTGATGTGCATTCTCTTCTGCAACATAGTTAATATAGAAATGCTTTGCATGACATGACTGCACACATATAATCTACATCAAATTACTTGCCTTCTCAAGGAATGAGAAGGGGAGGGAAAAAGGGGGGAAGAGAATTTGGAACTCAAACTTTAACAATAATGAAAAAAAATTCTTTACATGCAATTAAGAAAAAAAGAAAATGTGAAGAAATGGACATGAAAAACAAGTGGAAGAGAGATTATCTAAAGAAACATCAAAATACCTGAAAATCATCACAAAAAAACCTTGGATACCATATTTTGAGAAATCATAAGTGAAAACTGCTCAGATCTCTTAGAAACAGAGGGAAAAGTAAAAATAAAAAGAATCTATTAGTTACCTTCTGAATGAAATCACAAAATGAAAACTCCCAAGAACATTATAGCACAAACCTAGAGTTCCCAGGTCAAACAAAGAAAAAATACTGTAAGCAGGCAAAAAGAAAGTGTTCAAGTACCAAGGATCCACATTCAGGATCACACAGGAACTTAGCAGCTGTCACTTAAAACAAGAGGAGAACTTGGAATATAATATTCTAGAAGGCAAAAGCGGGGGGGGGGGTGCCAACAAGATTAATTTATTTGGTAAAACAAAATACAATCCAAAAAGTGAAAAATGAATCTTTAACGAAATAGAAAACTTCCAAGGATTCCAGATGAAAAGGCAAGTACTAAATAAATACTTTAAAATGAAAATAAAAGAGTCAAGAGAAACATAGAAATACTTTTGACCATTTGAGAGATATTGTGTGATGATTATTTACGTAAGAGGACAAATGACTATTGTCCCAGGAACTCTAATATCTTGAAGAATCATAAAAGAAATGCAAATAAGACAGGCAGTAGGTCTAGGGATAGTTTATTTAGTTTGGTTTGATGGTCTTAGGAAAAGACAAAAATAGGAGGGAAAGTAGACTATACCAAGAAGTAAAGGAGGAGGAAGGGGAGGGAAGTCACTATTTTACATAATATGGGAGTGTGAGATGAAGAATATATAAACATAGAAGAAGCAGTGGGTGAAACAGGCATCCCATGAACTGCACTTTCATCTGAACTCATATGCTTACAAAGGAATATACATATTTTCACAATCACAATACACACACACAGAGCATGGAAATAGGCAGAGACAGGGATAGAGGAGAGGAGCAGTTATAAGAGGGAGAACAAGATAGGTAAGAGGGTAGTCTTAAGCAAAACAAACCACAATGCCTGGGAGTAAAGAGGAATAGACACTGAAGAAAGTAAAAATTTGTCATCTGGGATCAAGAAAAGGAGAAAAGAGGTTAGGGTTTGGAAATAGTTGCTCCAATTATATGTCACCAGTGTTAGGTAAACTCTTTCTTTTATCACCTTCTTTTGGAGGTGGGGGTAAAGAGGAAAAAGTACAAGAGAACAAAAAGGAGGGAAATACATAACTATCATAACTATAAATATGAACGGGAGGAAGTCACCCATAAAACAGGATAAGATGGCAAAATGGATGAGAAAAATAGAATCCAACAATATGTTGGTTATAAGAAGCACGTTTGGAACATAAATAAATATTCATGTACAGTCAAAAAGAGGGGCTGGAGGAAAATCTAATAAACTTCAGGTGAACATAAAAAAGCAGGAATAGAAAGGATACAATAAAAATAGGCACAATAAAAAGGAATAAGTAGGAAGACTACATTATGCTTAAAGGTACAATAGATAATGAATCAATATCAATATTTTATATAAATGCAATGAATGGCATAACATCTAAGGTCTTAAAAGTTTATCAGCTGAACAAATTGCTGTAGAAACTAGAGTTAAAAGATTTATGATGTCTTCTAAGTGAGACTGCTAAAGAATGTGTCTTTCTCAGCACCACATGGAACTTCTACAAAAACTGACCATTTAATAGGATATAAAAATACCGCAAAGAAATGTTAAAAAAAAGGGAGGCAGAAATAACAAACACATCCTTCATAGACAATAATGCAACAAAAATAGTAATCAGTTCAGTGAGCACAAAAGACACAGAGCCAAATGGAGCCCTAACAATGAAACTCTAAATAATGATTGCTGGGTCACAGAACAAATTATAGAAACAGTAATTATATGGAAGAAAATGATATTGCAGGTAAAGAACTTTCTCATGGGAAGAATCATTTCTCTAACAACATGCATTAGCAAACAAGAAAAAGAATTAATGAATTGAATATGCATTTAAAACATTAAAAAGTTAATCAACACAAAACCCCAAAAGATATCACTAGAGACAATAAAAATTAGAGGAGAAATAGATAAACTGGAAAAAAACAAAACATAGAAGTGATAAGTAAAACTGAAAGCTGGTTCTTTGAAAAGGCTAATAAAACTGATAAACCTTTAGTCAATATGGTTAAAAAGAAGACAGACCATAAAATCAACATAATAAAAGTGAAATAAAAAGAAAATAAGAATCAAAATGAAATTATCAGAACTTACTATGCACAAATGCTAATAAAACTGAGAAAACAAAAGAAAAGAAATACTTTTAAAAATTAGAACAAATCCTATACCCCTTATAGCTATGGATGGGAGTTGTATTCTTAACCAAAAAAAGGATGGAGGCAATTATAGTAGATAAAATAGATCACATTGATTACATAAACTGAAAAATTTCTGCACAGATATTATTAGTGCACTTAGGATAAGAAAGGAAGAGCTCAAATGAGAAAAAAATCTTTGTATCAAATTTCTCTAAGGATTTGGTATCCAAGATACACAATTAACTGATATATCCATATTTACAGATAAAGATAGGGAGACTTATATAAGACTGAAAGTCATTTTCCAGTAAATAAATGGCCAAATGATCAGTTTCTAAAAGAATTGCAAACTATTAACTACCATATGAAAGAATGTTCCAAAACAATAATAGAAGTCATGAAAGTCAAAACAATTCTGAGGTTTCACCTCATATTCTGCAAACGCAAAGATGACAAAGATGGCAATTATCCATGCTGGAGTGACTGTAGAAAGATAGGCATACTGGCGCTTTGTTGGTGGAGCTATGAATCAGCAACAAACTTTTGGAAAGCAATTTGGAATTATAAAATAAAATTGCTAAAATGTTCATATCCTTTACCCCAAAGGTGTATTACCCAAGGCTTATTAGGCTTATAACCTAAGAAGGCCATTGATAAGAAGAAAGTCCTGGCATACACCAAAATATTTATAATAGTATTTTTTTTGGGAAAGTCAAGAATTGGAAACAAAGCAGATGTACATCAACTGGGAAATGACTAAACAAATTGTGGCTCATGAATTTAATGGAATAATAGTGTGTGAAAGAAATGATGAATATGATGAATATAAAGAAGTAAGGATGGATCTACATGAACTGATGCAGAATGAACTTAAGAAAAGCCAAGAAAATAATATATGCACTGACTACAACAAATGAAAAGAAACACAATTTAAAAGTGAATGTTGCAAAATTGTAAAGAACAAGCATGGCTTAAAAGAAAAGATATGAAAAGACACCCATACCCTACCCTTTTGCATAAGTAGGAGATCCACAAGTGTTGTAAATGGCACATTTTTTCAGACTTTTTCAATGTATTGAACAGGTATTCTAATTTTTCTCTTTTTCTTTATCTTTAAAAAAAATTCTTTGTTACATTGGATGGCTTTCTAGGAGTAAAAGGAAGGCAGAAAGAGAGAGAGTGGGATCTGGGGGGAAATTATGGTAATGTAAAAATGATATCAATAAAATTAACTAAATTTTTTTTAAAGTTCATCAAATTGCAAGGAGAAATAGACCACAAAACTATAATAGTGACACTTTAACATGCCCCTTTCTGACCTAGACAAATTTACTGAAAAGCAAAAAATAAAGAATTTAAGGACATGAATAAAATTTTAAAAAAAATTTTATATAATAACTCACTGGTAATAACTGAAGGGGAATGGAAAGGAGTTTATATATTTCTTAACCATGTATTTCATCTTTACAAAAATTGAACATTTATTAAGCCATAAAGCCTTATATACAAATGCAGAAAAATGGAAATACTAAACATATCCTTTACTGATCCTGATGCAATAGAAATTATATTCAATAAAGAGCCTTTGAAAAAAACAATCACAAATGTTCACTTAATAACAATCATAAAGAATTGGTTGTTCAATAAAAACATTATAGAATAATGTTATAACAGATTAAAACTTTTGTAATTCAGTCCTTAGGGGATATTTGGTATCTCTAAATGCTTTCATCAACAAAAGAGAGACACAATGGATCGATAAATTGGGCATCGAACTACAAAAAGCTAGAAAAGTTGCAAGCCAAAGAAACACGAACTAAACATCAAAGTAGAAATTTGGGAAACTGAAGAATAAACAAAACTGAAAACAAAAAATTGAACTGATACGACAAATGAGAAGCTAGTTGAAAAAAAGAACACCTAACAAAATAGCTTGCTAATCTGGCTACAAAAAAGAAAATCAAATTGTTTCAAAAATGAGAAAGAAGAATTCACAACTATTGAAGATAAATCTAGGGAAAGAAAAAATAAAATATGAGCATCAATTTTGACCAATTATGCAAAATATGCTGACAAGCTGATATCCAAAAGGCAATGAATACTTACAAATATGTATGTATGTGTATATGTATAGACATATGTAAATATATAGAAGAAACAGATTATTTAAATGACCAAAACTAAGAAAAATAAATTGAATAAGCAATTTAAAAAATCCCAGAGGAAAAAATACTCCAGAAACAAATGGGTTTATAAGGGAATTCTATCAAATATTCAAAGAATAAATTAATACCAAGATGACATAGATTTTACAAAAATAAGAAAATAAGAAAAAGGGATTCTTCTAAACTCTTATGCTACAAATATGATATTTTTAAACATTCATATAGTGTTTTAAAGTTTGCATAGCACTTAATGCATATCTTATTCTATATATACAAACATGAACTTGATACCTAAACCAGCAAGAGACAAAGCAGAAAAGGCAAACTAGAGTTCGACATTCCTAATGAACATTGACATAAAATATTAATGAAGAGGCTACACCACCTATTAAAAAGATTATAATCTATGCTTAGGTTGCATTTATACAAAATGCAAGGAAAACTTAAAACACAATTGGCCATATCAATTACAAAAATAATAAAAACCATGTGGTTATAGCAATATATACTGAAAAGGCTTTTGACAAAATCTCAAATCTTGCCCTTAAAAAGACTAAAAAGCATAGGAATAGATTTTCTCTTAAAGATGTTAAGTAATATCTATCTATAACCAAGAGCAAACTTTATACGCAATGGAGAAAAGTTATAAGCATTTATTACTTAATATAGTGTTAGAAATGCTTACTTAATTTTTACTCAATATAGTGTTACTTACAAGTCTAGTCAACAAGCATTTATAAAGCACTTACTATGTTCCTGGCACTATGCTATGCACTAGGGATAAAAAGAAAGGCAAAAAAAAAATCACCAGTGTTCTCAAGTCTAATGGGGGAGACAAAAACTAAAACCAACTATGTACAAATAAGATATATACGAGATGAAATGGAGATAATGTCAGAGGAAAGGTACTAATAAGAGATAAAAAGAAGTTGAGGGGACAGACAAAGAAGAAACAAAGCTTTTTGTTTCTTTTTTTAATCGTTTATTTCTAAACAATCTTTTTCAGGCAATATGATGGTTTGTAGAGAGAATCCAAAAGAATCAGCTAAAATATCTGAAATAAAAAATAATTTCACTGAAATTATAGGGCATAATAAATCTACCTAAAAACAGAACTTCTGCATATTAACAATAAACCCCAGCAGAAAGATATAGACATTACATTCAAAATTACTAGGAAATTTATATTTGAGAGCTTATCTACCAAGATATTGCTAAGAACTATAGGAATACATAGGAAACAGAGCTGTTGTGTGGTACAGTGGATAAAGTGCTAGACTTGAAATCAGGAAAAATCATCATCATGAGTTCAAATCTGACCTCACTAGCTGTGTGACCCTGGGCAAGTCACTTAACTCTGTTCTTCTCAGTTTCCTCATCTGTAAAATAAACTGGAAAAGGAAATGGCAAATTACTCCGGTATCTTTGCCAAGAAAACCCTAGATGGGGTAATGAAGAGTCAGACATGACTGAAAACAACTGAACAACAACAATAAATAAGAATACAACTAAAAAGGGCTTCACAGAAATAAAGACAGACTTACCTGGAGAAATATTAATTGCTCATAGGCCATGGAAATATAATAAAAAAGACAATTCTATCTAAATTAATTTACTAACAACACAATGCTAATCAAACTACCAAAAAAGGATTACTTCATTTAAATAGACAAAATAATAACAAAATTTACCAAGAGGAACAAAAGTTCAAGATTAAGAAGAGATATGAAGAAAAAAAAGAGGAATAAGAAGGCCTAACAATAACAAATTTCAAACTATTCTACAAAGAAATAATCATCCAAATAATGTGGTACTGATGAAAAAATAAAGTATTTGAGCAGTAAAAAAAACCATCTATACAACATATAGAAGCAAACCTATAGTAGGTGTGTTCAACCTAAAAAGACCCTAGCTGCTGATTAAGAACTCACTATTTGACAAAAACAACTGGAGAAAATGGAAAACAGTCTGGTAGAAATTAGGTATAGATCAACATATCACACCATATACCAAGATAAATCCCAAATGGATACATAAGTTGATATCATAAACAAATTGGAGGAACAAGGTAGAAATTGCTTTTGGGATTTATGGATGGGAAGGAATTCATGTCCAAATAAAGGGCACAGAGTATTGAAGAAGATAAAATGGACAATTTTGCTTATATAAATTTTAAAAAATTATACAAGAAAACTAAAATGTAGTTAAAATTAGAAGGGAAATAGGAAACAGAAATAAAATCTTTGTAGCATATTTCTCTTATGAAAGTCTTATTTCCAAGATATATAAGGAATTGACTCAAACTGATTAGGAAAAAAAAAGCCATTCTCCAATAGATAAATAGTCAAAGAATATTGACAAGCTATTTCAAAGGAAGGGATCCAAGCTCTCAAAAAATCCTACAAAACACTATTAACTAGAGAAATGCAAATTAATGCATCTCTGAAGTTCTACTTTATACCCAACATATTGGCAAAGATGTCAGAAAAAGAAATGACAAATGTTGGAAGGGAGGTGGGAAAACAGGCACACTAAATGCACTGTTGTTAGAAACATGAATTGTCAGCCATTCTGTAAATCAGTTTGGAACTATCTGTGCACACTCTTTGATGTGGCAATACAGGGCTGATGTCCTATACCCCAAAGATATCAAAGACAAAAAGGACCCATATGTACAAAAATATTTGTAGTAGTTCTTTTTTGTTCGGCAAATAACTGGAAACTAAAGAGGCACCTATGAGTTTGGGAATGGCTAAATGAATTATGGCATAGGAATACAATGGAATATTGTTACACCATACTAAATGACAGAAGGGACAATTTCATAGAAAACTGGGAAGACTGTTGCATAGTGAAGCATATAATACCAGAAGAATAATCTACTATAACAAGAAGACTGTAAAAACAAACAACTTTCAAAGACTCAAGAACTCCAATCAATGCAATGACCAAACAGGATTTCAAAGAACTGATGATAAAGTATACAATAAAACATACATTTGTAGATAAAGAGAATGTGGGAATTTGTGTTTCTTGGACTATGTATGTTGGTTAGAAGGGCTTTGTTTTTGTTTTTCCCAATAGATGCTGGGAATGGGGGGTGGTTAGAGAGAGATGAGATAGGGCAGGGAAAAAAAAGAAAGAAAAGAAGGTCATCAAGGCATCATTTTTTAATGCATAGAAAAGAACAGAAAGAATCACAGCCAAGTAGAACAGCTATGAAAGCTGCATGTTGGATTTATTACATCTTTTTAAAGAAAATCAAGCTTTACATTATAGAGATCCACAGTTTTACGTACAGTATTATTTTTCTGTTCTATGTAGAAATGCCCATTTTATTTGGTATGTTTAAATTCATAATAAAAATAAGTTCAAAAAAAGAATTGGAGGGAATGTTTTGTTTTGTTTAAAATGCACTTCAGCGACTTTCAACTCCCTTCAGAATAAAAACAAAATAAACTCAGTCTGGCATTCAAGACTCTATACCAATTTTATGTGACTCTAGCTATCCAGTCTTATTTCACATTATTCCCCCTCATCCCCTAGTCAAAGAGTACTACCAACTATTCCTCAAGTTCAATGTGCCATCTCTGGCCTTTGTATTCACACAGGCTATACCTCATAAACAGAATGCTTATCTTGCTCATCTCCACCTTTCGGAATACTTTTCTTCTCTTAGAACTCTGGTCAGGTGTTACCTCCTCCACAATGTGACTCCTAATCCCTAGGAAAAAGTGTTTCCTACCACCTCAAATTTTCTAAGAGCATTTTGGTTCCATTTCTTGTTGGAATAATCACCTACTGCCTACATGTATTCCACTCTCAACTCCAGTACTGTATAAACTCCCAAAGGGCAATGATATCTTTTTTTTTTTAGTGGTCTAATAACCAAGAGTGCCTTCACCAATTCTTAATACATAAAAGCTACTTAAAAATGTTTTTTAAAAAAGAGAAAGGTTCCTATGTTTGTTCCTTCTTCCTCCTTCCCTCCCTATTAGGAAAATGCTCTCTCCACTCCCAGCAGATACCCATTCCTTTGCTAGTGTTTCAATTTTTAAAATTGATTTTTATTAGTATCTTTCCTTTATACATCATCTAGATTCCTCTTAACATAGCCCTCTCCCTTTCCCCTTCCAGAAAGCTGTCCCTTACAAAAAATATTTTTTAAAAGAGGAAGAAAAATTATTTAGCAAAGTTAATCAACATGTGGAAAAAAATCTGACGTCATATGCAATATCCCTCACCTGTAGACTTTCCATTTCTGAAAAAGATCTGGGGGAAGTGTTGAAAATTTACTTTCAAGCACAACTCTCATCAATATGCAAAAGTTCACTTTAATGAATATATAAGAAAGATCCTAGGGCACCATTTGTACATAAATGAATGGCCATAAAGTATATGGAAAGTGTTCTCCTAAGAAGTTTGTACACACATATGTATATACATGTGCACATGTGTGCACGCACACACACATATACACATATATATATACACACACATACATACATGATATTCATTGGCTTAATAAATTCTTTATTTATGGATCCTGTAAACCAGGCTTCTTAACCATTTTTGTGTTATGGACTCCTTTGGCTACCTGGTGAAGAACTATTTTCAGAATAATGTTTTTAGATGAATAAAATAAAATACATAGGATTACAAAGAAAACTAATTTACTGAAAGTTATCAATTTTTTAAAGTTCATGGACCACCCCCCCCTCCTCACACCCATAAGAATCTCTGCTATAAATGTTCAAATATCCACAGAAGACAAATTGCTGTATATTTTAAAAGCAAAGTTTTACTATATGTATTACATGATTTATTACATCAAGAAAAAGAACATTTCCTGGATGAGACACGACTCCAAAATTTAAGGTTCTGAGAGAAATTAATATTATACTATTATATTAAAAACTATTAATTTGTGATCCACCCTTTTTTTCTATTTCTGTTTAAACCCAATTCCTGTTAACATCAATCAGTCTCTGAAGGGCTAGGCTGACTGATGAGATTGCTCCTAGCCCTCAAGGTACATGCTTGTCAATTTTGTGTGGGGATCCCATTGAACTAGGAGACCTAATTTCTCTTTAGAGTATAAATAGAATCCAGTCTGGGCAAGCCCTTATCCTGAAGGAAGGAACCCCTGTCCTTGCTCTCTCCTATGAGAGTTTAGGGTCATCCAGCTCATGAAGGAGAAAACCAGCTAAAGATGTCTGATGAAGATGGCTTCCCCTTGCCCAGATGCCCTGAGGCTTCTGAGTCTCATGATCAAGCCATTTTCTCACTAATAGAAGCTGAAGACTTTAACCCCATCTCCTCATTAAATGTCCACCACTCAGAGTTGATTTTCACTTGTCAGGGGAGTCCCCTTTCAGAAGGGATTTAAAGCATTTCAAGGTCTCCTTTGGCATTTTTGGTTTCCCAGGGAAACCACTGACTATCAATTTATTGATTGCTGGCGAGCCCAATTAATAAATTATTAATCACCCAGAAATTTTGTCTTTAGGGATTTTCATTCATCACAGTTCTCTTTCCCCCTTGTGTTCCCTTGCATTGTATATCTTCACTCTCAGCTCTTTCCAAGTGTAACATGCTTTTGAGCCAAAGATAAGTATTCACATGGTACAGAATGCCATGAACAACTGATCTTTCAACATATTTGGTAACCAAGATTGGAATTTTTAGAGATTATTTTGTAGGAGAAAAGATAGCATACACAAACATATGTTTTCTAAGAGGAAACAACCTATACATCCATCGAAACTAAAGGGGTCACAGTTCTCTCCAGGTCTATGTCTTTTAGTCAGCCAGGCCAGAGCTTAGGCTCATTAAGTCCTCCTGCTAGTGGGAAGTGTTATAGTATTTGCTGGAAGGGCAGCTGGGTGGCATAGTGGATAGAGTGTGCCAGGCCTAGAGTCAAGACCTAAGTTCAAATCGGACCTTGGAAACTTACTAGCTGTGTGACCCTGGGCAAGTCACTTTACTCAGTTCGTCTCAGTTGCCTCATTTATAAAATGAGCTGAAGAAGGAAACAGCAAACCATTCAAGTATCTTTGCTAAGAAAAGCCCAAATGGGGTCACAAAGAGTCAGATGTGACTGAAATGGCTGAACAATAACAATTTGCTGGAAGATACTTCAAATTGTGATACTAACTGCAGACCCAGAAGTTCCCAACTTCTTGAACTCTCAAGGCTGCTTCCAAAGCTGAAAGCATCTGTTTCACAATCACTGTTCAGTCACCTATGCTCAGAAAAATGGCTTGGGGTCATCTACAAAAGACTTACACATTCTATCATGTGCTCACAACTGCCACATTGGATCGAGTGGGGGAAGGTGTCAGAAGAAATCTCAGAAAGACAGTTTTACATGCAACTCACTCTAAAGAAAAAAGAGTGAGGAAGCTTTCTTCTTTTTAAACTGATGCATACCCTATGATACTGATGCTATGGTATGTAGACAGTAGAGAATTAAAGAGTATTAATGCTAAGGGACAATCCAGTGTTTCCTGCATCATCCAAAAATGCCAATCCATTCAACAATGAGCCGCTTATATACCCTGAAATTGCCAGAGGAGTACTACTCATGCCACATGGGATGCCCCTTCAGATCCATTCCCATACCTGCTCCATGGCTGTGTTCACCAATCCAATCTCCACCACAGTTGATTGTAAAATCTTACCTACCAGATTGGCTAAAATGATTGAAGGGGAAAGTGACAAATGTTGGAGGGGATGTGGAAAAATTGGGACACTCATTCACTGTTGGTGGAATTGTGAACTGATTCAACTATTTTGGAGAGCAATCAGGAATTATGCCCAAATAATTATTAAACTACCTGTACCCTTTTACCCAGCAATACCACTACAAGATCTATTTCCAAAGATGATTAGGGAAAAAGGAAAAGAACCTATATATACTTAAATGTTATATAGCAGCTCTCTTTGTGGTCACAAAGAACTGGAAATTTCAGGGATGCTTATCAATTGTGGAATGACTGACCAAGTGGTGGTATATGATAGTGATGGAATACTACTGTGCTATGAGAAATGATGAGCTCAATGATCTTAGGAAAATATGGAAAGACTTGAATGAAATAATGAAGAACAAACTGAGCAGAACCAAGAGAATATGATATTCAGTAACAGCAATACTGTTTCAAGAATGACTGAGTGAATGTTATTTTGACTATTATAAATACCCATATACAGAGAAAGAACTGATAAATAGAAGTATGCATAGAATAATTTTGCATATATATGTTTATATATGTGTGCATATATGTACATATTATATATATATATACACAGATTTGTGTCTAATGGTAGCCATCTATAGGGTGGGGTAGGGCTAAGGGTAGGAAAAAAAGAAGAAAAAAGAAATTTACATGATAATTTTGTTGTATATTTGAAAGGAATAGGAAGTTATGCTTAGTAGATTTGTAGTTTTATGTACAGTCATCTTTTTATTGTACTATGTTATGGAAATGCTTATTTTATTCCATAAATATGTATTAGTATAATTGTAAAAGAAAAAATGAAAAAATCTTATGGAGAAGATCAAACAAACTTATTTTTTTAAAATTGTATTGTCTTTGGCTTCTCTGTCTTTCTACTTGGCAAGTCAGTTAAGTGTTGGCTGACTAAGCCTCTTTTGGTTTCTGCAATTGATTTACATCAATTATACTTCTATATGAAATTATTATAATCTGTGTCTATGTCCTTTCTTCCACCCATTAACCATTTTTAAAAATCACCTTACTTAAACAGGTCAAGGTTGAGGTCCTTCAACTGCATACCATTATCGTTTCATTTTCTTCTCACTTTGTACTGATCTTTTCTTAACCATTGTATACCATTGTGAATATATGTATATATATATATAGATAGATAGATAGATAGATAGATATAGATATAGATATGTATGTGTGTGATTCTCCCCCCCCCCTTGTATGACTGTGCACAGACCACCAATTCAGGAAAGATTCCCACATCATAGTTATTTTCTTTCTGCTAAATTCAAATCACACTCTTTTTTTGATGTTGTTCAATGCTTATCATGCTCAGTACAACTGATTGGGAGAATAGGGGGAGCATGGTATAGTGAACACACTACTGAATTTGGAATCAGGAAGACTAGTCGTGTGATTCTGGATAAATCATTTAACCTATCTCAAGTCTCAGTTTCCTAATCTGTAAAATGGAGATAATAATAGTATCTTCCTGATAGGGTTCTTATGAGGACCAAATGAGTTAATACATCTAAAGTGTCTTGCAAACCTTGAATCATTATACAAATGTTATATTATTTTCCCCTCAAAGTATTCTTGACACTTAGGCATGAGGCTATTCTCATTTCTTATTCCTATTCTTATTCTTATTCCCATTTATTCTTATTCTTCTCATAGACTCCTAAGCTTCCAATATATTTCTTACTATCTTTGTAGATTCCCAATTTTCCATTAAAATCGCTGAGAATCAAAGTACATGTTGATTTAATTTCAAGGGTCTTATTGAATTTCTTTGTAGAATTTATCAACCTCTTGATCCTTTAATATGTTAATGAATAAGATGCAATAATTTTCATTGTCATCTTTTTGCGGATACTTATCATGAGCACTGCAATTTGAGATGACCAAATGATCCATGCAAATGATACTTCATATTGCCTTTGGACACACAATAAAATCAATTCCTCCAAATCTTTTCTTGTCTTCTCCAAGGACCGAAAATGTGAAACATCTTTCCATTTAGCTATAACTTCTTTGTTGTATATTCTACTTTGATGTATAGTGGGAATGTGAAGAGGGATATGATTTCCTTCTATTAGCATGTCCACTCACCGGGCACTAGACAAGAATCTCCCATTTAGAGTACTTGTAGCCAAATTAAAGTTTATAGATAGCCTAAAAACTGTGTGATTTTTAGTATCCTCTCTTCCTTTTTTCCATCACTCTCCCTCACTGACTGCACAAAGGGAAGAGGGTCACCCAGGACTGATGGCCATTTTACATTTCCCTTTGTTTCTTGGGTTGCCATGGCCAAAGAATTTATCAACAAGTGGCTAGTCTACTGATGAACTTAGCTCTACTATCTAGGCTAGTGCTCAGAAGACTAGGTCTATTGTCAGTATTGTGCTAACCAACTTCCCACCATGGTAGACCTTGCCAGAGCTTAGACTGCGCAGATATAACCTTCAAGAACCCAAGGTGAAATATAGTACCACATGAAGCCATCAGAAGAGGACTTTGTGGATATCTTTTTGTAAGCCTTAAAGTATTATAAAAATCTCAGTTATTATTTCCTGATTCTAAGACCAGCGCTTTCATCACTACCTCATACTGTCTTACAGAAGTTATGGGAATAGATGATATCACCAAACTAAAAAAATGTGCAGGGAAAGAAAGATAATCTCAGAACCCTAGGGGATATTCACACTTAGTGAAAACACAAAGGCAAAGGAACCATCAAAGGTGATAGGGAAGAGAGACAGGAAGAGAACCAGGAGACCTCTGTCTGTGTTACAGAAGTTACAGACGGACAATGTATCAAGAACGGGGTGGTTGACAACATATCATAATTGTCAGTTAGTTTCTTTGTTTCCAAATTCACAGAAGTTGCTGCTCTACTATGAAAGACTTAAAAAAATTCCTGAGCTGTGTTTAAGGTTGCTAGAAATTTAACCTCCAAATAAGGTGTTACTGTACAGAGATGGTTCAAGTGTAAATAACTCATTTGATATGACCTGCCTTCAAAGAAACTGCTTTTAAATGGCCCAACCTAACATTTTTTGGAATGTTCTTTTCTTAGCTACTGGTATAGAAAAACTTCCTGGCAGGTGTGCAGTAGCATATTATATACCTACCATACTGATTTCCCACATCACATTCACAAAGATATCTAACTACGTCTCATAGATGTAAATGTCTCATTTAATTGCTTCACAACTGAAACCTCCAGTGAGGTACAGAATAAGTTTGAAAATGCATTCTATATTCTAAAACATAATTAGGAATCCCTAATGAGACTTCTTCTCATAGACTTTAATTTGTGTACTGGCATACTGTAGGTGACTTTCAGATTTAAGAAGAAATGAAGCTTCCTGACAGCAGTGTAAAATCCTGAATACCTTTTTGTACTCTTCCTCATGTAACTCAATAATTTTCATCCAGTAAACATTTATTAAGCACCACTGTGACAGGCCCTGGGAATAATAAATTTTTTTAAAAAAAACAACCCCAGAGTACTTCCTAGTAGAAGCCATATTGCTATAGGAAAGGGAAGATATAGAAGTAACTATAATTCAAGTTAGAATGAATCAAATATAAAATTCTCTGTTTTGTATTCAAAGCCCTTCAAAACTTCCTCCACCTCCACACCTTTCCAGTCTTGTTACATGTTATTCACCCCCACATACTCTGCAATCCAGTGACACTAACTAGCCTCTTTCCTGTTCCAAAAGCATGCCGCTCCGTCTCCCCACTGTTCATTTTCACTGGATCTCTCCTACGTCTGGAATTCTCTCCTTCCTCAACTTTCTGGCTTCTTTCAAGTCCCAGCTAAAATTCTGCCTTCTTCAAGAAGCCTGTCCCAATGTCCCTTAAAGCTACTGCCTTCCTTCTGTTGATGGCTTCCAATTTATCTTATATTTATCTTGTTTGCATATAGTTGTTTGTATGTTGTCTTCCCTATTATACTGTGAATATAGGCAATTAATAAATTCTTTGCCCCCCCTTTCCACCTAAACTATTATATAGTCATTTTAACACCCATATTTTAAAATTTTGAGCTCCAAATTCTCTCCCTCTAGTCCCTCTCTCACCCTTCACAAATGCAAACAACATGATATCAATTACACATGTGAATAATTAATAAAATCTTGTCGAGTTGGGATGATAGTTAAAAAAGCAGAAGGTCAAGAGAAGGGAAGGGGAGACTTAGGAGCAGCAATTAGTCCAATTTCACTGCAGCTATGGTATTGGAAAGAGAATGGGATGAGATAAGGCTAGAATGGCAAGTTGGAGGGTCTGCCGTTGTGAAAGTCCATGGATAACTAGTCTGTATTTTATTAGGTATGCTTCAGAAAGGGTTCAGCAATAAAAAAGTATGTAAAAATCCTGCTCATCCCAAAGCAGGCAGGCAGGCAGGCAGTCATCAAAATCCCATTAAGCATGTAATCACTGGTTTATGGCAGCTTTGCAAAAGAAGGAAACCATGAGGACTGAAATGTGTGATGATACCAAGCATGCAATAGTGGTTTTCAGAAGTGTTAGAAGACAGTAGAATAACATGAATCTAGACAGGTACTTTGTAGATTTATATCACGAACTAGAAGAATAGACTGTTATTACCTTAGATTATTAGTTCCACTTAATGAATAAAAAATTTAGACAAATGTCCTTATGAACTTGAATGCCATTTTTGTGCTTCCGACCTGTGTGACCTTAATCACTGAACTTCTCTGAGTCTGAATGTTTTCACTTATGTAATAAAGTGGTTAGATTAGATGGTAGCTAGGTGGTACGGTAGATAGAGCACCCAGCCTGAAGTCAGGAAGAACTGAGTTCAGATCCAGCTTCACACATTTATTATCTGGGTGACCTTGAGCAAGCCACTTAACCTCTGTTTGCCTAAGTTGCTTCATCTCCAAAATACAGATAACAATAGCACCTACCTCCCAGGGTTGTTGTGAGGATCAAATGAGACAGTAATTGTGAAGCACTCAGGACAGTGCCTGACACATAGTCAGGACTATATAAATGTCAGCTGCTATTATTATTATTATTATCATCTTTAAGGTCCCTTCCAGCTCTAAACCCTATGACACTATAGCAGGGTTAGGGTTAGTTAGTATCCTATGATATCCCCAAAAAGTTAATCCCAGGATAGTGGAGAGGGTCCTGATTAAAAAAAATGAATCACCATGATAAGAAGGCTTTACTTGTATAAAATGAACACTGATAGCATAGAGAGTTACTTATTTATCCTTTAAAGCCCAAATCTGAATAAGCCTCAGTGCTTGTAATTATCCCACCCTGGAGGTTTTTTCTTTTTAAATAAACATTATTAGGAACCATGATAAAGTACTCTGTGTATTCTCTGTAATGTTAGGCACTTACAAAATGCTAAAAATAGAAAGGTAAAACAAAAGGATTTTAACTGGCTGCATTTCATATCTCCTGGCTGCCAATTCATATAAAAATTTTTTCCTTTGTCCATATTTTCCCAAAACTCTATTTTCTTTCCTAACACATTCTCCCTGTTAGATTTTAAACAAGCCCACACCAGCTATATGAGATTGGCCCCACATTACTATACACTTTGGATGCATACATTATTATACTTGGTGCAGTAGGACAAGAAGAGGTTGAAAAAGATTTCCTTTCTCCCCTGTCCTAATGGAATCCCTTTCCTCAATGAAATAAATGCAATTCTCGGAAGTCTTCTTTTTGGCCACAAGCATAGTGCCTTAGGAACTCAATACACATTTGCCAATTAGAAGGAATCATCCAACAAAACCTGAGAGACATAGTTGGGAGGGGCAGAAAAGGGAAGGATAAGATGATAGAGAGAGAGAGAAAGGAGGAAGAAAGAAAAGAGAGGAAGAAATATTGCTTATGTCAAAAACAAAAGTTTATTATTTAACAACCTATGGTGCTCCATTTCTTTGCAGAGGTAGAAGGTTCTCAAATGTTGTACTCTGCACATATATTCATACTTTTTCAACGCACTGATTGGTTATGCTGATTTTTTCCTCTTTTTGTCTTAAAATCATATATTTTTAATATATAAATATGTTTATCATATTTACCTCTGGGAAGGGGAGGGAGAGGGCTACTGGAGGAAATTATGGTGATGTAAAAAAAGACATCATCAATAAAACACATATATGAATATATGTATGTATATTCCTGCATATATATATATACATACACACACACACACACACACACACATTTAAGAGAATGTGATGATGAAGACAAACCTTTAGTAATTCACATCAGAGGTATAGGAAGAAAGTCACTATGTCAGAACCTCTCTCAAAATAGCTTACTTATAACCCCAACTAAATCTAAAAGTACTCTTAATTATGCTGTGCTAGCAAAACATCATTTTTATCCCAGTGAGCACTGATGCAGTCTGGCTTAAGTAGTATTTGCTTCAATTTTTCATATCAGATGCCATTTCATTTCAGCCAAAAAGTTGTACAATTTAAGAATTCTTAGGATGTTAAATCTTTGCCTCCCAGCTTAAGGGGGTGGGCGAGAACTGCTCATTTAAAAATGGTTGTCAGTGGTGGCTATGTGGGAAGGCTGGAAGAATGCAGAGAAATGAAGTTCTGGGACTTCTGGACTCCACCACTACAGGAATAATTTAACAGTACAGTAATATTTCATTAATTCTAATTCCATGGGACCAGAAAGGGAAAAAACAATAACTCATTGGTTTTGAATTAACCAACTTCAGATTAGTCAATACTCTTATTAAAGAGCAATAGGAAATTCTATTGGTTGGGGAATAACACATTTTATATTATGCCCTATTTTGAATTCACTATATTAAAAAATAACATTACTAGAACAGCCAAGATTCAACAACTAAAGAGTTTTCATCAATAGTTACGGTAATATACTGTCCTTAGTCCAGCCAGTTTCCTTTTTTTATTACTTCAATACTTGAAGAATCTAGATTTTAAACTCCAAGAGGTACTATCTCCCCAACACAGATTGCAAACATTCTCAGAACTTAATATGGTCACTGGAAAATTCATCACACCTCTGGTCACCCTAATAATAAGCCTCTCTGCTTTAAGTAATAATGAACAGGACAAATTAAAGGATATATGAAAGTGTCTATTGAAATGATGCAAAGTCCAAAAAGACAGACCCAAAAGAATGCTGGATACCGTATGATTATTGGAAATGAAGACAACTTCTAAAAAAAGGAACGAAATTCCAGCCAAAAACAATATGCAACATTGGTACTAACTCATAAAACATGTACTTGTCCTTTATTCTACTAAATTGTATGGCTGAACTTAATCACAATCATTCTGACATGTCATTTTGTTTAACTTTTGGTGGAGTGGGGAGGATTGTATATTATGCAGGATTCAGTTCTGAGTATGTATCAATTCTAGATGATTTGTCGAAACAAAATATGGTAATAAAAAAATGAAATGAGAGGTTCCAACTAAATCATTTCCAAGGTCTCTTCAAAGCCTAAACATCTTTGATTCTAAAAATTGTAAAAGACATTGATAACTACTTAAAGTCCTAGATATCCCAAGGGGATCTGCATTTTATCAGTAATAAATGCCTTAAGACAACTGATTGAATTGACACATTTAGATGGCAAAAGTTGACTTTTTGTGTGTGTTAGAGACCCTCTTTGGGTATCTAGAAGCCTGTGGACTCTTCATAATAATGTTTTTAAATGTATAAAACAAAATACATATAATTACAAAGGAAACCAATTATGTTTGAATAAAGATGTAATTTTTTTCCACCCACAGATCCCCTGAAAACTATTTATGGTTTCCAAAGGGAACCAAATCCCAGGTTAAGAACCCTTGTCCTAGGCAGAATTTCAGACTTTAGTAAGGAAGTAGGGAAGATATTTTAGGAAAAAAGGACCACTTGGTATGCTTTTGAAATGATATACTCTTGGAGTGGAGAAGTTACAACAAAGTATACAAGGTTTAGCCAACATTTTCTGTTTAGTTTCAAAGGCTCCAATAGCAGAAAAATAGAGATTGGCTATAAAATATTTCTGCCTGGGTATATCCTAACAATTTAAAAAAAATTCAACATGACTAAAACATCCTCTTCCCTTGAGATCTGGCCCTATCAACTTTTTGATTTCTCTTGCTAGCACCATCATCTTCTTTGTCACCTAGACTCTTCTCCCTACCTTACCCATTCATCCAGTTTTCAAATGCCATTGAATTGACTTTTATGGTTTCCTTCTCATCTTCCTCCTCCTCTTTACTCACATTGTCACCATAATAGTTTAGGTTTTCAATACCTCTTGCTTGGACAATTGTAACAGGCACCTAAGAGATCTTTCCTTCAGTTTATCATTTTTCTAAGCCATCTTTCACAATATGGCCTGAGCAATTTTCTTAATGAACAGATCTCATCTCCTTGTATACATAATAGAAAAACTTACATGGCTCTTCATTGCCTATTGAATAAAATAAAAATCCTTAGCTTGGTATTCAAAGTGCTCCACAATCTAGTGCCAACCTACCTTTCCAGACATCTCATATTTCTCTCATATACTTTATATTTTAGTCAAACTGGATTATTTTTGATACCCTCATCCCAATTTTATCCTTTCTTCTATCATTGTAAATTTGGACATAGTGTCTCCACGACCAGAAGAGGCTCCTCCAACATTATTGCTTATGAAAATCCTTTTCTTTCAAAGTCCATGCCACATCATGTACTTTGAAACCTTCTCTGGATATACTTCCCCTCTCTCTGTAACCTCCGGATTAAAGTGATTCTTCCTTAGAAGAATCTCTTATATTACTGACTTCTATTCACTTCAACGCTAAATTTGATTATCATTTGCATACAATCTCATCTTTCCTCAAGCATACAAATTTCACTGACAGTAAGGATTATACCATTTTTTATCTTCATATCTCCAAAATCTAGCAAAATGCTTTTCAAAAGAAAGAAATTACCTTTCAGATCTACAAGAGAAGGGTTTATGACCAGACAAAGGATAGGATCACAGAAGATAAAATAGGTAATTTTGATTATATCAAATTTAAAGGTTTTTTGCATAAATAAACCCAATGCAGCTTTAATTACAAGGGAGATATAACTGGGAAAAAATCTTTGCAGCATGTTTCTTGAGTAAGGGTCTTATTCACTATTTATAGGGAACTGATTCTAATTTTTAAGAATAAGAGCCATTTTCCAATTGATAAATAGTCAAAGGATAAGAATCGTTTTCAAGGGAAGATATCCAACCTGTCTAAAGCCACATGAAAAAAAATGCTTCCAACGACTAATAATTAGAGAAATGCCAGTTAAAGCAACTGAAGTTCTACCTCACAGCCATAAGATTGGAAAAGCTGACAGAAGATGAAAATGACAAATGTTGGCTGGCTGACAGGAAAACAGAAAGATCAATGCACTATTGATGGTGCTGTGCATTGGTCTAGGTATTCTGGAAACCAATTTAGGCCTATGTCCATGTAGTAGGACTAATATTTACCAGCATTTCCCCACTACATGGGCTAAGCCTGTTCCTTGCCTTTCCCCTCAACACCCCCCCCCCCCATTAGTTTTGCCTAAAAGGATATGAAGCTGTCTCTGGGACCTGATTGGCTCTTGGCTACCTTGGCAACTTTCTGGTCAGCTAAGTGCATATAAAGTTCCATACATGTGGAGTCCAGGCCTCTGAGATACTGCCCTGCAGATTGGACATGTTTTTTAAAGAGGCAAAGAAGGCTGTATCTGCCAAAGCTGAAGCTAAGCGCTACCATATCCTTGTTGATACATATGTGTGTATACATATATACACACATACACATACATACACACATATGCATACACATACATTGTATATGAATATACATAAATACGCTTGTTGAGCATTTAGTAAGCACCTACTATGAGCTAAGCATTGTACTACAGCTAAATCAACATCTTTTGTTAACAGTATCTAAGAGCATCTCATTTGGTCCCAAGACTGAATCCAAACTAATGGTCTCTATTAGCATCAGGTCCACCCCAACAGCCCCAAAACTACTCAACTGTGTATACCCTTTGACCCAATGATACCACTATTGGGTCTATATGACAAAAATCAAAGTAAACAGAAAAGGTCCTATATTTACACAAATATTTACATAGTTATTATTGTGATCTCAAAAAGTTGAAAATTAAGGCGGTGTCCATCAACTGGGGAACTGCTGAAGAAATTATGGTATATTAATATAATGTAATACTAGTAGGCCCTAAGAAATGACAAAAAGGGACCACTGTTAGAGAAACCCATGAAGACTTATATGAACAAAGAGAAGTAAGAATTAAGATAACAATATATATAATAACAATATTGGGAAAAATAATAATTTTGAAAGACTTAAGAACTATGATCAATTCAATGACCAATAGGACTGATGATGAAGAATGCTACCCACTTCCTGACAGAGAAGTGATAGAATAAATGGACAGAATGAGATACATGTTTTTGGACACAGCCAATATGGGATTTATTTTTTGCTTGACTATGCAATTTGTTACAACGGTTCCTTCCTCCCAGCCACCAAGTGGGAAAAAGGAAAAATAAATCCTCATTAATTAAAACAATTAATCAAAATAATGCATATATTATGTGATTAATAAATGTTGATTTAAAGGGAAAAAGAATAGATCAGAAAAGAAAAAGAAATATAAAAGGATTTTTCTACTCTAGTAATTTTAAAACTCAGGAGAGAAAGCAAACTACTCACTATTCATGGTTTTTTGTTTTGATTTTTCAACAAATAGGTGGCAATACTCTTTTAAACAAATCTAAGGAAGGCCTATAGATCATTTTAAGAGGAGAAACATTACTTCGCAGGGTTGAGTTGAGAAATGAGAATGTAAAATGGAAAGCACAACATACATCTGAGTCATCAAACAATGAATTGGAATGACTTCATGCCACCAATGTCATGTCAGCAGACTGATTTTGATAAAATCTGTCCAATTTTTCCTCTAGAATATGATGAAAAAATGTAGGAAAGAAGCTGGGTTTCAACATAGGATTCAACATAAAGACTAAACCTACAAAACGTCAAAGGAGGTAAGAGATGACTGGCCAGACAAAAGGTCAACCATCACCAGTGTAAAAGATATTGTGGGCAGAAGGGAATTGCCTTACTCAGGAAGACATTACAAACTCAGCTCTTGTACTTAGGAAGTAGCAGCCTTGGTACTCACTCCTCATCAGTACCCTCTGATTGGAGGGTGGAGCCAGGAACTTCTAAACTTCCATTTAAAGAGGGGGGCACAGGACAGATACCGCCTCATTTCTTACTTACATATAGTCATTTTGGACTACTTTGACTTCTCTACCATGCTCCTGCCCAGCATATCTCTCCTCCTTCCCCTCCCCCTCCTGTTCTTTCCAGCATCCTTTTGTATGTTATCTTCCTCCATTACAATGTAAGCTCCATCTTTATCTTTCGTATTTGTATCCCCATTGCTTAGTACAGTGCCTGGTAAATTTGTCATTATTGTTCAATCATGTCCAATTCTTCATGACCCCATTTGGGGCTTTCTTGGCAAACATACTAGTTTGTCATTTCCTTTTTCAGTTCTTTTTACAGATGAGGAAACTGAGGCAAACAGAACTAAGTGATTTGTCCATGGTCACACAGCTAGTGAGTGTGGTCAGACTGACTTTCTTTCTTTTCCTCCATTCCTTTCTTCATCTGAGACTAGCACAAGGGAGAAAAGAATGAAGGGAGATGTCCGAGTGATGTTAATAGTCTCAATTTTTTTTTCAATGAATATGAGGCAAAGGCCTAGGCTGAGAGGAGTAGGAGAGGTCATGGAAGGCTTGAAAGAGCAGGTATGGAGAATGGATTCTGTGACCCACAACCACATTGCCATTCTTACTGTAATTGAAACCAAATATATAAAGAAGTTACAAATTCTCAGAGAAGGAAAGAAAAGAGTTGGCAGAGAAGACCTCTTGGAGGAAGTAGCATTTGAAGCGAACCTTGAAGGAAGGGTGGGAATTAAATTTCATTTGGGGTATTTTTTCCTCAGTCCCTATTTTCACATTCCTCCTCCTCCTCCTCCCTCTCTTCTTCTATCTGGATTTTGCCAGAGAGTAGAAATGTTGTGGGTTTTTTTTTTTTGCATGGCAAATTACAAAGAGATGCCTGCTGCTTTTCTAGTTGACATCCTTTCAAATGGCACCCCTCATGCGACAACAGGTTTGCACTTGTTTCTCTCTGCATAAGCCTTTAAAATCGGAGAGACAAAGCCCAAAGGAAACCACTACATCTGCATGGTCAACTGTGTGGAGAATATTAGTGTATTCTTTTAGCCAGGACCACGGCTCAATTGCAGGGCAACCCTGAATGCAGAATAAGTATATAATTGAAGAGCAGTTTAACATCCCTCATTAACCCTGAGAAAGCTGAGTCTTCATAATGGATAGAGCTAGAAACTTTTTTTTAAAAGAAAGCCAAGGGAAAAAGCTAACAAGGGAGGTTTCTATGCAATAAGCTAACCATGGAAAGAGAGAAATCTGTAAATTTGATTAAAGTCTGTTTGAATATATTTCTACTATATCTTCTTAACTCACCTTCTGTTCCGTGTTATCGGGATGGAGTTTTAAGATGTTCTATGTATAAAAAATATTCAAATGCATACTGTGCAAGTATAAGTACGTGTATATGTGTGTGTGTGTGTGTGTGTGTGTGTGTGTGTGTGTTAGAAAATTCCATGCCAGTGAAAACCATGCTGGTATATATAGGACTTGCTATATGAACAGGACCAGACTCTTTCAGGCCACATATTACTGTGCAGTGAAGGTTAGATTAGGAGTCAAGAGAAATATGTTTTAATCTTTCTGCCACTAATCATTGGAAGTCATTTAACCTGAATTTCTTCCTCTTTAAGATAAACTGGTTGGACAAGAGGACTTCTGAGTTCCTTTCCAGCTCTCACATTCTGTGATTCTATAATTGTCATCATCATAATAGCCTACATTAGCAAGCTACATTTAACAATTTACATCATAAAAAGGAGGTAGAGGAGCTTCTTCCCTATGAAGCATCTGAAAACTAAATGAGTTAGATGAAGGAGCGGCAGAGGCAGGCAGAGAGACAAGGAAAAGAAATAATTTTTCCTCCTCATTTTCTTGCTATCCTGTTCTTGGATTGACTAAATGTTAGTAAAATTGGCTGGACTTGGCATGAAAAGGAAAGAATATCCTTTTCTTTTTAAGGAGTTTGCACACCATGTCCTGTAAAGGATTCTCCTAAATCAATGTTTCTGATTTCAGGCTGAAGGGGGGTTGTTACAATCTAAGGGCAGGATCTGTAGCTTCATTAATGTGCATATTCCTCCCATAGATGCCAAAAGAGACTATTTTACTCTTTATCATCTTTTAAGAACCAAAGACAACTTAAAAAATAGTAGCTCAAGTGGGGAATTTCAGTATAAACCAGAAGGTCAGCAAAAGAGCCTTTGCTGCTAGAATATTCTACTATTCCCTCTATTTTTATAAAAATAGGATATGAGAAATAACATGGCTATGACATACTATCAGTGAAGAACCTTTTTTGACCTTTCTGTCTTACTAGAAGAAATCAACATGGCTCTTAGTGAATAGAGAACCAACATCGGACTGAAGTTAGGTAATTAATGATCAGCAAATTACACCATTGGCAACCCAGCAGGCTGTTTTTAAATAGTGATTGCTACCTTCCTTAGGAGATATACCTCAAAATACTTAAAGAACCTATCATTCAATCACCACAACTACCAGCACAAATTAAAATTCCTTTAAGACTCAGTAGGTGGTATTTGAGATTTGCTATAGTGGAAAAATTTTAGAAGCAGTGAGGTGACGCAGTAGATAGAGTGATGGACCTGGAGTCAGGAAGACCCCAATTCAAACCAGCCTGAGACAAATTGCTAGCTGTGTGACCCTGGCTAAGTTCTTCAACTGTAGAATAGCGGCACCTATCTCAAAGGATTGTTGCAAGGATCAGATGAGATAATATTTCTAAAGCACTTAGCACAGTGCCTGGCACATAGCAGCTGCTATATGAAGCCTTATTCCCTTTATTTTCCCTTCCCTTCCCTTCATCACCCTACAGCCCTATGATGATGATGAACCTCTCTGAATTTGGCTAGTCTGGTGCTTGGACAACCGACAGTTGGACAGTAGGCCAAGAATCTGTGCTTTGGGAACGACAGTCTTTACTGCCCCTAGTGAGATGATAAATCGTCTTTGTACTTAATTCTTTTTCTTTAAGCCTGTGCCAAGTCCTCACTGAAGGAAGCAATCATTAGTTAATGTAGTGGTTGTTAGATAACATTTTCATTGTGTCAGTAGCAATGTCTTGGACTCATGAGCAAAATTTTAAGTCCAAATGCAATTTCTTGTGATTTGGTTCATATACCTGAAACAATATCCTTGTACAAAGTATGGAAAGTATGGATTTCACTACAGCTTAGTCACTAGCTACAGAGTCACGATAATAGGGAAAAGCCATGTGGAAAACCAGGGCTTAAAGGTCAAGATTCCTGTGTGGAGTTTTGAGTATTCACTGACAGAACGTTTGCTTTCTTCAACTATCAAGGTTTGGAAGAAAGCTGTGAAAGAACAAAGGGTAGTCAGCTTGGACAAGTTGCTTAATCTTAGTTTGTGTGTCTATAAAACAGAGGTCTTGATAATATTTTCATGGCTTACCTTATAGAGTTGGGTGAAGAAAAAACTTTATAAAAGGTGAATAATTGGGGGCATCATGGCGTCATGGGCAGCAAGCTCAGGAAGGCCAGGGCTCAAGTCCCCCCTCTGACAACCATTGGCTACACAACCCTGAGAAATTCACTAAACCTCTCACTACTTCCAGAAAACTCTTTAAGATCCTAAGGCTCAGGGCATTTGCTAATCTGTACTTGTTGAAGGAATATCCTAATTCAGAGTTAAACTTGTGTAAAATTTGTTTAAAAATTCATACAAGTGTGATTCATTATGTTATTACTGTTATTATCTCATAATCCAACAAATTCATCTGAAGACCATACCTTAAGCAAAAACTGACAAGACCATATCATGAGTAAAAAGTAATAACTGGGACCACATACAAAACCTGAAATGATTTGCTGTTGCCATGCCAAAGCAGATTACCCTAGTTACTCTCCTTCCTTTCTTCCCTTCCTTCCTCCCTCCCTCCCTTCTTTTGTTTTTTCTTTCAGCAGCTGTGGGGAACAGTGGATAGAGCACTAGGTCTCAAGTCAGGACCACTTGAATTCAAACTCAGTTTCAGATGTTTCCTTAATAGCTATTTTCCTAGGTAAATCACTTAACACTGTCTGTCTCAGTTTCCTCATCTGTAAAAGGGGGATAATACCTCACAAGATTGTTGTGAATATCAAATGAGATATTTGTAAAGTGCCAAGCACAGTGCCTGGAACATTGTAGGCACTTAATAAATACTTGTTCCCTTCTCCTTCCCTACCCTCCATCATCAATACCTTTGAATAAGTACTGTGCATCTGATAGACTACATGCACTAAATACGCTCTTTTAAAAGTTGAAAGTGCTAACATATCCTAGATCTATGTCTTCAAAAGCATATGCTTGGGAATGGATGAATTTAATCAAAGGGTCAGTCAGATTTTTCAGCAGAGCTGTAGAATTTTTTATGAATTGATGAGATCTTTTATCTCGAACTATGAAAAGCAGTGATAAGGAAGAAAATGATGGAACTGTCTACATCAGTAGGCATGGGGTCAGTGGACAGCAGGATTCTACACCAAAAACTTGATTATGATGGGGAGCAAAGAGGAAAATATTTAAACTCAGACATTGGTGAGCCACCATGACTAACCACAGCAACAGCCAAACTAATTCTAAATTGTTAGACTGTGCTTTAATCTCTCCTACATCACACAATTAAAAGAATTGCTAGAACAAGTTCCAGAAGAGAAAGATTGTAAGATGTTTGTCATCTTAAATGTTGGGGAAATATTTGCCTCACTTTCCATCCCGAATCCAGAATCATTAATTAAAACAATTGGTGTAAGGGAGGAAAAACCACAGGGAACAACATAGCTAAGCACCAGGGGGGCTTGGGACATGGTGGTGAAACAAATTTAAAAGCCATACATTTTAATACTGGTAGGTCAGGCAGATTTATCCATGAGCTTTGAAGTGAAACAGAATTATAACGCAGAGGAAATTATTTCCATTCAGAGGGAGCTCCCTCAGCTTTTTACCTCCACTCCAAGTAGTATCACCACCCATCCTCTCTTCCTTCCTAGTGGTCTCAAAAAAAGCAGCCCTATACCTCTTTAAGGCTAAGCCCTCACCTGTGCCTTTGATCCTATTCTCTCCTTCCTCTTCCATGTCTTTGCTTAGCAGCATTTCTTTTCTCTCGTTCATCCAAGATCCTTTCCAAATTTAAATCTTATGATCTACAGTATTGTCTTTTCCACTGGCCCCTTCCCATCTGTCACAATTTTCACAATCCTAAAAAGTATTCTGCTGACCCTTCTATCCCCTCTACCTCCCATCATATTCTTTTCTTCTTTTTTACAGGGAAGTTTTGCTATCTACAACTCTAATCAATGCAATGACTAATCATGGTTCTAGAGGACTACAAGGTGATAGACTAATATGCAAAGTGAGATGTACATTTTTGAACATGGCCAATATGGGAATTTGTTTTGCTTGACCATAGTTTTGTTACAAGGGTTTTCTTTTCCTTTTTTTCAGGTAGGGGACAGGTGGGAGGAAAAAATAAATATTTGATCATTGAAAAGAATGAAATTTATTTTTTAAAAATATCTATACCTGATACTATCATTTTCTTACCATTTACTCTGTCCTTCCTGCTTTCAATTTGGCTTTTATCCTTACTACTTTACTCAATTGCTCTCAGACGTCACAGAGGACTTCATAATCATCAAATTAAGTGGCCTCATATTCGGTCTTTACCCTCTTTGACTTCTTTGAAGCATTTGACACTACTGATATTTGCCCATTCCACCATTTCCAAACATTTTATCCTCCCTTTTCATTAAAGATATAAAATTGTCCGACTAATTTTTCACTCAGACTCCTCATCCTCTTCTTGATCCTTAAAGTAAGCATTGGGTTTTGGCTCTCTCTTTTTCTCTCTATGCGCCTGCCCTCAGCAAGATACTCTCATAACTTATTTATCCCTTCTAGTCAGATTTCATCATTCATTCACTAAATAGTAGTACAGTCAAGAAGAGATAAAGACTTGAACAGAGTTGTGGCTGTATGAGTAGAGAGAAAGGGGATGATCTGAAGGGAGAAGCCAACAAGATTCAGCAATGGATTAGATATATGGGATGAGGGAGAATCAGTAGTTGAAGATGATACTGAGCTTGTGAGCCTGGGTGATTGGGAGGATGGAGATGCCCTTGATGGAAAATAGGAAAGTCTGGAGGGGGAGGCATGTTGAGTGGGAGAGATAATGAGTTCTGTTTTAGATATGTTGAGTTCAAGACGCCTATAGGACATCCAGTCTGAGAAGTCCAAGAGAAAGTTGGAAATTTATGACTGTAAGTCAGCAGACAGGTTAGGGTTAGATGGTGAGCTGGGAACCCTCTTCATAGAGATGCTAACTAAACTCATGGGATCTGATATTACCAACTAAGAGAGTATAAAGTGAAAAGAAAAGGGAACCAAACCCAAGGACTTTGGGAATACCCCAGGTTAGTGGGTGTGACATAGACAGAGCAGCCAAAAAGAAGACTGAAGAATGGAAGGACTAACAAGAAGAGAACCAGACAAGAACAGTGTCATACATCCTAGAGTGAAGAGACTATCCAAAGGAAGAGAAAGGATTACTGACAGTATCAAATGCTACATGAAAAGTCTATGAGAATCATCATTTTAAAAGGCCATTAAATTTGGCCGGTTTAGAAGAGGAGGAAGTGGAAGCTACTTTCTCAAGTTTTTTAGCCATGAAGGGGAAGAGAAATATAGGACAATAGCTAGCAGGGATGGTTGGATCAAGTATGTTTTTTAAAGGAAGAAAGGGGAAGAGAATATACATTTCTATAGCAGCTGCTATGAGCCAGGTACTGCGCTAGGCACTTTACAGAACCTATCTCAGTGGATCCTCACAAGAACCCTGAAAAGTAGGTGTTATTATTATCCCCATTTTATAGTTGAAGAAACTGAAGCATGGAATGATTAAGTAGTTTGCCCAGGGCTATTAAGTATCTGAGGCCAGGTTTGAACTTACATCTTCCTAATTCTAGACTAGTGCCCTAGCCACTACGCTTCCTAGTACGTCAATGCCAATAGGGATGAGGGAAGACATGGACATATTTGTAGGCATCAGACAGTAGAAGGAGAAATTGAAAATGGAAGAGAGAGTGGAGATAATATTGGGGGCAATCTGCAGGATACATCAGGAGAGAAAGAAATCAAGGGCATGTATAGAAGGGCTGGCTTTGGCAAGAGAAGGGCCATTTCTTCATCTGAGACTAGCATAAAGGAGGAAAGAATGGAGATATCTGAGTGATGTGAATAATCTCAATTTTTTTCAATGAATATGAGGCAAAATTCTAAGCTGAGAGAATAGGGGTAGAGGCAGTTATGGAAGGATTGAAAGAGCAGGTACGGAGAGTGGGATAGCAAATCCATTCAGGAGGAATAGAGTGATTGTCTTGCTTCTGTGTGGCCCCAGTTGATATTAGAAAGTTGTGGTGGCACCAGTCAGGATAGTTTCATGATTTCCTCTAGCTCTGTTCAGCAGCACGTGAATAGGAGTAGAAGTGGATGGTGGGACAATCCAGGGTTTGGGGCTTGCAAAGGTGTGATCTGCTATCAGACAAAGGTGCAAGGGTGGAAATAGTATGGAGTCGGGAAGGAGAAGAAAAAAGAACTGAGGTGTGGAGGGAATGGAGGACAAAGTGATAATGAAGAATAAGATTGGGGGTCGCAAAATTTAGGGAAATATGGAATGATAAAAGACTATGATCAGATAAAGGAATTTTGGAGTTCATGAACATGGAACATTTGCAGTTGACACCAAGAGCAAGGATTTGACTATCTGTGGGAAGCTGAGGTAAAGTGGAAAAGTAGGTCACTGGAATGGAGTAGACTGAGGAACTGGGAAGTTAGAATGTTTGAGGGGGTGTCAAAATGTATGCAGGAAGAGATGGGGAGGAGAGAAAGACTGTGAGCTAGGAGAATACAACCTGGGGGCTTGGAAGGGGAATGTCTATAGGTGACAACCACACAATCTGGACTGGGTGATAAATTTGGATAACGTGAATTTCAAAGATGATGTTGTTTAGTGAATTGGTCAAGAGAAGGTCTGGAAGTAGCAATCGATAAGCAATTCTAATGCTTTCCACAGGACTAGTGAGTTTAGAGGCATGAGAGAAAATGTAGGCAGTACTGAAAAGGGTAGTTGACAGAAGCAGTGTCATGGCGGGGCAGTGTCTCAGTGAAATTCAAAAGATGGGAAGAGTGAGAAGGAAAGATATTTACAATGAAAGGTTTCTTACTTTTGGAGGAGGAATTCCGAAGGGTACGGTGTACAGAGCGAGAGGATCTAAAGTGGAACATTGGGAAGAAGAAGAGGGTTGAGGTGGATATGACTTGAGAGAGTAGGACCTGAGATGGAAATGGAGATTGTGGATTTGGGATTTCTGGTATGGGGTGAGTATAGTGCTAAACATTGGGCCATGAATCCAAGCTGAGTACAGTAGTTGGAAAGAAAGTCTTTGCAGGCAGAATGAGCTTAGACAATTCAAGGTCCTCCCTTGAGGTTTAACTTCATGGCAGATGGACATGGAGTATCTCATAAGTCTTAAGGATCACTTCCTCAGAGAAGGCAAGAGCAGGTGGAGGCATGGGAGCCCAACCAAAAGCCAAGGTATCTTGCTTGTCCTAGGGAAGGCCTTGGAGCAGGAGGTCTTAAGCTTTAATAGCTTAAAACTGCTTTAAGACTTCTGGGACACCTCATATTTAATTTTTCTCTCTTTCCTGGTTGTTAGTATCAAACACACCAACAATACTATTTTTATATAATTTTTCTACCTCCTCCAAAAGGAGATTTTTCTTCTTGGAAAAAAACATAGTACATTTATTAATGTGCTATGGCTATCTTAGTATTAATAAAATGCTTTATAAATACAAAGTGCATACCAAAAAGTACGTAAATGCTTTACCTCATTTATCCTCACAGCAACTTTTTGATGGAAATAGTATAAGCATTATCCCCATTTCAGAGATGAAAAGATTTGTGCCAGCTAATAAATGGCCGAGCCTGGGACAGCACTATTATCTCTCCTTTTTCTTCCTCAAGTCATATATGTAGAAGACTCCCAGCCGACTCAGAATTTACCAACATCTTATGAAAAACATTGAAAAGGAATACCTTCTTTCTTTATTTGCCCATGCAGCTAATCTGTACAACTGGCATTGGTTTTAATGAATTTTACTTTTCTGTCATGTGTTCACTTAATTGCATTAATTGCTATCCTGTTAAATATGATGTTCTGATTTGAAATCTCTTATATAATATTTTTTCCTCATGATAATCTGAAATGAAAAATAGAACAAAACCCACCACTGCACCCCTCCACACACACCAGAAACAAAAATCTAATTAGTTCCTTTAAGCTATAATTTAGCAAAACTTGCTGCTGGATTTAGTGAGGAACCTTCTTCAAATTAGCCTGAGGAGTTCTCAGGCTACTGTGAGTCCTGATAACTCTAGCCCTTTGATTTTACATTGTAGAAATCTAGCCTAAAATTGAAACTTGACAGCTTTAAATATCTAGAAGAGTACATTAAAGTGTGACAATTTGATCTCCAAAGATTCCCAACTATATCTAAAACACATTTTGCCTTAATGATGACAACTCTTAACAAGGGTTCAGGTTATCCTAAAGAAGTCCTTTCCTGATTTGCTAAAAAGAAGAAACAGATGTCTACCATGTGGAATAGGGTACACTTTGTTAACATGTCTCTGGTAATGAGCCATAAGAAAAACAAAGATGCTGTTAAAAGCTAAGAAATGCTGTTTTTAAACTTCATCCAAAAGCACAGCTCCATCTCAATGGCTTGGAAGGACAGGTAACCTAAACAGGTTAAGTTTATGGACTTGTCTTTGGAGACTGAGGAGCCATTGGAGGTTATGAGAAGCTGTGTATGCTTAACTTCTTATTTTCAGATTTATCTCTCCTCTAAGTGTCATTTTTTGTCTTTTACCTTAGCACAGTAAGCAGAACATACAAAGCACTCAATTGAATTCTGTACTATGCTTAATTTAGTCCATTATTTATCCTAAAGAATATCTTTCAACCCATAAGAATATTCTTTTGTGAATATAGTCTTTATTACATCTCTAATGACATGTTTCTCTTCCAATTCACAATTTTTGACTGATCTTTAGACAAGTGAAATAGGTTATCTTACATTCCATCCCCATGACTAAATGGTCTGGTAGACATATTGTATCTTATAAGTAGTTTTATCTGCTAATTGTTTTGAGGGCTAAGGCTTAGAAAAGGTTTGGTGTCTATTTGCCTATAGCAGGTATACTTAACTTTTTTGTCTGTCATGGGTCCCTTCAGACAAAGTCCAGTGAAGTCTATGGACCCTTTCTCAGGATAAAGTTTTTAAATGAATAAAATCAAATACATAGGATTACAAAGGAAACCAATTATATTGAAATACAACTATCGAAAAAAAATTTTTTAACCAGTTCATGGACAATCGCCTCCCCCACAAGTGAATTGCCCATGGTACATAATATGAGGTACATAATTTCAGTTCTTAAAAATTTCATTTTTTAAAACTAGTTTATTCTTTCATTTTAATTCTTCCCCCCCCCCACACACACACATTATATTATAAGCTTCCTGAAAGCAAGAGCTATTTTTGTCTTTCTTTGTATCCCCAGGGCTTAGCACAGTGTCTGGAACATTGTAGGTGCTTAATAAATACTAGTTCACTAACGGACAGAAATGTTTTTAAACTCATGAACAGTTGAAGCATTTCCCTAATTTAAACCACTCTGCTCATGGCACTTTTAAAAACAATGAACATCTGATCACTGATGGCAGAAGAAAATGAGGCAGTATAGTGTAATGTACACAAAGCTGGTCTTGGAGTCAGGAAGACATTTGTTCAAACTCCATCTCTCACAAAAGTACTGGCTGTGTGACCATGGGAAAGGCATTAACCTTGCAGTGCTCTAGGCAACTTTCTAAGATTATAAGTTGCAGAGAAGGGGCTGATTGATAAGCTTGTTGGAAAAAAGTTCCTCACCATGAATTTCCTTCAAAATAAAATCACACGTCCAATAAAACACACCCATATGTATTCACACAAGTAAAGACCTAACAGAGCTGGAAAGGGCCTTAGGATAAACTATTTCACCATTTTTTATAGATTAGGAAACTGAGACCCAAAAAGATTAATGACCTGCCCTTGGTACTAATTAGTGGCAGTGCTAGAACTAAGTCCAAGGTCTTTCCTGGTTCCTATTCTAGTGTTCTTTTCACTGTATGCTGGAGTGTTATTCTGTTGGTATAAAAAGGGGGTCTAGCAAATATAAGATATCCTGTTAGCAAACTGGTAACATCTCCACTACTTTTCTTCTTCAGCACCACAACCAAGTGAGATAAGAACCCTCCAAAGGTCAAGCATATTACCCCTAATTTTCCATTTCATCCTGCTTTGATTCCTTCACATCCTGTCATTCATTTACTCATCCCCCTTTCAGTACAATAACATCTTAATTCTGGCCTCATATGTTCCCCTTTTATTTCCACCTCCACAATCCTTCCACACTGGCACACAAGCCTGGAACAACCTCCCACTCCCTATGCAACCTTCTGACTCTCCCTGCCCTCTTTTTAATATCTCAAAAAAGATGTACTTCTTTAAGAAAACCTATTCAGAAACCATCATTATGAGAAAAATGATCTCAAAGGGACAATGCATCATAAGACCACGAGATTTCCTCCTAAACTTTGACCATTCTCATTTGTCTGGCAGACATTACAGATGCCTTGCATTTTTTTTAAAGTTTTGCCAAAGGGGTACTGGATTTTGAATTCCCATACTTCCTCGTATTAGTGTTATGATTGTGGCCTATAACTTAACCACTAGAGGCTTCAGTTTCTTCCTCTGTAAGATGAAGGGAAGAAAACGAAATGATCTCTTAGGGCTATAAAGTTTGTGTTACTTTAATTCTTCCATTGAAGTCCTGCTTAAATGCCTCATCACGGTAGGGCAGTCATCATGGGGTCTTGAAAGCTATGCCAGTGGAAGACAAACTTTGGCTGGCAAGCCCTACCAAGGAAGAAAGGCTTCAAACAGAGGATAGCAATGGATGACTAGTCTACTGTCCACCGATCAGCCAGGTTCAATTCAGAAATGCTCATCATCAGAAGTGTGGTTTCAAAGTAATGACTTTGGGGGTGGGGTAGGAGGGGAGTGTCACAGCAATTCATATAACTGTCTGTAAAGGTGTCAAAGTCTGTGTTGGGAGGGAACAGTACTCTCATTGACAAAATTATGGATTTTTACAAAATTCTTGTATTTAGGCATTGTTGTATAGTAGAAGTCTTGAAATTGGAACCAGAAGACCAGATCATCAGACTTAGTAGCTGTATAACCATAGGCAAGCCACAACCTCTTTGAACCTCGTTTTCCCTATCTATAAAATGAACATCATAATATTGGCACTACCTACTGCATTAAGTTGTGTGGAAGTGTTTTGTAAACATATACATATATACATGTGTGTATATATACGTATATACAAAAACACACACACACATATATATATATATATAATTACATATATAGAGAGAGAACTGTGAGTTGTTATATTCCATATTATTTACTCATAAACAGTATATGTAGTAATCAACCAATAATTGCTTATTAGGTACCTACTATGTGCTAGGAACTATACTAGGTGCTGTTGATAAAAAGATGAAATAAAACATTCCCTGCTCTTGAGGAATTTACATTGGATAAGAGGAGACAGCAAATACAGATATAAATATATACAAAATAAATTTAAGTTAATTTTGAGGGGGAGACAATAGTAGCTGGGGCTGGGGGTGGGGAGAATAGTCAGAGAAGGCCTCATGTGATGACATTTGAGCTGAACCTTGAAAGAACCTAGGGATTATAAGAAGCAGAGGTAAGAAAGAAATGTATTTCAGATAGAGGAGAGAGCCTATCCAAAGACATAAAGAGAGTAGATGGAATGTCCAGTGTGAGGAACAGTAAGAAGACCAGGGTAGCTGTGCTGAAGAGGTTGCATAAAAGGGAATGAGGCAAGATTTTCAAGTTGGAGCCAGACTGCCAAACAAGGGATTTTGTATTTGATGCTAGAGGTCATAGGGAGCCTCTGGAGTCTGCCAGACCTATGTTTTTGGATATCACTTGTGACATTTTGTGGAGCAAAAGTATCCAACTTGAATTGCTCAAATCAGAATAAAACATAATTAGAAAATGTTTAACAAAATAAATAAAAATACAGTACAACACAGATATTAAGTTGAGGTCTTCTAAGTCAATGTGTGCCCTGTGGGGGTGTTTCTATTTGTGACACCACTGGTGTGGAGGATGGACTGGAAAAGGGACAGACAGGAGTCTGATTAATATTCTTCTGGGCAAGGTACTGAACTAGGGAGATGTCTGTGAGTGGAGAGAAGGGGCTGGATTCCAGAAATGTGGAGGTTAAAATGAGCAAAACTAACTGACTGATTTGATATACAGAATGAGGGAAAGTGAGAAGGCAAGGATGACTCCAGTGTCCCAAACTCTAGGCCAAAATTGCCATAATCTCCAACTTAAAACAATTAATTTATTGGGCATCCAATACATGCGGGCACTATGCTAAACCCTGAAAGAAGACTCTAGTTCCGCTAAAGCATTTTACTTCATTTATAATGGCTATGTTTCTTTCCTTTGCATTCCCATATCCACCCCTCCCAACCATTAATTTTTTTTTAAAAACTAGGCTCCCAAATGATAAAAAAATCTTTTACAAAGTAGAACATGAAATCTGAAAAGGAGAAGAAATCAAATGCTATTTTGACTTTGACCTTGAAAAAGAAAATCTGAAGGTTGTTTTCAGTCTTTTCTTTTAAAATTGCTATTCTATTAAGTTACAAAAAAAATAGATCTTTTAAAAATTACTATATACTTCTTTTTTTTTTTACCACTATATACTTCTTGATGTGTTTAGTGGGCATATGATAGGAGGTCCAAAATCAAGTGAATTTAATTACCCAAAATATGCTTTCAAAATGCAGAGTCCAGTGTATGCCATTATACTATGATGCCAGTGCCCCAACAATAGAATATCCCCATTAACTTCCTAGCTATTATTAATAAGTTAAAGTCCTTATATTCAATTTGTACTCTGGTTATCATTTATAAATATTGATAAGCAGATGAAAAACACAGCAGAAACATCCCGCATCTGAAAGAATGCTTCTATTTAGTCAGGTACCAATGTCTGCATGTTACAGCAGAAATTAAAACTCCACTGTGCTTTGACTACATTAAGAGAAAATATAAATTGTAGGACAATTTACGTTAATTGAACCACACATACTCTAGAACCCGAATATTTTAAACATTTGCTTATTGAAAAAAGTCAGATACTGAAGAGTTAATCCAGTGTTGCACTGAACAGTTCCATAGGGATCATATCATAATGTAATCAACCCAAGCTTTCCTAACAATGTCAAAATCCATTATTCACAGCATGCCACTTGATCATAGAATTAGATTTGAGCAAGAGAGCTTTATAGCCTTAGAGAAATAGGGGTCCTTGGAGCAAATGGAAGAGGGAAAGGGGAGGGGGAGGGAGGTTTTTTTAAAGAGGAGGGAGGAAAGACTTCCTAAAATCCACACTATCCACATAAATACTATACATTAGCATGCAAGCCTCAATCACAAAATGCCAGAGATTAGTGTTCCCTTTGTGTTTGGGGAGGTGGGATAAGGAAGAGGGGTGGGAAATAAAGGGTGGGTAAAACATTAAGCTAACAGTTTTGAACCACATCTAATGCGTTCCTTGTATAAACATCACCCAATGTGCAACTACAAGAGATGAAAGGAGCATTAGGGAGTCTGAACTGAAACTGTCAGAATTTAAACATTGTTATTAAAAGAACATCTTAAAGACAGAGGTGGGGAACGGAGGGCCTATGTGCAAGAAACATGCAAAAGGGTAAAGATACAACCTAAGTTCTCACCAGAGTACCCCGGCTGTCACCACCGTGGTCCTCTCGGTTCCTGGAAAAGCAGGAAAAGGGGAAAGCCCTGGCTGGGATCCCCGAACTCATCCACAGCTCCCTCTGATTCGTCTTCACTTAAAGTACTTCCAGACCACAATGAGCCAAAGGAAATGGGGTGGTTGCTGCTGACTACAACAAACCAAAAGAAACCCAAATCCAAGCCCACAACTCTAGCAGACCTTTCTTTAGCCCTACGCTCCTCTGACCCCTGAGTTAAAGTCAAAGGCAAGGCGGAGGATATGGAAGGAAGGAGGAAGTTCTGAGCTCCCTTCCATCAGAGCCAACCCCAATTCCCAGTGGAGCTGATTGAGGTGAAATACTCGGCCAGAGGCAGGATTTTTATTTGCTTTAATCAAGAAGCATGCCCTCGCTCTCACCCTGCACCCAGCTGGATTAATTTAAAATTCATATCCTGGTGTCAATCTCTTTGGTTCTACCCCCTCTCCCTGACAAGCCACCTCTCAGCCCTCGGGCAAAGGGACCACGGAGAGCAAATTAGAGTTTCCAGACACTTTGTTTGAAGTTTCCGTCCAGCCTCCCGAGCAGCTCCCAGCCTGTAGATAGCTAGCTAGTAGTCTTTTTTTACCTCCAGGACAGAAGGCTGAGGACCAGCAGAGAGGCCAGGGAATGGATTAGCCCAGCAGGGTGAGAAAGGTGGAAACGTGGGCTGAGGATAAAGGGGAACGACAAACAGTCCATTTAGCGCCCGCCTCACTCACTTGGTGATCTTGGAAGTGGGTGAGGGTTTGTGTAGACACAACATCTACATGCAAGATGGGATGAATCATGCAAGATGGGATGAATCAACCCACCTGGCGCATATTTCCTTACCTTGCTCGCAGTAAGAGAAAAGCTGGAGGACCCCGGATCTCTTTGGCAGCAAGCTCGGACTCGCTCCCAGCTGAAGCATCAGCTTTCCCAATACCTCCCCCAACCCCACACATCCCACACCTACAAGAGCCCAAGTCCCTTCACCTCACTCTCTACCTCCTTCCAGACTTTGATTTTACATTCCTGGGAAGGGAGATTAAGCCCACCTGTGTGTCTCCGCCCACGCAAAGGACCCTAAGGCTCACAGATGTAGGAGGGACCTCAGGGGCCATCTAGATCGACCTCCTTATTTTAGAGAGGCCCAAGGTTAGACAGGTAGTAAGCATCAGAAGGAGAGTTTAAACCCAAGTCCCCAGACCCCCGAACTAAGGCTTCTTTCCGCCAGGATGCGCGCGAGAAATCAGTGCCAGGGCGTTACCCTAAGATTCTTGCTCTGAGCTCAACTCGCTGAAGTCCTCCAGGACTGAGCAGGAAAGGAAACTTTTCCTCCCCCAAGGACTCGTCTCTTTCCTCCCTTCCGTCCCATCCCCGCCGGGTCCCTTCACCTCCTGCCGACTTCTTTCACCTCCCCTCCCGGTCTGGGCTAATGGAGCGCAGCGGAGCACGGGCTGAGCAAGTTGTTTAGGTGCCAGAGGAAGGTCCCGGGTACTTGCCTCTCTCTAGGCTGCCTCCGCCTCCGTCCAGGCTGCTTGCCTCTGCCCTCTGCAGGCGGTGCGGGCTAGCTTGCGGGCAGAGCGGAGACCCCAGAGACAAGAAAGACCAGCCCCAGGCTGCCCGCGCACGTGGGGTACCAGAGGAAGTTCGCGTCCCAAGTGTCCCTTCGGGCTGCGGCGGCAGCAACTGGGGAGTGGGCTCCTTAGGGAGCCGCGGGAACTCGACCAAGAAAAGGCACCGGGGAAGCGGAGCTTCCCCAGGCTCCAGCGCCCCTCGGCGCTCTCTTCTTTGCCTTTCCCGGCCCCCGGAATGGGCTGCTCCCTGATCTCCCCCGACCTCCGCCCTCACAATTGCTGGCGTTAGCTGAATGAACCACGCGACGGCCAGGCCACCACCACCTCCTCCGCCGCTTCCCTCCTCCAGTCTTGGGATCAGTAGGAGCTGCCGCCGCCCTCTCTTCTCTTTTCTGCCTCGCCCCCACCCCCTGCACCTTCCCCTCTGCCCTGGCCCAGCTGGAGCCGCTGGGAGCCAAGGGTCACTTCCCTAACTTCACTCCTAGGGCTAACAAATAGGTCAACGGACTTACAGGTGCTGCTGCCCGGAAGAACGGGGTCCCGGGGTTTCTCGGGTAGCCAGAGACTGGGAAACCTGCTTCTGCAGCCCGCTTCTCACTCAGAGCTCTCCGCCCCCTAGGAAACTCAGTCTCAACGTTTATTCTCAGTGTAACTTAGTGGCGCCACAGTCGGGCTAAGTGAGGTGGGCAGCAGTAAGTCCAAACATCACCCTCTTTCCATCCAGTCTCTCCCCCCCATCCCATTCCTCAACATACACCCCAATAAAGGGGGCATCTGCTGTTGGAAATCCTGGCATGGATTGCCACCACTTAGGTCTCTTCTCTGTCTTCAAATAGCAATATAATACCATACCCTTGATAAGGGAAGCAAACAGAAAGGCTCTGAGTGCAGAGTAAAAGCAAATTTGGAAACTGAGAAACTTCAAAGGAAAGCCAGGCCACTTATCTCAGCGTTAGAGGGTAGTTTCAAATACTCTATTTAGAAATCTTACAAAACTGAACTCAAAGTTTTAAAATCAGATGTTCAAAAAAAAAGTTTTTGCATGCAACTAAAAAATAAGATACACAGGCAATGGGGCGTAGAAATTTATCTTGCCCTACAAGAAAGGAAGGGAAAAGGGGATGGGAGGGGAGTGGGGTGACAGAAGGGAGGGCTGACTGGGGAACAGGGCAACCAGAATATACGCCATCTTGGAGTGGCGGGGAGGGTAGAAATGGGGAGAAAATTTGTAATTCAAACTGTTGTGAAAATCAATGCTGAAAACCAAATATGTTAAATAAATAAATTTAAATTAAAAAAAAAACAAAAAAAGAAAGGAAAAAAAAGAAATCTTACAAAACTGGATATCTACAGTAGAATATTTTGTTGGCAGTTCAGAAGGGAAAAGTCTAGACACTTGTCATATCACTGAGAGAGTACTTTTCCACCCATAAATTACTGTGGTGTACCAGGCCAAGAAGGCCAGTGCTGCTATAATGAATTAGTAGCTGGTGTATCTCAGTGATAGTGACAATAATCGCATCTTGGAGAAATACAGTGCATTCCCTCTGAAAAGGTCAAAGTATTTGAGTAGATTATTTTATCATTTATTTTTACAATTGGAAAAAAATGTTCTGTAACCTTGACCTAAAAGGCATAAGATCTTGAAAAGGATTTTGGTTTATCTCACAGAATCATATTAAAGCTGAAAGTTATCTTAGAGGCAATTTTGTCCAACCTCATGTTATACAGGAGTACTCTCTACAACATCCCTAACAGGTTTAGGGTTCCAATCTTTGTTTGAACACTTCCAGTCATAGGGAGCTCACTACCTCAGCAAGCAGCTTATGCATGTTTGTACAGCTCTAATTATTGGAAATATTGAATAAGACAGGGCCAAGGGCAGAGCCCAACACTAGAGAGACCATTCTGATTCAATACCTTAATTAATGTGCTTTGGATATTACTGGACTGTAAAAAATGATGGATGTGATGAATAGAGAAGCGTAGAAAGATTTGCACAATCTGATGCAGAATGAAAGTAAGCAGAGCCTAGAAAACAAAGCAGAGAGTGATTACAGCAATGTACAATGCAAGAACAGCCACAAAATAGTGAATGTTGCAGAATAGTATAGAACAAAAACATAGCCCCAAAGAAGAGACATGAAAAGATATTCACATCCCACTCCTTTGTAGAAGGGGGAGGTACACAGGTGTGGTACATTGCACATATTTATAGACTTTTTATATGTACTGATCAATTTTTACTGATTTTTTTCCTTAAAAATGTTATTTATAGCACTGCTCTCTAGGAGGAGGAAGGATACTGGGAGAAGTTGTGGAGATATAAAAAAGCAAAAGATACCAATAAAAATTTAAACTAATTTTTTGGTTGTTCAAGTTATCATTCTATCTATCCTATTATTCAACCTGCATTTCTCCAAAAGAATATAAGGAGACACTCTGAAATCCTGATACACTGTGTCTCTTGGATTTTCCCAATCTACCAGTCTGGTGATCCTATCACAATAGGTTAGTTTGTCTTGACTTTATGAACTGGTGCTAATTACTAGTAATCTCTATTTTCCTCCAACAAATGTTCAAAACCACCCATCCAATAATCCATTCTACAAATTTGTACAGCTCAGCTTTAACTTCCCAAAGCAACTTTTTAAACCTTTATTTTGTGATATGGAACAAAATTCACTCATCGCTAGACTTTTGGCATCTCCTCTGCCCTCCAAGATTCCTCAGAGATTGAAAACAGTAGTTTTGCAATCACAACTGCAAAGTGTTTTTCCAGGTTGTAAATTCCTAACCACTCAAGGTCTCACAGCTGGATGTGGAAGAGAAAAGCTTAAAGGTAGAAGGCTGCATGTAGCCTGTTTCCTTACCAATTTCTCTCTAGTTTGGACATATTGTTTCTGGTAGAGACCTTCCTAATAATAACGATAAGGTGATATCCATTGGATATAGATAATTCCAGCTGATGGCAGTTGCTCTGTTAACACTTATCCCATCTGCAGGAGTGATGGAAAGGAAGAAATCTGAGTGAATAACAGTCACTTGTCTCCATTTTGATCCAGACTTTACAATAGCCTGAATTTGTCTGGGGGAGAAAAAGATTTCCTTTTAATTCCTTGAGATGGGTGATAAGGATTCCTGCTTTACACTTCCTATTGGTTTCAAAGCAGTCATACTATTTTAGGTGATCTGGTACACTAAGATGTTTAAAAAATACAATAGGTGTTAATTCACTTTCCAAAAGGCTTAACAAAAAGTTAACTTATTTAACCAATTTCATGTGATAATTTACTGGAAATTAAATCTGCTTCTCATAACAACAGTCACAATAACTGATATTTCTATAGCACTTTGAAGTCTGCAAGTGCTTTATATACATTATGTTCCTGTGGCTGAGTTGATGAAATAGGATTTGTAGGGGCAACTAGATGGTGCAGTGAGTAGAGCACCAGCCCTGGAGTCAGGAGGAGCTGAGTTCAAATCCGGCCTCAGACACTTGACACATGTACTAGCTGTGTGACCTTGGGCAAGTCACTTAACCCCAATTGCCCTGCCTCCCCCCAAAGAAATTAAAAAGAAAAGAAATAGTATTTGTAGGATGTTACCTAGCACAAGGTGAAAATATACATTCCTACCCCTGTCGAGTAATAATGCCACTATACTGATAGTTGAACACTAACCACGCACTTAAAGAAAGCTTTTATAGAGCCAGGTTCTAGTTAGATGTCATGGTCTATCAAATGGGACTATCAAAGAGTCCTGGATTTTTTATACATATTGTCAGATTATCTTCTAACCCAGGGAAAATTAACATGCATTCATTTTTATAGTCTCTGATATCTGTTGTTCTAGGGTTTTTTTTAGTCCAAGATGTAGCAATTTACAAGTCTTTATATCAGAAGTTTGGTTTTAAATTTTTATAGCTAAAAATATGTATTCATGATTTTCAAATTGTTTTTCTATTTGTATCAATGTCCTACTTTGGTAGGGCTCCATCAGAGAATTTTATCCTGTAAATTTTGTACAGTTTTTTTTAACATTGATGGGAATAAATTAGTGCAAGAAAAGAAACTCTGGTGCTTCATTACATTATAGAGATGACTCTGGGTATCCTAAGTCTATGCCAATGTCCAGGCTCCAGCACATCCTACCATGCTGAAGAGTCTTCACATTCAGGACCAGCATCTATGAAGTGCCGTGAGAACTCTGCCAGGAAGCCAGTCTAAGTAAATCCAGAAAAGTTCACTGCTATATGATGGGAAATGAATTACTGCAAGTGACAACTGGGATCTCAGATCCTAGATCTATTCTTATGGGATAAGACTGAATCTGTGATCTCATTAGTGTAGGGAGTTTCCAGGGGAGGAATTTCCTTTACCCATGCAAGTCTCAAGCACCTTCTCTGCAATTTATAGTCTTAATGAGTCGCCCAGAACATTGTTGTAAACTCAAATAGAAATGGAGACCACTAATCCATACATAAAGATACCTGTGGGCCACATATTAACTTTGTTTTAAAATGTAAAGTTATCTATGTTTTATTGTACTTTTATTTATTTTTTTAAATATTTCTCAATTACATTTTAATTGGTTCTGGACTCACTTAAGAATGTTTTGGGCTTTGTGTTTTACACCTCTGACCTAGGGAACTGTGTTGGTAACCAAAAATGGGCTCCTTAGCACTTAGTCAACAAGTGCCCTTGAATAGTTCAGCTTTTTCCCCTGAACTAACTGAATGCTGTTTGTATGTTGGATTGGAGTAAGCTTGTTGGCTCCTTCACCTTGCTTTCCTTAATTAAGCAGATCAAAAGAACCTGTGCTATTGGCAGCTTTCTGGGTGCTGGCTGTGGGTGGATCTTATACCCCCACAGAAGCTGCTAGCCAGATTGTTGAAACAGGAACTGAAAAGCAAAGGGACTTGCCTTTACATGGACATTACATTTCAGAGATGGGACTTGAATTCATGACATTCTGGTTCTGAGGCCAGCTCTCTATCCACTAGCCATGACTGCTGCTCTTGAAGTATTCTTATATTTAGGGGGGGAAATATATTTCTAGTTTTGTATGTGGAGATTGGATTTGCAATTAGCCTAACTTTCTGGCAGTTAGATTGACTAACCTCCATTAAAGTTCTATTTTCATACTATAGCAAGGCATGAGACTCACTCTGGGTTCAAGAGGCTCTGGTGGTAGCATGCAAGTAGAGTGAGGTCCAATCATGTTGGAAGGGCTTAGATAATGGGACAATCAATAGGTTAGACTATCTATCCTCCAACAGTCAAAATAGCTACATTCAGGGGCTGGTTACTAGAAGACTATAATAGTGATTAATTTTTTTTTGTCCACATCAATAAATGAAACTGTGTCCTGAGGCATGTGTAAGGAGAGTACCCAAATGAGACTTCAGCAAAAGCTCAAGATTTAGCAGAGACTAAAAATTGGAGACATCAAAAGTAAAAGGGAAAGCCTTGAGATCCAAAATAGATATTCCCCACTCTAGAAGAAGTGGAAGGTCTGAATATCTTAATTTCGTATGAAGAAATAAGCAAGACAACTAAGTGTCTCCAGGGCGGAGGGTTCATGTGGTCATGCCTAGCCAGTCATCTACGTGAGATTCCTGAAGGAGTATGGGAGGTGAAAAATACTAATCACCAAAAGGTAATATGGAGTTATTTATAGAAGGAAGGGGCTTTTGAGCACAAATAATTTGTTGAAAAGGAGAAGTAATTCTTCTCCCATCTCTTTCCTTTGGGTGATTAACAACCCCAGAGCTCGCATTCCGAGGTAGTCAAAGAGAAGACATTACTGCCAAACCTAGGACAACAGTCATAGAACATTCTAGCTTAAAAGAGTACATTATTCCTCAGTCCATGCAGTAGGTGAAGATGGAGGCACTACAGTTACCCATTGAAGAACAAACCCAGCAGACTGACCAACGTAGCACAGATACCACATCCTGAGAGAAGTCCAGCAGCAGAGTGGCCTGCCTCATACCAGCCTGGCAGCAGCTGCCTAGTATAGTGTGGCTTCCTGGGCCCTTTCCATCAGCTACTTCCTAGTGGTAGAGCAGCTTACCCAGCCTATTCCAGTAGCCTCAGAGTCTGGTGAGAAACCAGTAAGCCATCGAGTGATCTGCTTAGCCAAGCTCAATAGCAGATTGGCCAATCTAGTTAAGACATCCTATCCAAAAAGAAACAAGCCTAGATGACCATTGGTCCTCTGGAGAAACTGTGCCTTGCAAAGAGATAGTCCAGATTAAAAGTGAAACGACTAGTAGTGAACTTCGTGACTACCCTCTGGAGAGAGAAAGGAAGTACATCGAGGCCTTGCAGTTCCAGGCTGGGAATTGTCTTGGCCATGTGTGTCCCCTACAAGTGAGCCCCACTGTCATTGTACCCTGCTCACTCTTTCGCTCTTCTGAACTCTGGGTGTATTTGTGGAAAAATATGCCCAGGTGTTGGGGAAGATTGTGTGTCCTTATTCTTCTTCCATTTGAGCAAATTTCCTTTGTTAAAAATGTAAGTGAGCCTATTGGCTGGTTGCTAAAAGGAAGCATACTGGCTATGGTTCATGAGCTAGTTTTTGAAAGGATAGCTACCAATGCTGATATTGCTGGGAGAAGTAACAATCATACCTTTGGGGACCTAAGTGGCTAGTGTCAGTGTGAGATGGGTAAGCAAGCCCCAAGGGGGCATTACACATGGAAAAGGATTGAACCAAACCAGTGAAGGGAGCTTTGATGCATATGGATAAAATGACCAATTATTTGATGAATTAAAGGAGGAAATAGAGGAGATGGAAGAGGAAACTAGGAGGGAAAGCAACAAGAACTAAAAGATTCAAATCCAATCACTCTATAATATACTTGTCTCCCTCTAGAAATTATGTGAAAAGTTAAAAGTGCACCCTGAATATATACTTGCAGAGAGATTACCTTGAATGTTAGCTTTCAGATTACTTAATACCATTCAAAAACAAAATTGAATATGCTAATTTATTACCAAATCTGGAAACAAAGTTGTACCAGGTTCTTGAGTAAATAATGTATGCATATGTATTATCCTTCAATATTTATTTGCAAAATGTTATTTTGGGGTGTGATTATTGGGGTATACAGGTCTTTAGGGAAGGCTAGTACCTCTACTGTGAGGGCTGCCAAGCCCTTTTCAGGGCTTCTTTCTACCTTTGGTGTCTACCTGTTTCTCAACTCTCACCTGTTGCTTCAAGAATCTATATTATGTATGGTGACCACCCTCCAGTAAACTGGTTTGGTGGACAGGCTAAACCAGGTTGAGGGTAGGCAACAGGCCTCAAACTCATCAGTGAGTTGGGGGGGGGTTGTGTACCCCAGGCATGTGAAGACTTCCCTGGCAGAATAGGCAGATGTGAACAATTTGTTCCAATAGGCCAAGAAGGCAGTGGAAGTAGGCACTGTGGAGTGCTTGGAGCTTGGTTAGACTTTGAAGACACCAACGTCATCTACTCCAACCTGAGCCATTACCAGTCATCTTGATTTTTATCTTGCCACTGGACTTCAGTAACTCTGGAAGAGAGAATGAGGCCAACAGCTTTTTTGCCTTACTTAAATTCAATTTATGCATCAAAGTAATATGACAACAGGCAAGTGACAAAGCAGCAGGTTTGGATACACTGGGAGCTATAGTGACAATCCAGCACACAGGCATCCCTGGCCATAGGGTCATCTTTTCACTGCACTGAAGCAGCGGTGAGATTTGGCAGCCCTAAGGCCCACACTGCTCACCTCCTAGTGTGAGGAATTGCTTGCTTCACCTAACCTAATCCTGGCCTATTTACCAAGGTAGGCACTAATCCTACTCTATGGTTGAAAACACAACAAAATGTACAAAAACTTCTGCAAAGATGATTCCACTCCTCATTGATATGTGGAATATGTATATGTCTATGTACAACATGAAGTTCAATAGGCCTGAAAGACAAACAACTCTTGTGAGAGAACTCAGCAGGTATTGCATCCAAATAACAGCCCTTAGTGAAACAGGGCTGGCAAATGAAGGTCAGCTTACCAATGTTTGAGCTGGATACACATTTCTCTGGAGTAGCCATAGTGATGGTGAACACCATGAAGCTAGTATAGATTTCACAATCAAAATGAATCTAGTCAACAAGCGTGTATGCCTCCCAAAAGGAATGAATGACAGGCTCATGACAATGTGATTGCCACTTGCAAGAAAGTGCCATGCCACCATCATCAGTGCATACGCTCCCACCATGACAAACCTTGATGAGGTAAAAAAAAAAACTTTATGAAGACCTGGAGACCCTTGTCATCAATGTGCCAAAAGCAAACAAGCTTGTAATTTTGGATGACTTTAATGCTAGAGTAGGCACAGACTATCAGACATGGTAGGGGTTCTTGGGAGGCATGGAGTTGCAAATAGCAAAAGCAATAGTCACTTACTACTGAAGACTTATGCATCTCATTACCTCATCACTAACACTGTCTTCCAATTACCTACATGGAATAAAACTTCATGGATGCACCCTCACAACAACACAGACTAAGTCATTGTAAGCAGAAGACACAGACAGGATGTAAGAGTGACAAAGGCAATGTGTGGCGTCAAGTGGTAGATTGATCATAGACATCCTCTCCAAGCTAAACATTCATATTCAACAAGTTCAAGTTAAGTTAAATTTGAGATAAGCTTAGAGAGATGCGGTATTCTTGATTCAGTAAGAAGGCGGGTAACATTCAATTTTATGCTGATACTAACAATCCAAGGCATTCTTATGATGCCCAGAATGCTATTTGTGGGCCAAAGAGCTATGGTACATCTCAACTACCCAGTGCTGATAGAGCCACATTGATTAGTGATAGACATGATCCTGGAGAGGTGGACTGAACACTTCCGTAGTGTTGTCAACAGAGCATCATCAATCAATGCTGAAGTCATTGATCATTACACCACAGGTTGGAGTCAACCCCTCTACAGCAGAATTTCCAACTGAATGACATCAGCTTCCTCTTGTGTAACAATGTGCCTGGTGCTGATTCTATTCCAGGTATAATTTATAGGGCAAGGGGGTCTGCTGCTCACACAAAAGCTACAGAAATTTTCTGGGTTATCTGACAAGAGGAAGTTATCCTCCAGGAATTCAAGAATGCCTCCATTGTCCGTCTCTATAAAGGAAAGGGAAATAGGTCACCTTGTGACAGTCACAGGGTTGTCTCTCTTAGTCACTACTGGCAAGATCCTTGCCAGTGTCCTCCTTAATAGGCTGATCCTTCACCTGGAAGATAGTCATCTACCCTAGAACCAGTGTGGCCTCAGAAAGGGCCAAGGAACAGTTGATAAGGTGCTTGCTGCTTGACCACTCCAGGAGAAATGCCAGGAGGATACAAATTTGTACACAGTATTTGTCAATCTGACCAAGGCCTTGATAACTCAATTCTGAGAGCTTATGGAAGATCATGGCAAAATTTGCTTGCCCAGAGAAGTTCATGAGCATCGTATGCCAGTTTCATGATGACATGCTTGCACAGGTTCTGGATAATGGACGATACTCTTGTGCCTTCCAGTCACCAATGGAGTGAAGCAGGGCTATGTGCTTGCTCCCATGCTTAGCACAATGTTTTCAGTGATGTCAGATGCCTTCAGTGAGGATAAAAATGGCATCAAGGTCAGCTGACTTACTGATAGTAAATTATTTAACTTGAAAAGGCTACAAGCCAAGACTAAAGTGGAGGCAGAGTTAGTGAGTGATTTTTTTGTTCACAGATGATTGTGCACTCAGTGCAGCCTCTGAGGCTGAGATGCAACAGAATATTGATTGATTTCCTGCCTCTTGTGCTAATTTTGGTTCCCCGTCAGCCAGCACCAAACCATCCACACATGGAACCATTGGTTACAACCTATATAGAAATTGTGTGGATGAGGTATGGATAAGTTCACTTAGCTTGGCAGTATAGTTTCCCAGGATGTACACATAGATGATGAGGTTGATGCATGCATTGCCAGAGCCAGCTCAGTGTTTTGGAGGCTCCGAAGGCAAATGTGGGAGAGAAGATACCTACCAAGCTGAAGGTCTACACAGCCACTGCACTGACCTCATTGCTGTACACCTATAAATCCGGACAGTATTCCAGCACCATGCCAGCAACTGAATTGCTTCCATTTGAATTGTCTTAGAAATAGTTCAAAGATCACCTGGAAAGATAAGGTTTTGGACACTGCGGTATTTTCTCTACCTAAACTGCCAATCCTTCAAACTCTAAGACAGAGAGCGCAACTCGGAAAGATGAGTCTTCCTGACTCCAGGTTTGGCACTCTATCCACTGCTCCACTTGGCTGCCCATCATGCACGAGGGCCACACAAATAAACAACACATGTGGCTAGAATGAACACATGGAGGGAACAACTCACATCCCTGACAATGCAGGACTATCCATGTTATCACACAATCATACTACTTCTCCTAAATCTGCTTTTTTTACTAGGTATGGCATCTCTACTGGTATTGAGACATCTGTTAGGACCTGATGGGCAGATCTAAGCACATAATCTCAGCAGGGCATTGCTTTGCTGAGAAAACAGTGTTTTGATGGGCATAGAGTCATTGGTCTCAGGCAGTCTTAATAATGTTAAGTAACATATAGCAATGAAGTTTGTAAAGCACTCTACATATATTATCTCCTTTAATCTTAAGATAGACAGTGGCTACTGGGTATAACTCACTGCTACCCACTGTACTCCTCATTATCTTCAGAGTTATCCAACTGTTACCTTAGCTCCATTATACAACGGCACACTGACAGGACCCTCTCAGATATATATTTACTCAAAGCTACCATATATAGTGAACAAAAGGCAGAAATCAGTGTTCTTTTCAAAGATGAAACCTTTCCTCTGCAATTCATTGTAATCAAGGCTTTCTTTTGTAGACAATTATTTAACTTAGGGTTGTACTTACTCAAGATCCTTTCTGTTTTAACATGAAAATGAGTTGGAGCCAGAATAAAAGGTAAGCTTAAAGAGGCAAAGTTCTCTATCCACATTTTCTATAGCCTTGCCTTTATTATTCATACTTCTCAGCAAATAAGGCCCCTTGCCATAGGTGGTTGGTGTTTGTTAGCCAGTGAAAACCAAAAAGTGAGGTATAGAATATGTGGTCTTTGTTCTCCAGAGATGTAGTTGATATTCCTGCCTGTGTTACACACGTCAGCCAGCAGGACACACCAGCTTTGATGTTGTACCCTGACTACTCAAAGGCCAAGGAGTAATCAATTGATCAAGAAACACTTATATGCCAGAAACCATGCTTGGCACTGGGGTTACAAAGGGAAAAATGAAATAGTCCCTGCTCTCGAGGGGTTTACATATTGTAGATAAAGGCAACATATGCATTAATAGCTATATATGAAATAAAAACAAGGTAATATTTGAAGGTTGTCACTAGCAGCTGAGGTGCTCATGGAAAAGAACTAATGGACTGCTAGCCAAGATGGCAGCCTAGATGAAGTAGACCACTTAGCTCCCACATGCCCACTCTAGTAAAAACCTGAAACTAGCATGAGACCAAACACTGATGAAGAAATTCAATGAGAAAGTACAGTAAGTCTCAGAATTGTGTGTATGCATGCATGTGCACATGTGTGCACAAACATAGTCATCCAGAAGACCATAGGAAAGGAGACCACCAGCATAGCTGAAGCTAGTGCTGTCAAACAAGCCAGCACCCTCCCACTGTGACAACAAAAAGGCCATAGACACATGTAGACTGAATGGCTCTGTGTGTAGAGGCAGCAAAGGTAGGTTCCCTCTTAACCATAAGAAAGACCCAGAGAAGTTGGAAAGCCCTAGAGTAGGAATGTTGGAAGTCCAGAGGAGTGCTAGTGACCAGAGTGGCACAGTAGCACTCAGACTAAGACAAATTGGTCCCAGGAGTTCCAAGGACCCTAGTGCTCTCTCCTGAGATGCCATAGAGGACCATGAAGATCCAGAACTCAGAATGTCAAATATTCAGGAGGATCCAACCCTATAAAGTAGTGATCAGCACAGGAGTCTAGGGGACCCAGGGTGAGACCAACCAAGGCCAGCCTTGAGTCTGGTGATGGCCCAAAAGTCCAAATCAGGAGCTAAAGCTGGAGAAATGAGTCAATAAAAGGAAAATGCCAATCGTTATAAAAATCATTGTGGACTTATAGATGTCCCAAAAGAAGGAACAAGTAACTCGTAATAGCCACAAGTTGTAATGCTAAAAAAAAGAATTTTCCACAAGAACTATATGAATACCTAGAAAAACAAAAGCTTAAAAAGAAATAAAATCTTTGGTGGAAAGAACTTGAAGGAGACTAAATAGCTTAGAAGAGAAAGTTGTAAACCTTACCCAAGTAACAGACTCCTTTAAAAACAGAATAGACCAAACATAAATCAATTTTTCTGTGTGACAACAAGAAATATTAAAACAAAACCAAAAGACATAAAATAGGGGCAAAATCTAAGATATCTGCAATCAAACACAAGTGACCTAGAAAACAGGTCAAGAAGAGATTGTGATGTTGTTGTGTTTGTCCTTCGTTCTTGAAGAGGACCATGACATCAGGGATATGATGACATGAATTGCACTGGACTTGATTTGAGTGAGGGAGGGATGGGCAAGGTCACCAACCTCACTTTCTCCTCCAGAGCCATCTGGGTCCAGTGGCCTGATATTCACCAGGACAACTGGAGATAGCCCAGGATGCACTGGGAGACCCTGGCCCTTTTAAGCTAAGGTCTTTTCAGGTGCTCATTGTGAGTGAATAGGCCTCTTTAAGAAGTTAATCAAAGGATGGCCCCTTTAATCAAAACTCAAAAAAAAAAAATCAAACTGGGAGGGGAAGATGCTCAGGGTTCCTGGCCAAAAGAGAAACAGTTACTATTTAGTATTTACATTCACTCTGTGCTGGGAGGGCAGGGTCCTATTGTCCAATCTATGAGCTCTAGAGTGGGATGGGTTTAAGGTTTGGTTTTTGAGAAAGAAATCTAGCCAGTAAACCCAAAATAAAGGAGGCAGCTTTCGGCCATCGAAATGGGAGGGGAGGAGAGGTGAGGAGAGGAGAGGGGAGGGCTAGAAATACGCTTGACACTGAAATTCAGACATCAAGGGCAATTTATTATCATTGAGGAATTCAAAGGAATTGGCAAACGTTCCTGGCCAGGAGCAAACCCTTCTTTAGGGAGGGGGAGTGGAGTATACAGGAGTGAGACCAACTTTATTCTGTTAGAGTGACATAGATTGATGCACCATTAGCTCAGTACCTCCTTTGAGAGAACAGATTGGTCCATTCCCTTCTGGGTTACAATCTTCCCTACACGCCCCCAACATGCAACTCCTTGATATGTTCCCCCCTCCTCAACATATGTCCCATGTTAAAAAATGGCAGAAAACTCCTTCCTGCGGGTGTGTGAGGTAATATTCAATTAGCCAATTAAGCATGTGTGGTAGCCATTTGACCCAGTTTTCTCTTCAACCCTGACCATTATGTGGCCAATTTAGACCAGTTTTCCTAACATCCTGAAACTTCAGTTTCTGCAAAACTACAAACTCTATTCCCATTGGCTGGGGACCCTGATCCTGGTTAATTTTTACTCCTTCTTTGTTCAAGCTGACAATTAATTATTCTGCAGAACTCAATTAACTATTCTGTGGAAACCTAACTTTCCCTAACTTTTACCCATCTCTCACAAGAGGAGAGGCTACTCACAGGTTGTGTTTGCCCCTCATTAAAAATATGGAATGCTTCATGAATTTGTGTGTCATTCTTGCACAGGGCCATGCAAATCTTCTCTGTATTGTTCCAATTTTAGTATATGTGCTGCTGAAGTGAGCACTCAAGAAGAGATACTTTAAGAAACATTGAACTCCCTAAAGATCTTGATAAAAAAAAAGCCAGACACCAAATTTCAAGAAATCTGTCTACATCTTAGAAGCAGAGAGCAAAGTGAAGATAGAAAGAATCCATTGTTCACCTCATAAAAGAGATTCCAAGAGGAAAAGTCCCTGAAATGCCATAGCCAAAATCCAGAGCTTCCAAGTCACAGAATCAATACTAGAGGAATCTAGAAAGAAGCAGTTTAATACCACACACTACCCCATCCCCACCCCACTGAAAAAGAGAAAGAAAGAAAAAAGGAAAGAAAAAGTGGTAAGGATCACACAAGATATGGTGACTTATACATTAATGAAAAGAGACCTTGGAATACAACATAAAAAAGAAAGGGACATAGGATTATAACCAAGAACAACTTAACCTTGCAAAGTTGAGTATAATTCATAGGGGGAAATGGGCCTTGAATGGTCAAAAGGACTTTTCAGCATTCTTGATGAGAAGATAAGAGCTAAGCAAGAATACTGAAATACAAAAACAGGAGTCCAGAAAAACCTAGGATGAAATTAAGCAATTGGAAGGAACTGTATGAGTGAAGTCCATTCAAAAAGCATTAATTAAATGCCTACTATGTGCCTGGCACTGTGCTAAAAATATGATCTCATTTATTCCTCACAACAAACCCTCAGAGGTATGTTCTATTATTCTTCCTATTTTATAGTTGAGGAATGTAAGGCAGACACAGATTAAATGCCTTGCCCAAGGTTACATAGTATTGGAAAAGTCTTCTTATACAAGGTACGATCTTAGCTGGGACCTAAACAAAGTCAGGGAATCCAGAAGGTGGAGATGAGGAAGAAGAGAGTGCCAGATGTGGGGGACAGCTCCAGTGACAATGTCTAGAATTGAGAAAGAATTTCATATTCAAGGAACAGCAAGGAGTCAGGTGTCACTGGATCATAAGTACATGGAAGGAAGTAAAGTACAAGAAGACTGAAAAGGTGGGAAGGAGCCAGGTTATGAAGGACTTTAAAAGTCAAATAGATTTTATATTTTATTCCAGAGGTAATAGGTAGTTACTGGAGTTCGTTGAATAAAGGGGGAGAAAGGAAGGAAGGAAATAAGCATTTATTAAGCACCTACTATGTGCCAAGCGCTGTGCTAAGTGCTTTTACAAATATTATCTTATTTGGTTCTAACAACTTTGTGAGGTAGGTGCAATTTTTATTCCCATTTTATAAATGAAAAAACTGAGGCAGACCATGGTTAAGTGACTTTCCCAGAGTCATACAAGTAGTAACTGAGAGGGGATTTGATCCTGTCTTCTGACTTCAGGCCCAACACCATTTGATGTACCAGCTAACTAACTGGGGGTGGAGTGACAAGGTCAGACCTTCTGACCTGGAGTGGGAAGAGATTTGTGGTAGGAAGATAAACCAGAAGGTTATAGCAATAATTTAGGTGTGAGGTGGTGAGGGCTTGGACCAGTGTCAGAGGAGTGAAAGACATATATGAGATATATTTTGAAGGTAAAATCAAAATGACTTGGCAGCAAATTGGATATGGGGAAGACGAGAGAGTGAGGAATTGAGAATGACACTTAGGTTGCAAGCCTGGGTAACTGGGAATATGGTGGTATCCTCAATAGTAATAAAGAAATTAGGAAGAAGGGAAGGTTGGGGTGGAGGGAAGGAAACAAGATCAATTTTGGATAGGCTGAGTTTAATACAGCCAATCCTCAATGTTTGCATGTTTAACTTTTACAACTCCAAGCATTTGTATTAGTATTGTGTTATTAAGTAACCTCATTTTCACTATTGCTTAGCAACCTTGCACATTTGCAGCTATATACAGTAGAGGAAAAATGAGAGGTGGGATGTGCACAAGTTTGTGGAGTGGCTGGTATGCTACTAGGTGCTTCACTATTGCAAAGAGCTCCCCATGCATTTGTTGCATATTTTCATTGTTTACCCTTAAAACCTAAGTTTTGTGTTGCACTTATTTCTCCAAGCCTAGCTCTAAGCCCAAGCACGCGAAGTGAATGATGAGCCCATGCAATGACTCAGAGATGGGAGATGGAATTTAGTGTGTGAGGAACAGCAAGAAGCTTAGTTTGGCTGCATGAAGAGGAGTATGACTGCAAACAGAGGTAGGAGCCAGGTTGTAAAGAGCTTTAAATACTCAACCAAACAGTTTGTATTGATCCTAGGGAAAATAGGAAGTCACCAGAGTTTTTGGTGCAGGGAATGATAAATCACAAAAGGAAATTGTTCTCTGCATAAATAGCCTACATCCATGCCTTTACTATGCATATCAATCAGCATCAAAGGAGGAGAATTATATCTAGGTTATAGTGGAAACTTAAGCTATAAAATCCCCCAGAGACTTGCCATTCATTTGGTGCCAATTCTTTCATCTCTACCCTGCTAGGGGATAGTGGTGAGAATTGCTCACAGAAAATCACAGGCTGACAGTTTTTTAGACAAAGGCACCACATTCACAAAAAAACCAAAAAACCGTGGCAGACAGCAGCCACAAAGTTGAAATTAAATCCTTCTGCTTCCATTACTATGTCTTGGGAGAGGTCGAAGCCCTGTATCACAAACAGCTCTCTAATACAGAGTTAGGCATTCCCAAAATCTTCTCTGAATTAGCATACAAATGAATCAAACTCCAAGTTCAAGTAGACAAGGACTTGGCTGCTATACTTTGGCTTGCAAGAAAGTAGGCTAGGACTTTGCTGCTGAATTTTACCTAACGAAAAACAACAAACAAAGCATAAGGAGACAACGGCATTGATCTCTACATTCTGAGCCCACTTTTTTTTTTAGGAGCGGGAACAAGATCTATGGTTTTGTTAGTATAGTGAAAATATAGTAAGAATGCTCTGTCTGCCAATGCAAATTTGTAACTTATAGTCTTGGAAAGTGTCCTGAGGCATGGATGGGTTAAGTAACTTACCTGGAGTCACATAGCCCACGGGTGATAGAGGAAGGACTAGCGTCCAGGTCTTTCTGATGCCTAAGCTTGCTTTCTTTCCTCTATGACATGCTGCTTATTGCTAGGACAGGACTGAAACTTAATCAATCAACAAACATTTATTAAGTGTCTACTATGTGCCATTCACTGTGCTAAGTGATGCAGATACAAAAAGAAGCAAAAGAAAGACCCTGCCCTCAAGGAGTTTATAGTTCAATGGAGGAGACAACATGCAAGCAAATACATATAAAGCAAGTTATATACAGGATAAATAGGTGTGAGGTGGTGAGGGCTTGGACCAGTGTGGTGGCAGTGTCAGAGGAGTGAAAGACATATATGAGATATATTTTGAAGGTAAAATCGAAATGACTTGGCAACAAATTGGATATGGGGAAGACGAGAGAGTGAGGAATTGAGAATGACACTTAGGTTGCAAGCCTGGGTAACTGGGAATATGGTGGTATCCTCAATAGTAATAATTAAAAGAGGGTAAGCCCTGGAATTAAGAGAGGTTAGGGAAGGCTTCCTGTAGAAGGAAGGTGGAATTTTAGTTGGGACTTAAGGAGGTAACTATGTGGTTCTGCCCATACCGAACCCTTATTATTTACTTTATGCTGCAAATCTATCAGCAGCAAAGCTCCCTTCCTTCGGTATATTACTTTATCACGGGGACAATATTCACTAGAGAATGTGAGCTTCTAGAAGGCACTAGCTATCTTATCTCTTCTCTGCCAAAGTGTGAATAGAAAACTTATTGAACATGGAATTGGCTCATTGGACTCTCCCGTACCAGTGAGAATGGAGTAAGTGCTACCAGAGATTCCTGCCTCATCTGGGGAGTCCTGTGACCTTCTCCTTGCTCCAAGGTTTTACCTTGATCAGGTTTGCCATTCTTTGTGAGGAAAACTCCAGGGCCTCTCCAGTGACCCAATTCATCTCAGATCACTCTGGTAAGGATATCTTTTTTTAAAACTGCACAACTTTATTAATCGGCCTCTCTGCATGCCACTGCTGTTTTTAAACTTCATGCCTCAGTAGCTGTGTGCCTCTGTAAAATTAGAATTGTAATTGTGCACTTAGAATTGTTTGTGTCTATATCTGTCTTGTCATTTTGTCTGTCTTTGTGTCTTTGTCAAATGTAAAATGCCTGTGTCATGTTTGTGTTGTTTATAGATTCTGTTACTTCCAAAGATTTAAAATACAGCCTGCCAGAAAAACTTCTAAGGGATGTGGTCAAGGTGTTTACAACACTGGGAAAGATTTTATACTTGAAGCAATTGTCCCAGTAAGCAGGACTAACTCCCACTTTAGACTTTCTCTGGGAGATTAGGTTATAAGAAGAAAAAAACCCTGAAAGACATATTTTTCTGTCATTTCAGCTTTGGTTATGCTGGAATTACAGAAATAAAGTCAGATAAGATTTGTGGAACTACTAAAAACATCTTAGCAGATTAAGGAGTTTGAGGATTAATCATTTTAAGATTGTAGGGAAGAACTTCTGAGACTTTGGGGGTAATTCCAGGAACTCACTCCCTTCTAAAATATCTTAGCAAGTTTTAGGGTACCACTCTGTAGAATTTGTTTTAAAGAAAAATAAGGATTAGATTTTATAACACTTTAAGTGTAAATGGCAAGATTAATAGCCTCATTGTTCTAAAGCAATGAAGGAAGGCAGCTTGTTTAGAAGTAATCCCAGAGTGAAGAAAAAAAATCATAGGTAAATGGTTTGCACCTTATAGCAACCTCTGCTCAACCCATTTGATATTTCTGACCACAAAACTGGAAATATTGTTTAAACCAAAGATCTCTTATAACTCCCCAGGTCAGAGGCCCTCTCCCTCTCCCTGTTAAGCCCTCTCATCTCAGATCAGATTCCCAAATACATATGTTTAAAAAATGCTGGAAAATGTAAGGAAACTTGAATTACATTCTGGTTGCAGAAATTTATTAGCCATGTAATGTTAGGTAAATTATCTCTGTTTGCCTCAGTTTACTGATCTGTAAAGATAAAAATAATAATGGTACCCACCTCCCAGGGTTGTTGTGAGATCAAAATAACATAATGATTGCAAAGTGCTTAACACAGTGACTGGAATATGCTGAGCACTATATTATTATTATTTCTTTAATTAAATGCAATTGTTCCATACCTGATAACTCTACAGTGGTTTTAAAAGTCCAAAGGTAATGAGAGCAATGATTTTTATATATGATAATTTGGAAATGCAAATAACTGAATTAATGTCATCTGAAGTTTTGTTTCATGTTTTAAACACGTGATATTGTTTATGTTATTATTGTGTTTCTATATTCTCTTATATTGTGAAATTTGAGAGACCATTGTAACAGAAATACTGTTAGACAAAATGGCTTTTTGATTTGGATGCTATTACATATGAACTGGGCTTTTAAAAGGATGGGATTTGAATATTTGAATATTCAATTTCAATACTCAAATTTCAATATTTGAAAATTGTTAAACATGTAATGAGGTGTATTTTGTTATAAAACAGATAATAATACATAATAGCAAATTTTCATTTGAAAATTGTTGGCCATTATGAAAGTGCATATGGTGGTTTAAAAATGTAGTTTCAACCTATTAATGATGAGTCAAGTATTAGGTATTTGTTGTATGTGTGAAGCCCTGGGATATGGGTAGTTTTAATTTATAAGTAAAGGATAAATAAAATATTAACTGTTAGAAAACATCAGGAAAGATATTCAAGCCCTAAGTCATGGTTAGTGAAAGTTTGCTATTTAAGGTAAAATTCTTGGGACTGTAATTTACTGTGACTTTGAGTTTTGATTACAGACATAGTTGTCTGAATCATCATGAAGCCAATAGTAGAAAATGGCCGGTACTGAAGTCTGGGAACTGCTAAAAGTTGATGTCTGTGCCTAGGAAAAGCTTTGGGGGTGACCTTAGCATTGTGTAGGTATGATCCTCATGACTCTATTTCCCCTTTGTGCTATTTCCTTTCTGAAAAGGAAATTTCCCCACCTGGTTAATCCCGAGCCTCACTTTTAAAACTCTGTGACTACATGACTGGCTGTCAGATATGACTCATGCCTGGAATCAAACAGAGCTAAGGGAGTCCCCCCCCCGCCGTTATAACTATGTTCCCCCCTTTCCTTTTATGGCAAATTTATATAATCAAGGAGTTTTGTAAATACAATACTAAATCTATTAAATAGCAGATTGATACTGTAATATATCTGAGTTACTATAATAGAAAGCAAGTATGAACATCTTATGATTTTTTTAACCTGTGTTTGTGGTCAAATTATAATATAGGGATGACATCCTCCTAAGGGGGAAATGATTTGATAAAGTAATAAGATGAAGATTAAAAGTAAAAAGTTTTCTAATTAAATGGAATGGTAGATTTTGAGAAAAGCAACAGGATTAGACTGTTTTCTCTAAGAACTATGTACAGATGTAGAAGTTTGACTTCCAAATTTATCTGTCATGGAAATAAAGGCTTTGAGCATGTTTTAATAATAAGTTCTCAAAATTGGATTAAGATTTTTTACACACAAATTGTATGGATAATGGTAAAGAAAGTGAAATTATTTTCCCATTATTAAAGTATCTGTCTCATAATTTTGAAAGGAAGAAGAGCTCATTTTATGGTCAGACCCTCATAACTTTCTAAAAGATTCTTATATCAGGTACAGGATTTAGGTAAAGATATAAACAGCAAATGGGACATAAACAAATTTTCTGAAGTTTCAAGATTAAAGGACCAAGTTTAAGTGAATTACTAAATTATATTAATTCAGAATTATTTAGGAACTTCTAGATTTGGAACCAGAGAAGCAGAGCCCCCTTCAGAGCTGTCCTGAGAGTAAAACCTATTGTCCAAGAAAAGATATCTGTGGATCAGATAACATGAGACATCTGGGACTCAAAAAGTGTTGATTAAATGGATATTATGAATGGGTTACTAGGATACAAGGAAACTTTAGTTAACATTGGTGATAATTATTGTATTGCTTTGCATGATTTATGTTTAAGTTTTCCAAGTTACCTTGACAACATGTAAATCTCCCTTCTCAAAACTAGTCCATTGTGAGCCCTCTAAGTAGTTTGATCTGTAACATGACATTAATATGACCTGACTTAATGTAATTATGCAATTATGGGAAATGTGAGAAACCTTATAGCATCATTTGAACCTATCCCTCCATGGCTGGGAAACTGGACCATCTCTACGTGCCATTTAGAGATGCTGACCAGAACTCAGGTCCAAAGATTGATGCGAGGAGTTTTCTCACAATTGTCAATCAATAATTGTTTCTAAGGGCCCATACAAGGTCCTTCTGACTACTCCCACAGTTGCCAAACTTGTGAGTAAAGAATCTTGGATCATCTGAAGAAAGCCTTGGCTCCTGAGGGGATGGCAGAACCCTTGGGGGACCTTGAGATTAGTCTAGTATAGAAGCAGCCGACATCCAGATGCGACAGCTGTCCCAAGATTCCTGACAAGGACTGAGTACACTGTCCTAGTTTTTCCTCCTCTTCCCTTTTGTTATGTGCCCAACCACCAAGGCCCTGATTCAAGCATGTGTTGGCATTTTCTCCCTCTACATTCTTGACTCCGCTCCCCCCCGACTCCTGCTTTTCAAGCAAACAATGGCTAGACAAGACCGATTCAACTTAACTTCTTGTCCTGACCCAACTGGCCTCTCATAGTATCTTGGCTTATACCTGGCTCTCCTTTATTAGTCAGAAGGGTAGGGGTCCTTTCAGACCTTTGGCCTCCCTTTGGCCAAAAGGGGGAAATGTTGAGATTTTAGGAGACATCCTATTTTGCAGAGCTAAGGCCCAGCAAGCAAGCTGTGCCCTGAGCTTGACCTAACAACAATCCTTTGCACTCGCCCTCTGGATGATTGATGCAACTAAATCATAGGACTGATAGTCCCTGAGCTCAGGCAAGCACCAACAGGCCCAGACATGAAGCTCTGCTGTGAATGGACCTTTTGTGATTAGACAACCTTGCTTCTCTGTGGCTGTTGTGCCTCACTACTGTTGCTGTACTACACTGTTTGACTCTTTGTCTAGCCACAAATCTATAAATCAAGGTTCAGCCGCACTAAAGTGGGCCCCCCGACTAGGCGCAGGGCCTTGTCTGATTTGCTTCCTTGCTCACAGGCCATTTCCCTTACTTTGAAATTAAACTTCTGTTTGAATCCTGTCACTCCTGTCTCTAGCCTGCTCCATTCAGCTCTGGCCATCCACGAGTTAGAGGCTGATTTGGTCCAGTTGACAATTACATACAGAAATATACAACCTGCACCATAGTAATAGTGTTATCTATAACATTGCATAATAGCACACTGGACAATGGCATTTAATATAACAATGAAAGTATATTGCATAGCAAACAAGTCACATACAATACCTAATATGTTGTCAGTAGGTACAAAGTACAAATTACATGCACCATGATAATTGATGCCATTTGTATCAATTCTCTCATCGCTCCCAAAGTGTCATACCTGAGCCTGGTCACTGACCTAACAGGGCTAGGATTTCCACAAAAGCTTTCTTTACTTGAGTCTGTCTGCACCTGCAGATCTAGCTTACAGTCATAATTCTGATCTCATATATGGCTTGGCTTGACTATCATTGTCCCCCTGCTCTGTATATACATACCCTCTATTCACTAAGGACCCTCCCAAGTAGAACATCAAGCAAAAAAGGAGGGCTCAGTCAGCAGCCTCACATCTACTGGCCTCTAGTCCCAAACCTGAATTTGTGGAAATCTCAGGCTAATAATCTCTATTATTGGGCTTTATGGGTACCCTCTATTCCCTAGGAGTGATTCTTTTTCTTTTCTTTCCCCTCTATGTGGAGATCTAAGATCTTTAATATAGAAAACTATCTAGTTTAGGGTTAGACTTTCCAAGTCCCAGTCTACCCCAGCATACAAAAAAATAGAACCAGAACAGAAGGTAAATTCAATGAGGCAAGGACATTGTTCTCCACTCACTTAGTCAACGTTCCTCCCTTTATTATGTGTATGTTAGCAACAAAGACTTGCTTTATTTGCTGTATTTTGGCTAGGGAAATAACTTTCTCTCTCTGTAAATATTTAAAGGACTTGAAACTGAGTGGCCAGAGTTTCATCTTTCCCTTGTCTAAAGCTTTCAGAATTATGGAAGGCTTCTTATCTGGTCCTGGAGTTCTGTCAGTCTGGTATTTCTTTGTTGTCTATCTGATATGATCTTAGGTTTTTTCCCTCCCTCTACTTTTGTTTCATAGGAAAAAGATGTCTGTCCCTGACACCTGTCTCCCATTCTCTCTTCTAAATGCTGAAGCAAAAAGAGCCAATCTTTTTTGTCAATCTCTCCTTTTGTCAGTAAATCACCCTTGCCATCTCCTTGCCCCCTTCTGGTTTGCTGAGCTCTTGTGACTTATGTAACATGCTTGAAAACATTTATTTTCTGTGATTCTATTTTCTGATTCTTCTTTTCTTTAGTTCTTGGCCTCAGCATTTTTGTGCCTCCAGATTTCAGTATGCAACGTCTCCTATTTCTAAAGTTGTGCATCTTTCCCATGTACTCACCTCTGCCATTGGCTACTTTGAGGCTTCTTTCTTCATCTACTTTGTCATTCCTATTTATTGCTAGAACAAATACATAGCACCACAGGGTATATACAATCTATCTCTGGGTTTTTTTCATTTTCCTTTTGTGTCTTTTGCTTTTATTTCTTTTTTCCCATTTAAATTCTCTAGCACTAGCTGTTTCTAAAATTTGCTGTGTTGTTCTATTTCCCTGCTTCAGCCTAAGTTCTAAATAGAAATATAACTAACGTTTAGACACAGTCTCTTAAATATTTCTTCCGGTCTGCTTACCATGTTCTTCAGGAAGTCAAGGATTGCTTTTTGCTTTGTCCTTGTATTTATGCATGATGCAAAGAATAAGAAAGCAGATACGTTCTTTAAATACCATATGGAATCTGAATTTTGATTAGTCGAACCATATTTTAAGTGTGGTAAGGAATGCTCACTATTTAAAGGAATTCTATAGTGAAGTCCTTGTAATGTGAATAATTAGCCTCCGAGTTATCTGTTGGGCAAGTTCCAATGTGCATATTCTGGATTTTTCTCAACCAAAGGAGTACCTTAGTTATATCATAGACTTATTTTAACAAGTTCCCATCTTTATTTCAAGTAAGGAAATTATATGTTCATATGGTTGATTCCTTCTCCCTGTATTGCTTCACACACTTTGATTTCTATATTCTTTCTCCATGGTATACCTGAGTAATCTACATTAACATACATCTGCAATATTGTTTTCATCAAGTCAGTCATGATTCAGTCGGCACAACTGGAATTCATCTGTAGTCTTTTATCATTTAGTTTAAATTTCCTGTATACTAGAAAAGTTCTTTCATCATCTCCAGGAATTTCTTACTTACAAATAGCATGTTCATTTTTTTCTAGCTTAATATAGGAAATAATTCAGTTTATTTATAGGAAATAGGCACACATCTAACTGTAATGTTTTAAAATAAGCTGACTCGTTTATTTGTATGTCCTATATAACATTTTTTTTCATTGATTTGGGGATTTGTTGTTGCTGTTCCGTCATGTGTAACTCTTCATAGTCCCTTTCGGACTTTTCTTGGCAAAGATCCTAAAGTGGTTTGCCATTTCCTTTTTCAGCTCATTTTAGAGATGAAGAAACTAAGACAGAGTTAAATGACTTGCGCAGGGTCACACAGTTAGTAAGTGTCCGAGGCCAGATTTGAATTCAGGTCTTCCTGAGTCCTGGCCCAGTGCTCTGTCCATTGTGCCACTTAGCTGGAATTTACTTTTCTCTTACTCATATAGTAAGGACTACCATAAAAGCATCATTTGCCAAAAGGCACGTCATGTCTTTCACCAATGCTGGTGGCAGGGAATAGGTTGTTGGTTAAGGCTAAGCAATTTAATTCAACAAATATTTAATATCTAATAACTAGAACTTATATTGTACTTTGTGATCTGCAAAGCACTTTGTAGGGTAGGTGATTTTATTATCCCTATTTTATGGAAGAAGAAGCTGCAACTGAGAAAGTTTAAATAACTGACCCAGGGCTATTGAGTGTCTGTGTGTCAGGCACTGTGCTAGACCACAGCAATAAAAAGATGAAAATCAAGAGGTCCCTGACCTGGAAGAACTTTCCATTCTTTTATTATATCAAGCTTCTTTGGTATTCAGTTTTACAGTTCTGAGAAGACTTCACCCTGCTTGCCTCAGTTTCCTCATCTGTAAAATGAGCAGGAGAAGGAAATGGCAAACCATTCCAGGATCTCTGCCAAGAAAACCTCAACTGGGGTCCAAAAGAGTCCAACATGATTGAACAACAACAAATATGTAAATCTACACGTTAATGGATTTCCACTATTAAAAACCTTCCAGTGGCTATGATTTAATTATATAATTTCCAAATTCTCCTACATGTTTCTTCAGGGCAGCTAGGTGGGTACAGTGGATAAAGTGCTGGGGCTACAGTTAGAAAGACTCATCTCCCTGAGTTCAAATCACCTCAGATACTTATAGCTGTGTGAAATTAACCCTGTTTGTCTCAGTTTCCTTATCTGTAAAATGAACTGAAGAAGGAAATGGCAAATCATTTCAGTATCCTTGCCAAGAAAACCTCAAATGGGATCACCAAGAGTTGGACACGACTGAACAACAACCTGTTTCTCCACCCTCAATTCTAGATAAAATGGATCCTCTACTTGAGTTAAACCAGTTTGCTCATTGTACCCCAAATACACATAATGAATTCCTTCCTACCTCCCTGTGTTTGTTCACTGCTCATGCTCTTCCTGAAATGTCAGAAATGCCCCCCTCTTCCTCTCTTCATTTATCTATATCAAAGAAAACTCAAATCTTACCTTCTCCCTAAGCCCTTTCTGACAATCCTGCTCTCAGTGCCCACCCCCGACTTCTTTGAATCCACAACTCTTGCTCTCTGCACTGCTTATTAGCTGCCTAGCTGTGACATGGTAGAAAGAGTATGTACTCTTGGGGGTAGCTTGGGAGACAGGGGGCTTGTTTCTGGAGCTCTCTGCCTATGTGATCTTCGGTGAGTTTCTGTATCTATAAAATGAAGGAGTTGGACTAGAGGGTCTCTATAATTCTTCCTAGCTCTATGTCTTGGTTTTTTAAAAACAATCTTTTTATGTTCTGTCTCCCCAACTAGATTGTAAATCCCTCCAGTGCAGAGAATCTAACCTACACCTTGATATAGCCTCAACATTCCGCTCAGTGCTCCATAAATAGAAGTTGTACAGTAAATACATTATTTCTACCTTGCTTATAACATTTCAATCTGTTATTATAGTTGATTATGCAAAGTGTTCACTTTTCAGTTAAGGATGCTCTAGTACTCAGCTACTTAAGGGTCCCTCAGTTTTAACCATATCTAACCAACACTGATTACTAAGCTCCTACTTGCCATGCCAGAAACATATTCCTTTAGAACCCAGTCCAACAAATGTTAAAAACTTTAGTTTACATGTAATTGAGGGGAAAACTATTTATTTAATTAATGTTTTATTTTTCCCAATTACATGTAAAAACAATTTTTAATAAAATAAAAATTAAATTAAAATAAAGTTCTAAGGTGAAAGGTCTCATCTGGTTACAAAAGCTGTGAGATCTTTCTTGATTATAAATATTATTTTAAGTAGGAAAATATTTTAAAAAGGAACCTAGCCCTATGAATATTAAAATTTTTGTTTACATGTGATTGAGAAAAAATAAACAAAAATTAAATGAAAACGGTCCTAAAATAGAAGGTCTTCTCTGGTCACAAAAACTGTGAGATCTTCCTTGATTATAAATGTTATTTTAAGTAGAAAAAAAATTTCAAAAAGAACCCATCCCTCCTGGGGTGAGGGGTTACTCACCAGATGGCATTCCAGTCTGCTGTCCTGGCCTCCATAGTGAGATGGGGGAGTCCCCTGGTTTCTCCATTCAAAGGGAAGAATGGCGGTGGTTGTGAGTGAAGAAAAAGGGATATATGGGAGAGGTGTTACAAAGAGAACTGATTGAATATGTACGATAAGTGAGAGTATGGAGATACTGAGGTTGCAAACCTGGGTGACTGGTTTGCCCTCAACAATAACAGGGACAGATAACAGAGGAAAGGAGAATTTGCAAAAGTATGGGGAAAAGAGAGGCTTGTCTTGTATGAACACAGTGCTTCCAGCACTTAGCACAGTGCTGGGCACATAGTAGGTACTTAATAATTGTTTATTGATTGAAAGCTAATTTGGCTGGACTGAAAAATGCTTAAAGGGAAGGAAAGTATAATAAGCCCAGAAAGTTAGGTTTGGGCTAGTTTGGGAAGGGTTTTAAATGTCAAACAAAAGTTTGTTTGATCCTTAGAGGATATAGGGAGCCACTTCAGCTCTTTGGGCAGTGAAATGACATGAGCAGATCACTTTGGTAGCTGCTCAGAGGATGGATTGGAGAGCAGTGACTTGAGGCAAGGACACCAATTAGGAGTCGATTTTAATAGTTCAGGCAAGAAGTGATAAAGAGTTAAATTAGAGTGGTGGCCATGTAAGAAGGGGGGAAATAGCTTTCTATACCTGCTGCTTCTACTTCTCTTACTCGTTCCTCAAACCTTCCCTTTCTTTTTAATTTTTGTAAAATAAGTTTTTATTTATTTATTTACATCAGCATCATTTTTCCCTCCTCCCAGAGAGCCATTGTAAGTCATAAACAGTATTTTTTAAAAAGGGAAAAAATTAATATAACTGATCAATATATCAAAAAAGCCTGAAATTACATGCATTGTACAACACTTGTGGACCTCCCACCTCTACAAAGTGGGATGCTGGGACTATCTTCCCCTTTCTCTTCTTCTAAGTCATGCTTATTGTTTAAAATTATGCAATATTCACTTCTGATTTTTTGAAGGGAGGATTGTCTTTTCCATTTATATTGTTACACTCATTGTTTCCTTGACATCTACACAAACAAAATTAATATACCTAGGCTAAAAAGGAAAGTAGTCAAATGGGAAAAAGTCTTTGTGTCAATTTTTTTCTAATAAGGGTTTGGTAACCAAGATTTTTATACATATATATGTATATAATAAATATATATGTATTATATATAATGTGTGCATTACATATATGTATTATATATGTATAGTGCATATATTGTATTATACATATATATTATATGTATTGTTGTGTTTGTCTTTTGTTTTCAAAGAGGACCATCACATCAGGGAAATGATGACATGACTTGCAGTTGACTTTGATTTGAATGAGGGAGGGCTGTGCAAGATCATCAAGCTCACCTTCTCCTCCCCAGCCATTATCACATGTATATTATATTAATATATTTTATATGATATTTATTTATATATTATATACAATGTACATTAAATATATTATATATTATACATAGGCATATATACCCAATTATTCCTCAGTTCTTCAATCTGGTTTCTGACCTTGACACTCAGCTGAAACATCCCTATCCTAAGTCACCAATGATCTCTCAATCTCCAAATCTTATGGGTTTCTTCTTTTCAGTCCTCATCATTCAGGACCTCTGCTGCATTTCACACCATTGACCACCTTTTCCATCTGTACTCTCTCTTCTCTCTCAGTTTGCATGACATTGCTTTCATAGTAGTCCTCCTGCCTGCCCAGACACTCCTCAGTCTCCTTTACTTGCTTATTATTCATATCATAAACCTAATTGTGGGTGTTCTTCAAGGCTTTCTTCTGTGTCTTGGACCCTCTTCTCTTTTTACTTTCCTTCTCTTGACGACCTCACCAGCTCCCATGGGTTTAATTATTACATGGATGCGGTTTGCGCACACACACACACACACACACACACACACCATCTCTCCTCTGAGCTTTGGAATCATATTCACTATTTGCCTATTGGACATTTAAAACTGGATGCCCCAGAGACACCTCAAACTCTGCCCAAATTCACCCCCTTTTCAAACTTCCCTCTTTCTTTTGAAAGCCCCATCATTCTTCCAATATCTCAGGTCCTTAATCTCAGTATTATTCTCAACTCTTCTCTTTCCCTCACCCCCCATATTCGATCAATTGTGAAATCTTACTGTTTCTACTTTCACAATGTCTCTTGTACCTTTTTTCTTCTCTCCTCACACAGCAACTGTCTTAGTTTAGATCCTCATTATCTCTTGCCTAGACTATTGATCATCTTGCCTCAAGTCTCTCCCTGCTCTAGTGAACCTTCCACACAGCTGCTAAAATGATTTTTCTTAAACCTAGATATGGTCATGTTACTCCCACCCATATCCATATATGTATATAGGTACATGTGTATATGTATATGTATCTAAACATACATAGGTGTTTCTATATCTGTATGTGTATACACACAGATATACATATCTAAAATGTATGGAAGTACACACATATGTAAATATACACTCACATATATGTGTGTATACACACACCTTACATATATAAGGTATATATGTATACACACATGTGCATATATATGTACACATATGTACACATACATACACATTTGAAGCTCCAATTTGAAGCACAAAGATACTGAGGCACCAATGTATGGATATATATACAGATACAGATATGCACATGCATATTTTATTTCTATCGATATATAGATACACACATATGTCTTATTTTTAAGGTATATGTGCATGTACTTATTTATGTATATTCGTAAGTACATTTTGGATATATGTACGTATGTGTGTTTATGAATAGGAGCGACACGGTCATATTTGTGCTTAAGAAAAGTCATATACACTTGGAGCAAGGAGAGACTTGAGGCAAGGGAGTCAGTAGTGACAACATATATGTAACACCCCTTTGGGCTCAATCTCCTAATTCTACTCCCACAGGTAGTTGGTGTCCCCAGAGCTGATAACTGTTGCCCTCAGTATTACCCATAGAACTTTTGGGGTTTTATGGGTAACTGAGGGATTATGGGTTTTAATATTATTGCTTATGAGCACCATATCCTTTGTGTTCCCTACAATATCAATGAACATCAATTAATTAATATAAATTACTTTTCATGAAGTTATATTTACTGAGAAGGTACAGTCAGCACAAAGCTACAAACACCCCCCATATTTGGGCTAAACTTTCTCCTCTGTACTCTCAGTCGCTCAGTCCCTGGGCTCCAGTTTGAAGCACAAAGGTACTGAGGTGCCGATGTAGGGAGCAGGGTGGCTGAGGGCTACTGCCTGGCTCCGGAAAGCCTTTTCTCCCTTCTTGTAGCCCCCACCAAATTTACTTCTGGCTTGATTGTGTCTATACAAGCCAGAGTCTCAGTTGTGGGTTACCCCACTGCTGGGCTGAGTCAAGCTGGCCTGAGTCAAGCAGGCCAGTCAGCTGCTGCATAGGATCCTTACCGCGTCTGGCTGTTACAGTCATCAGCACAGTAGGCTAATGACTCCATTTGCTGGACCTCCGATGACCCTTCCAACCATTTGAAGCTCACAAGGTTGTCACTTGATCAATTATATCCTTGAATACTCAGTTGCCTACAATTAGAAAAGAATAAACATAAGAGAGAATAAACAGGACACTACGCATTCATGGAAACATAGGACACCACATTTATGGAAACTGATGTCCCTTCCCCTTCCAGGGGCTCACAGCAGTTTTCCTCCCTTTAAAGCTTCCACAGACAAGAGGGATCATCTACTCACAACTCTTGCTTGCATACTCAGTTCCAGCTCAGCAGCCAGTTTTCATTTGTTTTCCATCACCAGAAACTCACTCAAGGCCCCTCAGTTACTCATGGCCAGAAAATGGCTCCTCAAAGTTCGATGTGTTAGATTGTCAGTAGGTGGAGAATATTGTGGATACTCTGTATAAGCCACCAGGCAGGCAAATTGGAGCATGCTCTAAGGACTGGGCCCTCAGCAGCCAGTTCCCTTTTATATTACATGCATATGTCTATAAATACAGAGGTACATGTAGGTGTATGTATATATGTGCATGTATCTATATACACATACATTGCCTACTGTAATAGAATATAAGCTACTCTAATAGAATATAGAATAGGTATTGTTTCCTTCTTTGTATCTGTATCTTTTTTAAAAAATAAATTTATTTTTTATTTTGAGTTTACAACACTCAGTTCCACAAGTTTTGGGGTTCCAAATTTTCTCTCCCTGTCTCCACCCCCTCCCAAGACAGCATGTAATCCAATGTAGGTTCTACATATACCTTCACATTGAATTTATTTACATAATAGTCCAGTTATAAAGAAGAATTATAACTAATGTAATGAAATATGAGAAAGAAGAAATGAAACAAAAAAAGAGAGCAAATGGTTTGCCTCAATCTGCATTCAGACTCCTTAATTCTTTCTCTGGATGTGCATAGCTTTTTCCATCATGAGTCTTTTGGAGCTGTCTTTGAACCTTGCATCTGTATCTTTAGTGCCTAACATAGATCCTGGTATACAGTAAGGGCTTAATAAAAATTGTTGAATTGAAGGATGTAAGACAAATGGAATCACTAAGATTTAGAAACTGATCAGATTTAGCAGTTAACCTTTATATGCTGTTTTAAGGTTTAAAAAGCACCTTACATGCATTGCCTTATTTGATGCTCACGACCACCCTGGGAGGGAGGGGCTATTATTATCCCCATTTTACAGATGGGGAAACTCAAGCTAAAAACATGACTTGCCCAGGGTCACAGAGCTAGTAAGTGTCTGAGACAGAATTTGAACCCAGGTCTTGCTGACTCTACGCCCAGAAGTGAATCCACTAAATCACAATGCCTCCATTGGGGAGATTATGTCTAGTAATTGCCTCCCTCTCCTCCTATTCTCATGTGTAGGTTGTTCACAAATTTGATATTCATGTTTCTTCCCTTTTTACATGTACTTTTCTTTTGCTTAAAAATCCCCCAGACTAATGTACCAATATAATAACAAATGACTTTTATATGGTGCTTTAAGTTTTGCAAAGCATTTTATATATGTTATGTAAGAGGCAGCTGAGTGGTTCAGTGAATAGAGGGCTAGGCCTAGAGTCTGGAAAACCTGAGTTTAAATTTGGCCTCAGATACTTACTAGCTGGGTGACCCTGGGTAAACCATTTAACCTCTATTTGCCTTAGTTTCCTCATCTGTAAAGTGGGGATGATCATAGCACCTACCTCCCAGGGTTGTTGTGAGATCAGATGGGATAATTATTACAAAGCATTTAGCATAGTGCCTGGCACATAGTAAGCACTATATAAATGTCAGATATTATTAGGTAACCTCATATGATCCTTATAACAAGCCTGTGAAGTAGATGCTATTATTATCTTCATTTTATAGATGGGGAAACTCAGGCTAAAGAGGTGACTTACCCAGGGACACACAGCTAGTAAGTGCCTGAGAAGGGATTTGAACTCAGGTCTTCCTAATTCAAAACCCAACATTTCTGTCCCCAGTATGCCACCTATATGTTAATTGGTCATTTTTTGTCCATTCTTTTAGAGATAAATTTTTTGATTAATTTTGATTAGAGATTTTTAAAAATGTAAAAATTTTCAGGAGAAGACAATGTTAAAATTCTTTGTCAAAACTGTCTTATTTTCCTTCGCACCTACCAAACAACAAATTCCCTTCTTATCTACCTTTCCTACCTAACGAACAACAAATTCATTAAGGTTTACAGATAGAGGAGAAAGAAACCAACACAATATCATGCCTAGTGAATATAGTCAGTTAAGAAAAATTTATCCTGGTGATATGTTTGTCACTTGTTAGTTGAGAATTACATCCAATCCAGTTGGGAAACATTGTAAGTAGAAGAGACAAGAAGCCCTTCCCTTCCTGAGACACGATGCTGAAATGAAATCTCATCACACACTCAGTCACTATGTTTCCTAATTACTTTTTGTTCTAAGTTCAATCCTTTGGTGGCAGTGATGGGATTGATAGATGCTTAAAAAAAGATGATTACAAGATTTCAACAGCAAAGAAAATTGAGAGAAAATGTTCTCTTCAGTAATAAGCCTCCATGTAGTTTTAGTGGATTTTAATCTACTTAAGAAAAATGTCTCAGACAAAACATAGCATTAGAGACAACAGATGATAGCTGTTGAAAAATTGTCGGAATCTATCAAAACTTGATTCTTGGGAGCCAATTTGAGACTTTTCTAGAACAGTGAAGAAATCAATTTTTAAAAGGCTTAGAATATTTTATTGCAGAGACAATTATGTTATGGAATATAACAGGATTTATATAACAAGAGGATTTGCCTTGAAAAACATTATTTTTCATCTTACATATTGATTAAATCAGCACACACCATGATGATAATTTACTGTACTTAAAGCTGTTACTGTGTCATTTTTGTTCTGCAATTTTTGCTCTAAAAGAGTTGGTTTTCATTTTAACTTTGGCTTCTCTACTTTAGGTCTACTATCCCCAGAGCGGCAGTAGTGTGTGACAGTCATAAGATCAAAGATTCAAGGTGTTTACTTTCTCTAAAATTCAAGATGATGGTCCTCTCTTCAAGCCATTTGTTCATTCATTCAACAAATGGTTGTTGAAGACACATATTCTGCAAAGCACTGTGACAGGTACTGTGGCACATACAGAGAAAAACAAGACATAATCTCTGCCCTCAAGAAGTTTCCAACCATGCAAATAAATATATCAAAGGATATGGACAATTATGCAAATAACTAAAATAAAAAGGCAATGTGTTAAGAACCATAAGAGACATACAAAGTTTTGGGTAGTCAGTGGGTTTCCAAATAAGGCCAATAATAGAGATATCAAAATCCCTAAGCCCTACTTATCCACTGGTCACATTATGAAAAGATTTAGGTTTTTAATCTTTATCAGGGGATACAAGGATTGAAGAATGAAGGAGAAAGAGGTTAAAGGGCCGATGAGGAATTTGGCTGCAAAAAAGGAAATATGTTCAGAATTCTAGTCCAGGAAAATCCCAATAAATCTGGGGAGTTGGTAGAAAAGTAGAGGTATTATATTAATTTCTCTCATCATCATCATCATCATTACTTCTGGGTGATAGGGCCATGTCCCACTTTTCTTTCAACTAACATTGTTAACCATGACTCATTCCAATTGTTTTTGTATCAAAAAATTGTTTATTCAAAAAGTTACTCTCATATTCTACCCTGATCTCTTACTGCACTTTCCTTTCCTAGGCTGGTCTTCTCCAAGCCTCCAACCATGGCTTCTGCCATCCTCCAGATCCTGGGCATCATCCTTTCAGTACTGGGCTGGATATCAGGCCTAGTGTCCTGTGCCATGCCCATGTGGCCTGCTGACCTATCTGGCTGGGGCCATGTGTATCATGTGTATAGAAGATGAGGAACCAAAAGCTAGGCTAGTACTGACTTCAGGGGTCATTTTCCTCATCTCAGCAATCCTGGCCCTGATCCCTGTGTGCTGGACTGCCCACATGATCATCAGGAATTTATACAACCCCTGTGGCTGATGCTCAGAAAAGGGAGTTGGGGCATAGCCTCTACGTTGGCTGGGCATCTGCAAGCCTTTTTGTACTAGGTGAGTCCTTACTGTACTGCACTTGCCCCTCAGGCAGCTCAAAGGGCACAAGCCTTTGTGTGGCCTGATACTCTGCTTCTGCCCTTCCCCCAGGGGGCTCCCGAGGTCCTTCTGAATACCCAACCAAGAATTAGGTGTGAATCTGGAAAGGAGGGAGGGAGGTGACAAATGTCTCCCTAAGGTAAGGAGGTCCTCTTCCCCCTCCTTCCCTCTCAAGATGAAGTTACAGGTGACCCCTGTCAGTCTTGAGAGTTTTAGTTTTCTTTTTTTTTAACCCCTTGGATGAGTAAGCCAAGATGATTCCACATCCCTTTCTAGTCTTTACTGCTGCTACTGATGCACAGTCTTCCAGACCTCCTTGGATAAGGAACTACAGGGATGCTGCCCAAGAACTCCAGCATCTTTTCCTGGATACTGCAAAGATCTATTCTATTTCTCTGGAAATGCTAGAACCCTCTTTGGTTGTGGGACTGAATTCTAACCCTGTCAAGTGCAAAGTTTTTCAATGTGCTCTCTCCTTGCCATCCCCAATTCCCAGGAAAACAGGACCACCAAGATTCCACTACCCTTTCTTGGTTTCCACAGGAACTGTGATATCTACTATGATTCTCCTGGACTTGCAGAAGGCAGGAAGTGATCTCCTCACTGGTTCTTGTATCCTGCTTTTAACATACTCTTCCTAATCCAGAATCCAGCAAACATCTCTCCCACCCTCCCACCATGCTGCTGCCTTCCCTCCCTGTCTCTTTTTTGTGAAGTTCCCATAGTTGGAGATTTTTAGAGAATAAAATGTGTCCTGCTAAAAAAAAGTTACTCTCCCCTTTAACTCAGCAATACTGCTACTAACTCTGTTTCCCAAAGTGATCAGCAAAAGGGAAACGAACCTATATGTTCTAAAATATTTATAGCAGCTCTCTTTGTGGAGAAAAAGAACTGGAAATTGATCAGATAACCATCAATTGGTGAATGCCCAAACAAACTGTGGTTTATAATTGTAAAGGAATATTACTGTGCTGTAAGAAATTATGAGCAGATTGATTTTTATGGAAAGACCAACAATGAAAAGTGAAATGAGCAGAACCAAGAGAACGTTGCATACAGTAACAGCAACATTGTTTGAGGAATAACTGTGAACAACCAAGTTATTCTGAGTATTATAAATACTCAAATCAACTACAAAGGACCTACGAAGGAAGATGCTATCCACCTGCAAAGAAAGAAATAATAAAAAGAAGTATGCATAGTATGGTTTTAGAGAAAAAAGTTATTCTCAAGAAAACTTTATATGATGACCATAGACCATAATTTTTAGATCATCCCAGTTTGAAGGAAGCAAAATTCCCAAGACCTAGGAATATATATTTCTTTGCCTCATTAATTGTTAAGTCTTTCTTCAATAGCTAATTTAACAGGGATAAATGTAAAGTCTTACACTTAGGTTCAAGAAATCAACTTCTCAAGTATGGGATGAAGGGGACATGGCTAGAAAAAAGTTCTAGAATTTTCATGTCATTCATGCTCAGTATAAATCAAGATTAAAAATGTAACCTCTGGTCTGATTCTGGGGGCTGACCCTAAGGGTCTGTCAGTCAATAAGCACTTATTAAGCACCTACTATATGCTAGACATGGTGTTAAGTGCTAGGGATCCAAAGAAAGGCAAAAAAACAGTCCCTGCTGTCAAGCAGCTCATAGTCTAATGGGATCTCTGGCTATCATCCCTGCCTGGAGTGTTCCGGGAAAACTTCTAAATATATTCATGTCTAGATTTCCCAAAATGTGGAAAATAAGTGTTCCCAATACCTGCACAGATGCTAAATATACATCCTTAAGGCTGCATGAGACAGCCTTTATTTCACCACCAAAGCAAATGTCTAAGAATCAAAAGACTTTAAGGAGTCCCTAAAAAGATATAGAAACATATGACAATCAAATAGTCCATTAGACCTCCCACAGAAAGTAATGCACTTTGGGAGTCCTGCCGAACAAGTAATTCCTTTAACATTAGACCTGCACAGTGTGAGTTAACTCATATCAGTGGTGTTAAAGATGACAGGGTCCTTATATTCTAGTCTCCTATGACAAAGCTCCATTTTTCCAGATATAGGAATCATGTTGACAATACTCTTCCTTATTCAAAAAACATGTGCTCAAGGAAATCTTTTCTCCCTAGGAGGCTGATGTCTGAACTCTCAAGTTAGAAAATCTCAAACTTGGGAAATTAAAATTTTGAGGTCACTCAAAAAATAACCACCAATACTAGAAAGGTTCACTTTCAGTCTCTCTTCTCTCAGGATGCATGCAAGCACATGCCTACCTCTTCATATGCTACTGTAGGAACTCTTACTAATGCCCTGGCTGCTGCTGTATCCTGGGCAAGCAAAGTCCATTCTTAGGAACTCTAGCCTCTGACTTGTGCTGGTCCCCATGGCTCAAGTTTCCACATCTGGAGACTCCATATGCTGCCCTTAGAACTGAAAAGGACAAATGAAACAAGGCTGGAACCCCAAGTCCATTTCACTGTTAAATTTTACTTAGTATTTTATTTTTTCCCCAATTACATGTAAAAACAATTTTTATCATTCATTTTAAAAACTTTGAGTTCAAAATTCTCTCCCTTCTTCCCTCCCCATCACCTTCACTGAGAAGGCAAGCAATTCAATACAAGTTATACATGTATAGTCATAGTTCCATATTAGTCATGCTGTGAAAGAAGACACAGACCACCCCCAAAAACCTCAAGAAAGATAAAGAAAGCTAAAAAAGTATGCCTCAATCTGTATTCAGACACCATCAGTTCTAGCATTTTTCACCATAAGTCCTTCAGAGTTGTCTTGGATCATTGTATTGCCGAAAATAGCTAAGTCACTCATGCTGATCATCTTACAATAGCACTATTGGCTTTGTACACAGTACATTTCACTCTGCATCAGCCCATGTAAGTCTTTCCAGGTTTTTCTGAGAGCATCCTGCTCATTCCCAAGCCCATTTCTCAGGATCACTTGGCCTGGGGGAAGAGAAAGGTGGCCCTCGGGCCTTCGTCTCTTACTACATGTTGTCCATGCACTATCTGCCATGAGTGAATGAGTCCTTCACTCCTGCAAGCCACTGGAGGGAGACAGATAGACAGACAGACAGACAGAGACAGAGAGAGAGACAGAGAGAGACAGACATAGAATGAGAGAGACAGAGAGACAGAGAGACAGAGACAGACAGAGAAGGAGAAACAGAGAGGGAGGGAGGGGGAGAGAGAGAGAGAGAGAGAGAGAGAGACAGAGAGACACACACACAGAGACAGAGAGAGACAGAGAGGGAGACAGAGAGACAGAGACAGACAGAGAAGGAGAAACAGAGAGGGAGGGAGGGGGAGAGAGAGAGGGAGAGAGAGAGAGAGAGAGAGAGAGAGAGAGAGAGAGAGAGAGAGAGAGAGAGAGTGATTGTGCCTCACCCAGGTAGATTTAAAGGCCACAGTTCTAGGTATGTGGCTAATGGAAAGAGTCTGAGTCTATACCAGCACAGGAATGAGCCAGTGTTGCTGTCTCACAGGAGCAGGTCCCAAGAATCTCCCACATGAGTGCCTCCATCTTAGGTGATATGGACATGCTCCAAACTCCCAATTACACTGGAGATCAGAGGAGGTCTCAACAGGACACTTGTATACATGCCTTTCATCCATGGGGAGATGCCCCTTAGATGCCAATGCCTTGTAATTTTGCCAAGTATAGTGGAGAAACTCATCAAGGTGACCAGGATTTCCCTTGATTCCTTCTTTTAATATGGCAACCAAGAAACCTAATATATCCTTAGATTACACCATAAGTGGCACAGCTCCAGGAACATGGAAATGATTCTTTGCCCTGATTAAACAAACCCCCTCTGGAATATTTTGTTCACTTTTGGATACCACATTCAAGCAACATCGAAAAGCTGTAGTGCATGCAAAATAGAGTATGTAGGATGGTAAAAGGTCAAAGTAAGAATCATGCCATAGTTGTTGAATCATTTTTCAGTTATCTCTGACTCTCCATGACCCCATTTGGGGTTTTCTTGGCAGAGATACTAGCATGGTTTGCCATTTCCTTCTCCAGTTCATTTTACAGATGAGGAAACTGAGGCAAACAGGGTAAGGTGACTTGCCAAGGGTCACACAGCTAGTAAGAGTCTGAGGTCAGATTTGAACTCAGGAAGAAAAGTGTTCTTTTTTTGAGAAATATTCTTGATTCCAAGTCCAGTGTTCTGTCCACTGCACCATTTAGCTGCCATCGCACCAAAGGCAATTGGTTAAAGGAATTAGGGATGTTTAACTTGCATAGGAGAAGGTCAAGGGAATTCAGGAATTTGAAGGGCTGTCATGTAGGAGAGAAATTAACATTGTTCTGCTTGGTTTCAGAGGTAACTAGAAGGAACAGGTGGAAGTTATGGAGAGATTCAAGTTTGAGAGAAGGAAAAACTTCCTTATTAATAGCTAACATTTACATAGCAATTTAAGATTTGCAAAGCACTTTACATATCCTTTTTGTTTTTCACAATAACTAATAGTAAGATATAGGCTATCATGATTCCCATTTTACAGATAAGGAAACTGAGTCTAAGAGAAGTTAAGTAACCTTCTCAGGGCAATACAGCTAACAAGCATTTGGGACAGGATTTAAAGTCAGTTTTTTTCTTTGAGGCAATTAGGGTTGAGTGACTTAGCGAGTCAGTATCTGAAGCAGATTTGAACTGAGGTCCTACCTGATACCAGGGCTGTTGCTCTATCCACTGCCGCCCCTAAAATCAATTCTTTCTGACTCTAATTCTGTCCATTTTATCCAGTTACCCTAAAGTGGAATCAGCTGTGTTCAAGGAGGTTCTAGGCTTCCTCTCGCTGGAAGATAAGAAGCAAAGGCCAGAAGAATATTTGGCAAGGATATTACAGAAGGGATTCTTGGTTGGGTATTCGTTGGATTGGATGGCCTCAGAGCACCCTTCCAACTTTTAGATTCTAGTAATAGTCTAGCCCTGAACTTACCTATGACATTTAAAACATTAACCTTTGTGATTCATTCTGAATGTTTACTTGGTTTCATGAATCTCCCCTTCCTGGAACCCTGGTTTTGGTTTTAAAGCTTATTTTTTTCTCTCATAAAATTTGCATATTTTGCTAAGGAGAACTTTCTTCTTCTAACTCCCTAAGTTTATTAAAGAGACACCTGTGGCCTCTAATACTCTCTAAGATGAGTTAATTGACCTCTGAATTCACTTACCACTCTAAGGATATCTCTGCCAGACAGGTTGTCAGTAGAAATTGTCAAGAAGGAAGCCTAGCAGTCAAGAGCCCTAGGTTCTAGTCCTGAGGCTTCTGTTAGGCATGTCGCTGAGCAAGCCTCTCACCTTTGTAAGCCTCAGTTTCCTCTTTTTGCAAAATGAGTTAGTTGAACTAGATAATCCCAAGTTTCCTTCTGGCTCTAAAATCCTGTGTCTTCAAATGATGGGTCCCTGTTTCTCACTGGAACATTCATTCCTGTGCCTCACTTTTACTCCTCAGAGTAGATGTCTAGCGCTTTAACTCTCCAGGAGATGAAGAGAGCAGTCATTTCCCTCTCATATTTATCCTTCATTATAGCAGCCTCATCTGTCTACTTACTTCCAAAGCTCTGAATCTAACTTTTTATATCATAGTTTAAAGAATTTCAAGTGTTGCTTCTCACAACAAAACACCATATTGAATAGAAAGCTAAACATGAAATAATTTGTTTCATCACAGTGTTGTACTTCAAATTAAAAAAACAACGACAAACCAAAAACCCAAACAAGTATCTGTCATTGTTCCTGGAAAGAGTCTATTAGTGATTCACCCAGGGCTCCACTCACCATTCTTGACTGCTACTCTTCTCTGTTTTGTCTTCTCTTATTAGAATATAAGCAAGAAATGTCTTCATTTTCTATATTTGCATCCCCAGTACTTACCATTATGCTTGGCACACTTTTTCATTCATTTATTCATTCATTTTCAAAACAAAAGAGTTATTTGATTGACACAATGGTTTACCATAGGTTGTCTTTAAATAATAAACTCTTGAACTGTATTTAAAATATAATTCAATTTACAAAAATTCTATTTCTCTATAACTTTTTCCAGGAATATATCTATTACATCAAACTAGGTATTTCTGATTTCAGCTTTCGTATACAGTGATTTCACCCAGAATTCTCTCTGAGCATAAACAGGAATCAAATGAAGTCCCAAAATAACTCAAATAAAATTCAGATACGTGGTAGAAGCAAAGGGGGAAACTGACTTATTTTCACTGTTACAAGATTAGTTTTTGATCTTGAGAATGTACATGGTAGGGAAATAATAGGATAAATAGGCTATAGAAATAAAACCATGTCCAGGCATGTTTCCCTCATACTCCACAAAGCAGAAACATTGATGAGAAAGTGGCCATCCAAGGTAAAAAATATTATTTCCTAACAGTTCTCCAAATTCCCAAGCCTTCAAAATGGGAATCACAAAGACTAAAAATAGAGTTGTGAGACATTGTAGGTAATGAAGACAGCCTGTCTTATCTCTTCTTCAGGAGAAATAGTTCTAATTCTCTTAGCAATTCCTCACAAGAGTTATCTGCCAGCTTTTTAATCATTCTTGCCACTCTCCACTAGACGCATCCCAAGTTCTCCCTGTCCCTTCCAAGTTGGGGAGTCCAGGACCAGACCCTGCGTTTAATGAGTGCTCAACCACTGCCAAATATAACGGGAAGAGTGAACTCCCTGTTCCTGTTAGGGAGTTTGCTTGGACTGAAATAGATTTTTAACCAAGGTAACACAGAGAAAAATTTCTTGCAGAATTATCTACAATGAGAATCTGGCATTATATGATCTCTTTCTTGTGCAGAAATGCATATGTGAGGCATGGAAGAGTGAAATGACTTGAGCTGCTACAGAATAACTCCCATTACTATGTGACCAGATTTTCTAACTCTTAGTATTCTTTCCATAAATGGTAATACTTCCAAAATACGTGCCTTTATTCAGTTGATAACTGCAAAGCTATTTATTTTACAATTAATGTAACTACAGAAGTCCCAGGCAACTCAAATGAACCACAATTTTACTATGATGAAACAAGGCCAAAATCAGTTTGAAAGGATTATAAAGCTTAGGGTCATTGGATGAAGGCAGGTGAGGCCTTGTCCAAAGAGTTAAACTCTTTTGGGGGGCATGGAAAATATATTTTGTCACCATAAATTCAGTTCTCCTGATTCAGTGTTTTGTAAACCTTAAAGAGTCCTAAAAATGTGTGATTTTATTTTGATTTCTCCTCTGAAGTCCTACTCTAATGCATCATCTTGGCATAAAGGTGGCCATGGGCACTTGAAGACCTCAACAGTGAATCATGAGCTATGGAATGTGCTTTAAATCAAGGTGCAAAGGACTCTACTCTTAGACTATCCATATGTCTGTTGTCTGAGGACAACAGAGAGGTTCATGGCAAGAATGTTTGCCACTGAGTGATTTTTTTTTAAATATAAAAATTCATAATGACTTTCTAAAGCACAGACAGGCCTTAGTAGAGGTAGGATCTAAGTGAATGAACTCACAGATTCTCGAAACATAAAATTCTTGTCATTATTATGTCATTATTATTATGATCTATTGTCCTCTGAGTTAGAGATGATTAAAGAAAGACAATTTCTTCCACTCTTCACTGCCCCTTCTAAAAAGAAAAAACAATGTAAGGAATTGGGTTCAAACTCCACTTCTGCCACATATTACCTGAGTGATCCTGGGTCAGTTTCTTAAGCTCTCTGACTCTCCGATTCCTCATCTTTAAAGTGATGGGATTGGTCTAGATGTCAACAGATTAGAGCACTTCTCCTAGCATGAATAGTTCATTTCTAACCAAAATAGAAAGCTGAGTCAACATAGAGTTGGCAACAGTGTAATAGAAAGGAGTGGGCAGCTTTGAGAGATTTGGTTTGTTTGGTTATATTTTAGATTTATTCATCTATGCCAGAAGACTTGGGGACATTAAGATTGGTTTGACAAAAATGATGGGGAAATTTAGGAGTTACTAAATGAAAAATGAGAATGCCACAAGGTTTACCAGCAAGATAGTTCATCTGTCTCTAAGAAGGTAGCATTTAACTCCAAGTACAAATGAAACTTAGAGCAACGCAGGATCCTTGGCTCAATAAGAAGGCAGATGAAATTTAGTTTTATGCTGATAGTTTGTATACTTTTATGATGCCCTGAAGGCTATTTATGGCCAAAGACTTATGGTATATCTCCACTACTCAGCCATGATGGAACCACATTGATTAGTGATAAAGACATGATCTTGGAGAGATGGGCTGAACACTTCCACAATCCTCTCAACAGACTGTCATCAATCAATGCTGAAGCCATTGACCATATGCTACAGGTTGACTGCAATCCCTCTCTAGCTGAACTTCCAACTGAAGAAGAGCTTTTGAATGGCATTAGGTATTTGTTGATTTAACAAAGGCCTTTGACATTGTCAGTCATGAGAGCTTGTGTAAAAGTTTGGTCAAATCTGGTTGCCCAGAGAAGTTCATCAGTATTGTATCTTAGTTTCACGATGGCATGCTCACCTTGGTTCTGGATAATGGATAGTGCTCTTGCACTTTCCCAGGCACCAATAGAGTGAAGCAGCACTGTGTGCTTGCTCTCTCGTGTTTTTTTTAAGCATGATGTTTTCAGAGATGTTGTCAGATGCCTTCAATGAGGACCAAAACGGCATCAAGGTCACCTACTGCACTGACAGTAAATTATTTAACTTGGAAAGGCTATAAGCCAAGACTGAAGTGGAAGGAGAGCTGGTGTATGACATTCTGTTTGCAGATGATTGTGCACTCAACGAAGCCTCTGAGACTGAGATGAAACAAAGTATGGATTGATTCTCTGCCACTTGTGTTAATTTTGGTCTAACAACACCAAGAAAACAGGTTCTCCACCAGCCAGCACCACACCATCCATATGTGGAACTATCAGTTACAAATGGAAAAATTCTTAATGCTGTGGATAAGTTCATTTACCTTGGAAGTATACTTTCTAGGGATGTACACATAGATGATGCAGTTGATGCATGCATTGATAGAGCTAGCTCAGTGTTTGGGAGGCTCTGAAAGCATGGGAGAAAAGAGGTATTAGGCTACCTACCAAACTGAAGGTTTTTGATGGCATTGTACTGGCCTCATTGTTGTATGCCTGTGAAACCTGGACGTGAAACCCGAGCCATGTCAGGAAACTGAATCACTTCCATTTGAATTGTCTTAGGAAGATTCTGAAGGCTGCCTGGCAAGATCAGTTACTAGACACTAAAGTTTCTTCTCGAGGTGAACTGCCAGGCATTCAAACTCTACTGCAGAGAGAGGGCAACTCTGATGGGCTGACCACGGTTGTTTGAATGCCAAACACGTACTTGCCTGAAAGACCATTTTATGGGGAACCTACACAAGGCAAGTGCTCACTTGGAGGTCAGAAGAAGCAATATAGGGATGCTCTCAAAGTCTCTCTGAAGAATTTTAGAATTGATTGTGAGACATGGGAGACACTAGACTTCCCAGTATGGCATGCCTGCATCAAAGAAGGTGTACTATGTGAGCAAAGCAGAATTACAGTAGCTCAAAAGAATCGTGGGATGTGAAAACTTAGAGACATCTCCACTCCAAACGTTCATATGAACTATTTGTGCCTGGCCTATGATAGAGCTGACTTACATTTTGTCTGATCAACTACAGTTGGACACACTGTACATCAACCCCAACATAGGTCATTTTGGTCCTCTTTGAGGATGAAGGACAACAACCACACTAAGTCTAGTAGCTTGCTGTTACAAACTGTTTAGTATATAATTCTAAAGAGAGGAGAAGAGAGAGGAGTGGGGAGGAGAGGGAAGGAGAGGAGAGGAGAGGAGAGGAGAGGAGAGGAGAGGAGAGGAGAGGGGAGGAGACAAGTTGCCAGGGACTCTGTGCATGAGAACATGGTGTGTTGGTATGAGTGGAGTCCAAAGTCCTGGGTTTGAGTACTGACTTTGCCACTAGCTGAATTGAACTCAGGCAAATAACTTTTCCTTCTAAGCTCTCAGTTTACTCATTTGTAAATGGGAGTGGGAGAGTAGGGTTGGATCTGATGATTTCTAAGGTCCCTTAGAAGAATGTAACCTTTTTAAAATGGAATTTCTCTTTCTGTCTCTTGCTATTGGACTTTGTTGGCAATATATAGAAATGTTGATGATTTATTTGGGTTTATTTTGTATCCTGTAACTTTGCTAAAGTTGTTAATTATTTCAAGTAGATTTTGAGTTGATTCTCTAAATATACCATCATATCATCTGCAAAGAGTGATAGTTTTGTTTCCTCATTGTCTATTCTAATTCCTTCCATTTCTTTTTCTTTTTTTATTGCTCTAGCTGAGAATGTAACTTTCTTGAGGACAAAGACAATACTTTTTTTTAACCTCTGTATTCCCAGCACCTGGTTACAATGCCTTGAATGTTAGTACTTAGTTTTTGCTGAATTTGAAATTGAATTTCTAGCTCTCATATTCTGTGATTCTAAAACTTTTAAAAGTATGTTGCTCTTAGATGCCAACAGAATGTCCGTCTAGAATTTCTCTGGTTTATTTTTGATTGGATAATCCCTAAACCCTCTATAACCTAAGCCCACAAACACACTGCTGCTTTCTAAGGGAAGACCTGAATTTCCCTTCAAGTCTATGGCGAGATGGTTGGCTGTTGCTGACCTTTAGTACTCTTTCTCAATCATTCATTTTGATCCTATAATGGCATTCTTATTGCCAACTTATTTTTGGACAGAGATAAAATAAACCCCAGGTAAGAAACCCTAAATAAAAATCTCCTTTAGTTTGTGGCAGAAGGTCAGGCTCTAAGATTGTTGTTTTTGATATTAAATTTACTTTCTGAGATAGTGGGATGATAAATAAAAAACAGTATAGCTTTATTTCGAGAAAATTAAGGGGTCCTCCAGCGTTTTTGCATTATGTCTCAGGTGGAAAATAATCTAAATCCACAGACTGTCTATGTTTCCAGCTTGAGAGTTCCTTCAGGGCAGGAACCATATTAATTTTTGTATCCTACAGAACCCAGCACAGTGCTTATCTCCTATAAATGTTCACTTAAGTTGCTTTAGGGTGTATTTTATATATGTGTATGTATATATATACATTTATGTATATGTAATGTGTATGTAATGATTTATACAAAACTGGTAAGTATTCCTTTATAGAGTAGATATATAAAACATAAGTGGGGTTCTATGTGAACATACCAGGAAAGCCTGCTATTTAAAGAAACCACAGGGAATTCTGTTTTAAAGCAAAAGAATCTCTAGTAAAGCATCTACCAATTTATCTGCTTATAAAGTTCAATTTCTGTATATTGAAGTATGGAGTCTAGCAGCAAGACATTTGACCTGGGGGGTCAGGGGAGTCACATTCTTGTTCTGCCACTTAATAGCTGTAAACTTTAAGCAGGTCACTTAGTCGGCCTGGAGAAAACCCTAGGCCTGAAGTCAGGAAGACCTGAGTTCAAATCTAGCCTCAGACATTTACTAGCTGTGTGACCTTGTATAAGTCACTTAACCATTCTGTGCCTTAATCTTCTCATCTGTAAAATGGGGATAATAAAAGCACTTACCTCCAAGGGGTTGACGTCAAGATAACATGAAATAATGATTGTAAAGCACTTTGTATAGTATCTAGCAAGCGCCATATAAATGATACCTGTTATTATCTATAAAATGAAAGTACTTGTCCTACCTTCCTCACAAAGTTATTGTGAAGAAGTTATATCAGAAATAATCTGAAAAAAGAAATAGTTGCATACTTTTGGTTCTGTGGTGGCCCCATGATTTCTTTCTTTTTTTGAGAGGGGAAGACAGGGCAATTGGGGTTAAGTGACTTGCCCAAGGTCACACAACTAATAAGTATCTGAGGCCAGATTTGAACCTCAGGTCCTTCTGACTCCAGGGCCGGTGCTCTACTCACTGCACCACCTAGCTGCCCCAGCCCCATGATTTCATCAGTATAGGTATCCTTGACTGACACAGACCAATCTCCTTCCATACACTGTCATTGTATAGGATAAGGATGAGGACTGGACCTATGGCTTAATTGTTATAGGGAAATCCTAGGTGAAGAAAATATCCCTGCCAATGTAAGTTGCAATCGCTCTGCCAGTTATAGTCTCAGAGAGTCTTAGAGCACCAAGAGGTTACTGACTGGCCCAGGATCACACAATCAGTATGTGTCAAAGATGGAACTTGAACCTAAATCTTCCTAGCTCTAGGTTGACTCTTTACAATTTCATGCTGGCTCAATTCTTTTATACTCTTCATAACTCTTCCATAGAGGAGTCACATAGTATGGCCTTCCTAACATTCTTTTAGTACCTTAGAGGTACTCACATATCACTAGGGCTATCTAACTGTGGTCTGTCATTCTAGATACATGACTGGTGCACCTCCTCTTGTGGTCATATGCAGTCTTTCATCTTTATATTGCTTCTAACCTGCAAGTCATCATGGGAAACATGCCTACTAATGCCATCATATATCTCTCCATTGCTCTTTGGATGAGTCATAATTTGAATTCTTCTGAGGGAATGATATTCCATTAATTTAAGGCATTTAGCTTCTCCAGGAAACATCAGTGCTAAAGAGATGGACTTTAGCAGCAATGACAAGATTGGAGTTGTTGAAAATATTGCTGTTTCTTCAATACATCTAGCCTATTCTCTCTATTTTGTGGTCTGCTCATAATCCATCTTTAGTGCTCAGTCAAGATACACATATTAACAGCCCAACTCAAAGAACTTCCTTACCAGCTCTCTGCCACAATCTGAGCGGCAAAAGTTTCTTACTTATTTTATTTCATTTACTTTTCCACATCGAATGGTTAGATATATTTCCTTCACATTGGCATGAATTTCACTGAGTTGGCTTGGGAGTCTATTAGATATCAAAGCAAGCAGTACAATGTCTTCTGTAGCTCTGAACATTTGGAGAACTTTATCTATCAATAATTAATCCTCCCTTTCTCAGGATACCAGAAAGGAAATTTTCTATGCCATGCTATCAGTGAATACCATTTATGAACATATAACTCCCTGTTCTATGTTTCATTTGATGCTAATATTCATTAAACTAAAATATCTTAAAAAAAACCAAATCTATCGTAGTCTTATGTGATTCTTTTTTCTTTTTATTTTTTATTTAAAATTTTTAGTTTTTACTATTGATTTTCACAAGAGTTTGAATTACAAATTTTCTCCCCATTTCTACCCTCCCCCACTCCAAGATGGCATATATTCTGGTTGTCCCATTCCCCCCCTAGTCAGCCCTCCCATCTGTCACCCCACTCCCCTTTCATCCCCCTTTCCCTTCTTCTCTTGTAGGGCAAGATAAATTTCTATGCCCCATTGCCTGTATATCTTATTTCCTAGTTGCATGCAAAAACTTTTTTTTGAACATCTGCTTTTAAAACTTTGAGTTCCAAATTCTCTCCCCTCTTCCCTCCCAACCCACCCTCCCTAAGAAGGCAAGCAATTCAACATAGGCCACATTTGTATCATTATGCAAAACCCTTCTACCATACTAATGTTGTGAAAGACTAACTATATTTTGCTCCTTCCTATCCTATCTCCCTTTATTCAATTTTCTCCCTCGACCCTGTCCCTTTTTGAAAGTGTTTGGTTTTGATTACCTCCTCCCCCTATCTGCCCTCCCTTCTATCATTCCCCCTTTTTTTTCTCCTTCCTCCTTCTTTCCTGTGGGGTAAGATACCCAATTGAGTGTGTATGGTATTCTCTTCTCAGATCAAATCTGATGAGAGTTGCTTGCCTTCTTAGGGAGGGTGGGTGGGGAGGGAGGAGGGGAGAGAATTTGAAACTCAAAGTTTTAAAAACAGACATTCAAAAACAACAACAACAAAAAAGTTTTTGCATGCAACTAGGAAATAAGATATACAGGCAATGGGGCATAGAAATTTATCTTGCCCTACAAGAGAAGAAGGGAAAGGGGGATGGAAGGGGAGTGGGGTGACAGATGGGAGTGCTGACTGGGGGGCGGAATGGGGCAACCAGAATATATGCCATCTTGGAGTGGGGGAGGGTAGAAACAGGGAAAAAATTTGTAATTCAAACTTTTGTGAAAATCAATGCTGAAAACTAAATATATTAAATAAATTAAAAAAACAACAACAACAACAACAAAAACAAATCTGATGAGAGCAAGATCACTCATTCCCCCTCACCTGCCCCCTCTTCCCTTCTTACAGAACTTCTTTTTCTTGCCACTTTTATGTGAGACAATTTACCCCATTCTATCTCTCCCATTCTCCCTCTCTCAATATATTCCTCTCTCATCCCTTAATTTGATTTTATTTTTTTAGATATCATCCCTTCATATTCAACTCACCCTGTGTCATATTTCCATGTAGGAATGTAAACAAAACAGTTCAACTTTAGTAAGTCTCTTATGATTTCTCTTTCTTGTTTACCTTTCCATGCTTCTCTTGATTCTTGTGTTTGAAAGTGAAATTTTCTATTCAGCTCTGGTCTTTTCACTGAGAAAGCTCAAAAGTCCTCTATTTTATTGAAAATCCATATTTTGCCTTGGAGCATGACACTCAGTTTTGCTGGGTAGGTGATTCTTGATTTTAATCCTAGCTCCATTGACCTCCGGAATATCATATTCCAAGCCCTTTGATCCCTTAATGTAGAATCTGCTAGATCTTGTATTATTCTGATTGTGTTTCCACAATATTCAAATTGTTTCTTTCTGGCTGCTTGTAGTATTTTCTCCTTGATCCGGGAGTTCTGGAATTTGGCAACAATGTTCCTAGGAGTTTCCTTTTTAGGATCTTTTTCAGGATGCTATTGGTGGATTCTTTCAATTTCTATTTTACCCTCTGGCTCTAGAATAGCAGTTCTCCTTGATAATTTCTTGAAAGATGATATCTAAGCTCTTTTTTTGATCATGGCTATCAGGTAGTCCAATAATTTTTAAATTATCTCTCCTAGATCTATTCTCCAGGTCAGTGGTTTTTCCAATGAGATATTTCACATTGTCTTCCATTTTTCATTCCTTTGGTTCTGTTTTATAATATCTTGATTTCTCATAAAGTCACTAGCTTCCACTTGCTCCAATCTAATTTTTAAGGTAGTATTTTCTTCAGTGGTCTTTTGGACCTCCTTTTCCATTTGGGTAATTCTGCCTTTCAAGGCATTCTTCTCTTCGTTGGCTTTTTGGAGCTCTTTTGCCATTTGAGTTAGTCTATTTTTAAGGTGTTATTTTCTTCAGTGTTTTTGGGGGTCTCCTTTAGCAAGTCATTGACTTGTTTTTCATGTTTTTCTTGCATCACTCTCATTTCTCTTCCCAATTTTTCCTCTACTTCTCTAACTTGCTTTTCCAAATCCTTTTTGAGTTCTTCCATGGCCTGACACCAGTTCATGTTTTTCCTGGAGGCTTTTGATGTAGGCTCTCTGACTTTGTTGACTTCTTCTGGCTGTATGTCACCAAAGAAAGATTCCAAAGTCTGAGACCGAATCTGAGTCCATTTTCGCTGCCTGTTCTTGTTCCCAGCCAACTACTTGATCCTTGAGTTTTTTGTCAGGGTATGACTGCTTATGGAGTAGAGAGTACTTTGTCCCAAGCTTGAGGGGTTGTGCTGTTGTTTTCAGAGCTATTTCTACACAGCAACCTCTACCACATCAGTGCTCCTCCTCCCCCAAGAACCACCAACCCAGACTGCAACTCAGATCTTATGCAGGCTCTGTACTCCTGCTCAGATCTGCCACTTAATTCCTCCCACCAGATGGGCCTGGGGCCAGAAGTAACTGCAGCTGTAGTTCTGTAGCTGGACCACCTTCACTGCCCTGGGGGCGGTGGCCAAACTGCAAAGTCCTTTCACTCTGTCCCCGCAGTTTTTTCCCACTAATCTTCTCTGTTGTCCTTGGTGTTTGTGGGTTGAGAAGTCTGGTAACTGCCACAGCTCACTGATTGAGGTGCTAGGGCCTGTTATGCCAGGCTCCCGGTCTGGTTGGTCCAGGCGCAGCCCACGCTGGGGTCTGCTCTGCTCCACTCCCAGTGACCATCCAGGCTGTCCTGGGCTGGAGCCCTGCTTCCCTCTGCTATTTTGTGGGTTCTGCAGTTCTAGAATTTGTTCAGAGCCATTTTTATAGGTGTTTAGAGGGCCCTGGGGGAGAGCTTTAGGCAAGTCCCTGCTTTCCAGCCACCATCTTGGCTTCACCCCCCTTATGTGACTTTTAACTACAAATGGAAGATACCTTGTCTTAGGAAAACCTTAAAGGCTGCATTTTGTGCTATTGAGTCAAACGCTTTAAAAAAAATCAATAATAAACAGCAAAATATTATTTATTCAGCACACTTCTGAGTTTTGTGATTGAAAAGATGTTGTCTGCTGTTTACTAGCTGAAGAAATACATGGAAAACCTGTAGAAAGTCTACAAATTTATTATTTTCTCATGTTTTTGTCAAGTATACCCTCAGAGTATTCCTTGATCCTTCTCATAAATATTTTATAGAGTTGGGACAGTAGGTACAAAAGTCAACTATCATCTGATCATGTCACTTCCTTTCAATAAACTCTCATTCAATAAATTCCAATGGCTCCCTATCACCTCCAGGATCAATATCAAATCCTGTTTGGCATTTAAAGTCCCTCCTTACCTGGCGCCTACCTACCTTTCCAGTCTTCTTACACTTTACTCTTTCCATATACACTGCAATCTAGGACCACTGGCCTGCTTGCTGTTCCTTGCCCCAAACACTCCATCTCTAGACTGGGCATTTTCAGTGACTTTTCAATGCCTGGTATACTTTTCCTTCTCATCTCTTTCTTCTGGCTTCCCTGGTTTTCTTCAAGACTTAGATAAAATCCCACCTTTTACAAGAAACTTTTCCTAGTGACCCTCAATTTAAGGAGGCTAGTGCCCTCCCTCTATGAATATTTCCAATTTATACTGTATATATCCTGTTTGTACATAGTTGTCTGTATGTAATCTTCCCCATTATACCATGAGTTCCTTGACAGAAGGGGTCTTGAGAACAGGGTCTTTTGCCTTTCTTTGTATCTACAGCATTTAGCACAGTACCTGGCATATAATAGGTGCTTAATAAATGCTTATTCACATGTTGATTGACTGACATGTTATTGGTTGCTTTTCTTTAGTAAAGATATGGCTTTGTGATCTCTTTGGACTATATAATCTGCCCCTTATTTTGATATCTTGAGAATCTATCCCTGAGTGCCATTTAGAAATGTTTCATCTCCACTAATGTCTTCTTATGATACCTCATCATATCAGCATGTGATTCTTAAAGACTATGTCTGTGCAATGCAAAGTTCTTGTAGCTTCAACCAGGCCAAAAAGTATTTGAGCATGGACCTGATGACAGACTATTTCTGCTATTGTAGCCCAGCTCAATGAAGTTTGGAGAGGATTATCACCATTGAGTCAGCAATTAGGCGATGATTTTGAGGTCCTGTGTATCTGTATGTGTGTGTCCTATGAAGCATGATATGGATACAGAAAGTTGTATTGTATTATTGTTTTTGTCAGCATAGTGTCTAGGACATATTAGACATAATAAATGCTATGGTGAATATTTTAAACATTTTCATGTTTTTAGAGCAAGCTTCTCTATTAAGGACAAAACTTTACATTTTGAAAGGTAATAGTTCATATTCTTATTGACAACATATAAAATAACATTTAACTAAAGAATAGCAAAAAACCCACCCCTAAACCCAAAGAACAAACCAAAATCATGAAACTATCACTATTATAAAATAAAGACCACCACAAACAAGAGTAAAAAGTACCCCCCACAAGTTGCAATGTCAACAAAACAAAATAATCTAATTCCCCTTGAATTTTCCTTTAAACATTTGTCTGCAGTAACTCCAGAATAGCTAAAGCAATTAGGGAAACTTTTCACCATCACCAACAGGAAAAAAATCAAATGCTGCTAGATTTCAATTTTATGAAAAATTGGAATCTAGCCATGTTATAAAGCCTGGAAAAATATGGTTTTTAAAAAGAAATGCAATAGACCATAAGTTCAAGAGTAATACCAGTTCTTGCGGGAAGATAAATGCTGTTCAGAGAGAGACCAAAAGAAAAAGTTTCTTATGAATTGATATTCCTTACTCTTTCCATATATAACCTATGCATATTTGAAAAAATTTCTATGTTATTTATAATCATTATAACTCTAGATATGTCTGTCAGTTCCACTTTCTCCAAGGAGATTTGTAACCTATCCAAAACTGTTATCTTATATGCTATCAGAGGTCTCTGAGAGTTCTCATTTAAGATTTTGTTTTTCAGACATTTTTCAGTCATTTCCAACTCTTCATGACCCCATTTGGGGTTTTCTTGGCAAAGATACTGGAATGGTTTTCCATTTCCTTCTCCAGCTCATTTTATAGATCAGGGAACTGAGGCAAACCAGGTAAAGTGACCTGCATAGGGTAAGTGTCGGAGGCCAGATTTGAACTCAGGAAGATGAGTCTTAGTTGCATAGTTGTATGTGGTCAATTCTATTGTACCCCTGAAACCAATCAAAGAATACAGAGAATATTTTTTAAAAACAATCATTCCTCTTGTTAAACCTTATTATTACATCCTATTAAAACCTGCCACAAGTAATAATAGGTTTCCACTTTTTATCACATCCTCACATGAAGGCCATTTGATAATTTGTCAGGAATATTGCAATTGTCATTGTTTATGAGGTTATCTAATTTTGGGGAAGTTGTTTCCTTGTAATTGGAGCCCTAAAGCAATTTGATTGGGTTATATATTGTGTTTGCAGGGTGCTTTCTCAACTTCTGAAACTAAAGGAACTTACAATTTCATAGAACACAGACCAGAAGTTTTCCTGTAGGGATACTATAAAAATTTTTAAAGAAAGTATAGCAAAGCTTTATACACACATTTATGGAGATCTTAGAAACATACCTAGCAGGATTATAACATTTTCTTTTTTCTTCTTAATTCCTAAGTAATGAACAGATTATTACTACTAAGAGGAAACCCTAAAGAAAGTAGAGAATATACAGTTTTTTATTGATTTCAAAAGAAGATTACTATCCTACTATAAAAAAGTTTTGCATATTGCATGCCATAGAACTAAAAATTTGAAAAAAATTTTAGATGAGAAACATTCCAATTTAAGTAAAGATTTCTTTACACTTCTAGTAATTCTATTGTTTTTCTATATAATACTTTTTCTTTTTGGAAAATAACTGAAATTTTGAGCAAATGTTTGAAAGTGAGAGGAGGATGCATGAAAAGGAGAATAAATGGAAGAGGATACAAAAAAATTTTAAAGGAAGAACAAAAAGCTAAGAGAAAGGAAAAGGATGATTTCAGTCTTAAGAAAAGCAGATATTTCTTGACATGTTTATTCTCTACAATATTTGGCATACACTTAACTCATCTTCTCTACTGTAAAATGATTTGTGAAAGAAACACTAAGTTTGTGAGATTATTCTGTTAGTGTGAGAATTTAATTATGATGGTATTTACTAAGGGTCCACGGTGCACTACAAACTTCACAAAATAAACAGGACACTTTTGAAGCCATTCTAAGAAAAGAATTCACAAATGATATGTAGCATCTAAGGCTTTCCTTCACCTGTGGGCAGCAAGAAACACTACCCCAGTCTTGAGACACTGTGTGGATCAAGACCCAGTCAAAACTACAGCTAATGAAATCCACCATCATGTTTTCTTTTTACCAATCAACCAGAGGACATGTTAATTAGCAAAAGATATAGAGTTATCCCTTCCACATTGCAATTTTCCCCATTGTGGTTTTGATACATCACAGGTCAGCATGAGAAATTAAATCAGGATTTTTGCGGGAGTTTTGTGGAACCCACAGATAACAAGTGAAGGCCAGCCAACGACGCAGAAGTTTAAAACTCAGAAATGCATAAAATATATGTACAGTATTGTGTAATATCAATATATTTTATTTTGTAATATCATAAATATAGACAATTTCTTCTTCTTTGGTGTGAAGGGAGGGCCAAAAAATTTTATGCAGATTTTCCAGATCATGGGGTGGGGGGAATGGGGCACCACAGTCCTAACTTTCATGATGTGGAAGGAATAACTACATAATCAAACATTGTAGTGTAGAAAAAGAACATAGAAAACATTGTAGCACAGCAAGAAATGATTCCCTCCACGCACGCATTGGGTGTACTTCCTCAGAAATTACCATGCCATCAGTGGGAAAGTGCCCATAATAACCAGGGAATAGCACTATGTAGGGAATATATGGTCAAGGAGCATACAAGGAGCACACACAGAAATCTTAGTAGTCAGAGAATGTATGTGGAGGGCAAATATGACAGGAACCCAAGTAGCCAGAGTTCATGAATGGTACAGAGCTGCTGGCGTCCTCGGGTTATATCATTTCATTGTTCTCTGCTAAATGGTGCCTCTCCACACAGCATCTTCTGGTCTCTGCTACTATTGGCTGAGTTTCAGTTATCTAGTCACTTCTGTAGGACCTACTATTCTCTAATAATTATTCAAAGGGCAACAGAGAAAATATAGTCCCTGGCATGGAGAGCTTTGGTGTTTTGAGGACTTAGCTAAGGATCATGGGATTATAGATTTACAGTTGGAGTGGGGCTCAGGAATCATTTAGTCCAACTTCTTGTTTTATAGATGAGGAGACAAGACTGAGAGGAGTGAACTGACTTTCACATAAGTAGATGGTATCAATGCCAGGACTTGAAAACAGGTCCTTTGTGTCTAAAACCAGTATTCTTCTGTAAGCCTTCATATTCATTCAGGCAGCCAAAAGACCTAGCATAATTCTCCAGGATAAAATTAATGGTATTTACTAAGGGCCCACAGTGTACTACAAACTTCACAGAATAAAATTAAATCTACATAAAATTATAAAGGCTATGTAAAAATTAAGTTTAACCTTTTGACCATTCTTCCTCTGGTGCCAACTCTTTTACACTCCTATTAAATCCGTGCTAATGAGACTATAACTCTAAAGTCTATTTGGGGAAAATTTCCCCACACTCCCATAGGAGCTGTAGAGAGCCTGTAGAAATGGGGCACTCCTCTATACAAAGATCCTTTTTGGCTTGCAAATGAAGCTAGAGGTAAGGATTAAAACTAAGACACCACCAACCTCCTTCCTTAATTATGTATTTCTGCCAACAACAAAAATGCTACTCCTTTATTGTGCTACATTTAGCCCTATCACAACCTTGCTAGTTTACCTACTTCATACATGTTCTTCCTGCTTCCTACATATATATTGTATATGTATACATATGCACAAAATATATAATTAAATTACATTGTATCTCTATCATATCCTTTCTGATTCTAAATACTATTTTCTAATGTTTGTCTGCATGTTTATATGGGAAAATAGTAGAAAAGTTCCTAGGTTGATAGGCCCAACATTTCCAGAGTTTGAACACTCCAAGTCACAGTTGTACATTTCCACTTAGATGTTTTTTCATCTCATGGCAACTCCTTGAAGAGAAGGTGTCCACCTGCATTGTTAGTGAGAATTTCCTAATTTCATTGAAATTATACATCTGGTCCCTCTCTTGATTGCTGAAATGATGGAAATTTCAACATATTTAAAAAAAACTCCTCCTCTATTCCAGTCACCCAGTTATAAGCATTAGAAGGCTTCTTTGATTCACCCCTCTCTTTTGTCCCATCTTTCCAGTTTATCAATAAGCCCTGTCAATTTTGCCTTTGAGATACGTCTGGCATGCACCGTTTGCCCCATTCCATTACTATAGACAGTACTCTCATCACTTCATGTCCAGATTATTGTAGTAAACTCACAGAATCTGACTTAGCAGAGACCACCTTGGTAGTCATCTACTGAGACCTCCCAAAGAGTCCCTACGCCAAAATACTTGTTAAATGATAATCTAGCTTCTGCTTGAATGCCTTCAGTGGGTAGGAATTCACTACCTTCCTAAGCATTCCATCTCATTTTTTAAAATTTAATTTAAATTTATTTATTTAACATATTTGGTTTACAGCATTGATTTTCACAACAGTTTGAATTACAAATTTTCTCCTCATTTCTACCCTCCCCCCCACTCCAAGATGGCTTATATTCTGGTTGCCCTGTTCCCCAGTCAGCCCTCCCTTCTACCACCCCCCTCCCCTCTCATCCCCTTTTCCCTTCCTTTCTTGTAGGGCAAGATAAATTTCTACGCCCCATTGCCTGTGTATCTTATTTTTTAGTTGCATGCAAAAACTTTTTTTTTTGAACATCTGATTTTAAAACTTTGAGTTCCAAATTCTCTCCCCTCTTCCCTTCCTACCCACCCTCCCTAAGAAGTCGAGCAATTCAGCCTAGGCCACACATGTATCATTATGTATAACCCTTCCACAATACTCATGTTGTGAAAGGCTAACTACATTTTGCTCCTTTTCAACCCATTCCGCTTTATTGAATTTTCTCCCTTGACCCTGTCCCCTTTCCAAAGTGTTTGTTTTGATTACCTCCACCCCCATCTGCCCTCCCCTCCATCATCCCCCCCTTTTATTTTTTTTTATCTTCCTCCCTCTTCTTTCCTGTGGGGTAAGATACCCAACTGAGTATGTATGGTATTTCCCCTCAGGCCAAATCTGATGAGAGCAAGGTTCACTCATTCCCCCCCTCACCTGCCCTCTCCCCTCCTCCCACAGAACTGCTTCCTCTTGCTACCTTTACTTGAGATAATCCACCCCATTCTATCTCTCCCTATCTCCCTCTATCAGTATGTTGCTCTCTCATCCCTTAATTTCATTTTATTTCTTTTAGATATCTTTCCTTCATCTTCAACTCACCCTGTGTCTGCTCTCTCTCTTTTACATATATATATATAAATATATATAAACAGACATATATATATATACACATACATACACATACATACATATATACATAGATATATACATACATACACATTCTCTTATATATATACATAAACATATACATATATATATGCATATTCCCTTCAACTACCCTAATACTGAGGTCTCATGAATCATACATATCTTTCCATGTAGGAATGTAAACAAAACAGTTCAACTTTAGTAAGTCCCTTGCAATTTCCGTTTCTTGATTACCTTTTCATGCTTCTCTTGATTCTTGTGTTTGAAAGTCAAATTTTCTATTCAGTTCTGGTCTTTTCATTGAGAAAGCTTGAAAGTCCTCTATTTTATTGAAAGTCCATATTTTGCCTTGGAACATGATAGTTTTGCTGGGTAGGTGATTCTAGGTTTTAATCCTATCTCCATTGACCTCCGGAATATCGCATTCCAAGCCCTTCGATCTCTTAATGTAGAAGCTGCCAGGTCTTGGGTTATTCTGATTGGGTTTCCACAATACTCAAATTGTTTCTTTCTGGCTGCTTGCAGTATTTTCTCCTTGATCTGGGAGCTCTGGAATTTGGCAACAATATTCCTAGGAGATTTCTTTTTGGGATCTATTTGAGGAGGCGATCAATGGATTCTTTCAATTTCTATTTTGCCCTGTGGCTCTAGAATATCAGGGCAGTTCTCCTTGATAATTTCTTGAAAGATGATATCTAGGCTCTTTTTTTGATCATGGCTTTCAGGTAGTCCAATAATTTTTAAATTATCTCTCCTGGATCTATTTTCCAGGTCAGTGGTTTTTCCAAGGAGATATTTCACATTGGCTTCCATTTTTTCCTTCCTTTGGTTCTGTTTTATAATATCCTGATTTCTCATCAAGTCACTAGCTTCCACTTGCTCCAATCTAATTTTTAAGGTAGTATTTTCTTTAGTGGTCTTTTGGACCTCTTTTTGCATTTGGCTAATTCTGCCTTTCAAGGCATTCTTCTCCTCATTGGCTTTTTGGAGCTCTTTTGCCATTTGAGTTAGTCTGTTTTTTAAGGTGTTGTTTTCTTCAGTGTATTTTTCAGTATTTTTTTGGGTCTCCTTTAGCAAGTCATTGACTTGTTTTTCATGGTTTTCTCGCATCCTTCTCATTTCTCTTCCCAATTTTTCCTCTACTTCTCTAACTTGCTTTTCCAAATCCTTTTTGAGTTCTTCTATGGCCTGGGGCCAGTTCATGTTTTTCTTGGAGGCTTTTGTTGTAGGCTCTATGAGTTTGTTGTCTTCTTTAGGCTGTATGTTTTGGTCTTCTTTGTCACCAAAGAAAGAATCCAAAGTCTGAGACTGAATCTGGGCGCATTTTCGCTGTCTGGCCATATTCCCAACCAACTAACTTGACCCTTGAGTTTTTCAGTGGGGTATGACTGCTTGTAGACTAACGAGTTCTATGTTCCACGTTTGGGGGGGAGGTGCCAGCTCTGTCAGACCCGCACTGCTCCTTCCCCAAGAACTCCCAACCCGAACTGGGCTTAGATCTTCGGCAGGCTGTGCACCCCTGCTCTGATCTGCCACTTAATTCCTCCCACCAGGTGGGCCTGGAGCCAGAAGTAACAACAGCTGTAGCTGCCCCACCTCTGCTGCCCCCGGGGCTGGAAGCCGAACCGTGAACTCCTTCCACTCCCGCAGCTTTTCCCACTAACCTTCTCTGCAATCTTTGGTGTTTGTGGGTCGAGGGGTCTGGTAACTGCTGCAGCTCACTGAATCAGGGCGCTAGGGCCCCCTCCGCCCGGCTTCTGGTCTGGATGGTCCATGCCGCTCAAACTGGGCTCTGCTCCACTCCGTTCCCAGCTCCCAGCTCCCAGCTCCGTGTGGAATAGACCTCACCCAGAGACCATCCAGGCTGTCCTGGGCTGGAGCCCTGCTTCCCTCTGCTGTTCTGTGGGTTCTGCCATTCTAGAATTGGTTAAGAGCCATTTTTTATAGGTTTTTGGAGGGACTCGGTAACGGAGCTCACTCTAGTCCCTGCTTACCAGCCGCCATCTTGGCTCCACCCCCTCCATCTCATTTTTTGATGTTCTAGTTGTTAGGAAGTATTTCCTTAAAAACAAAACAAAACTAAGCTAAATTAACTTTTTTGAAACTTTTATCCACTTGGTTCTGATTCTTCACTCTGGGGCCAAACAGAACAACTCATAACCATGAGTCGATTAATCAACAAGAATTTATTAACTGTTTTGCTGGGCACTGTGCTAAGCATTTGAGGTACAAAGGTAAGTGTGGGGCTCCACCTCTCACTTCAATTGAATTAATCAATAAATTGACTTTATGAAGTTTTAAATGTATAAATGAGGTGTTTTATACCCTATGATCTCTTTACAAGGTGTGAAAATGTTTGACTGGGTGAAGAAAGAAAGCAAATTACTGGTTGAGAGGATCACTCACGCCTATTGGGCCTATGTATAAAAATAGCAGTCAGTCCAATGGTGACCTTAGTCAACCAGTAAACAATTCTAGTGATGAATGGATTCTAGTTCAGGGAATTCCAGGTAAGTGCCTAAGAGGAAATCAATCACTCTTAGCAGAGGCTAGTGATAGAACTCCTCTCTCTGTCTGTCTCTCTGTCTGTCTCTGTCTCTCTCTGTCTCTCTGTCTCTCTCTCCCTCCCCTCATATTAAGTATATAATCAGAGAGGATGGACTAGTAGCAGACAGTGCAGCCTAGATCAGAGAGGCTCAACCACTGGAAAACAATATATCCATCTGGGAGTGCTAAGCATTAAAGGAAAGGTAACTTTGTGGAACACGACCCTTTGTGGAGAGGAGGAGTGCTGGCTATATTCTCTACTAAGAGACTGACTCTCTGTGCCAGTTCTAAGTAGTCCTATCTCCTTGAAGATTTAAAAGAAAGCAATGAAGCTGTGGGTTGCTCCTCTTGAATACCCAGTTCTGGCTTAGCAATTCCCAAGTCTGCAGTCAGAAGATTTTTGGTCATCACACTATACAAACCCTTGAGTCATTTATGTGATTGCTTAAATGAAAACCAAGTAGGGGAATATATGTGCAAAGAAAGGAAAAAAAATAGTCACTACCCTGAAGGAGCTTATATTCTAATGGGGGAGACAATATGTAAATAAATAGGTATTTGTAAGACGTATACAGTGTAGAAAGATGGTTTCGGATAAGTTCAGAGGGGAGGGCTCTAGTAACAAGGGAGAATGGGAATGGCATCCTACAGAAGGTAACATGACAGTTGATCTCTGTGTTGAAGGAACCTGAGGATTCTAAAAGGCAGAATTAAGGAAGGAGAATGTTTCAGGCATAAGAGGCAGTGGACAGACACTGCAAAAGCATGGAGATCAGAAATGGAGTATCAGGTACAAGGAACAGCAAGGGTCTTGGGGGACACTCATGTCCTAGATGAAGCTCCAGCAGTAGAGACTGAGAAGGAGTGAGCAGATAGGTGGGAGCAGAACAAAAAGAGATCAGTGTCATGAAAACCTATAGAGGAGGGATTTTTAAGGAGAAGGAGGTGATCTACAGTGTCAAAAATCACAGAGAGATCAAGAAGAGAGAGGATTAATAAATGATCATTATATTTGGCAATTAAGAGATTTGAAGATAGTAGTTTCAGTTAAATGATCAACTTAGAAGTGTCTAAGTTCCATACCAAGAATACAGTAGATGCCCAATTAGTACTTTTTTTTGATTGCTGCAAAAAGAGAGAGGCAACACGGTATAGTGGATAGAGAAATGGCCTTGGAGGAAGGAAGACCTGGATTCAAATCATCCCTCTATACTTACTGGCATGTGACCTGGGGCAAATCACTTAAATATTTAGTTCCCTAGGCAACTCCTTGAAGAGAAGGTGCCAGCCTGCATTGTTAGTGAGAATTTCCTAATTTCATTGAAATTATACATCTGGTCCTTCTCTTGACTGCTGAAATGATGGAAATTTCAAACTGAGTAGACTGTGTGTGTGTGTGTGTGTGTGTGTGTGTATGTGTGTGACGTCCTGTCAGATATCTCCAGAAATGGAGAGGTCTGAGGGCATGCCAGCCTTCTCACTCTCCCTGAAACTACATTGCACATATCACCTCCTACTTTTATAGAAAGACAGAGCCAACTTTGCTTGAGTGGATCTCTTTAACAGTGAATTTTAATTTCAATTTCTAAATTGAAAAGATGACATCTCTTATAATTCCCTAAGTTCCCATGTTTTAAATATTTCTGAAGATTTCTTCTTATCAGCCCAGAAGTGAGATTTAGTTAGCACAGGGCACTCTCCTTACGATTGCAGATTGTACCCTGTCTACACCTAACTAGATCATAGGTCATAGAGCTAGAACTACAAAGGCCCCTAGAGGCCACACAGTCCAACCACCATACTTTACAGATAAGTAAACTGAGGATCAGGAAGTTTAAGTCATTTGTCTAAGGTGACACAGGTAATGAGCATCAGAGGTAGAATCTGAACCCAGGTCTTCCAAACTCTTAAGTTCAGGGCTTCATCCTTGGTACTGCCTCTATTATTATGACTCAATTCTACATCTAGACTCATACCTGGTTCTTCCAACCTATGTCCTTCTACTTAGTTTACTGTCCGTCAGTCAATAAACATGTATTAAGCACCTGCTGTCTGCCAAGCACTATGCTATACTCTGGGGATTAAAAAAGATAGTCCCTGCCCTCATGGAACTCAGAGTCTAATAAAGGAGAAAACAAGCAAATGAATATGGAAAAAATAGTTATATATGGGACGAATAGGAAATAAGAAAGGCAAGCACTAGAATTAAGGGAAAGGCTTCCTCTAAAACTTGGGATTTTAGTTGGGACTTAAAGGAAGCCAGGAAATTCAGTAGGCAGATATGAGAAGGGAGAAGAGCGTTACAGCCATGTCAACAGCCAGAGAAAACATCCAGAACTGGAAGATGGGGGATCTTGTTCATGGAACATCCAGCAGGCGAGCATCACTGAATCAAAGAGAATGTGTTGGGGAGTAAGTTGTAGGAAGATCAGAATGGTAGGAGGGGGCTAGGTTATGAAGGGACTTTGAACACAAAACAGAGCATTTTATATTTGATCCTGGAGGGGACAGGGAGCCATCAGAGTTAATTGAGTGGGAGGTGATCACAGCCTCAGACCTAAACTTCAGGAAAATCATTTTGGTGGCTGAATGGAGGATGGATTGGACTGGGGAGAGACTTGAGGAGGCTGTTGAATAGCCTAGATGTGAGGTGATAAGGACCTCCACCGGAGTGGTGGCAATGTCTAAGGAGAGAAGGGGGTATATTTGAGAGATGCTGCAGAGGTGAAATCAGCAGGTCTAGGTAACAGATTGGATATGGGGAGGGGAAGAGGAAGAGAGATAGTGAGGAGTCAAGGATGAGACCTAGGTTGGGAGCCTGAGGGACTAGGAGAATGATGTTTCCCTCTACCACAATGGGGAAGGCAAGAGGAGGAAGGGTTTAGGGAGAAAGATAATGAGTTCTATTTTGGATGTGATGAATTTAAGATGTTAGTGATATCCAGTTTGAGAAGTCTGAAAGATACCTGGAGATTTGAGATTGGAGGTTAGCAGAGAGATTGGGGCAGGATAGGTAATTTTAAGAATCATCAGCAAAGAGATAATAATTGAGCCCATGGAAGTTGATGTGATCACCAAGTGAAAAAGTATGGAAGAAGAAGAGAATAAAGCCCAGTTAGAGGGCATGGTTTGGAGGAGGACTCAGCAAAAGAGACTGAGCAAAATAGGTAGTTGGAGAATCAGGAAAAAGAAGTGTCCTAAAAACCTAGAGAGAAAATAGTATTAAGCCGGAAAGAGTGATTAACAGTGTTAAAGTCAACAGAGAGGTGAAGGATAATGAGGATTGAGAAAAGGCCATTGGTTATGGAAATTAAGAGATCACTGGTAACTTTAGAGAGAGCAGTTTTAGTGCAGTGATGAAGTCAGAAGTCAAATTGTAAGGAGTTAAGAAGGGAATGAGGAGAGAGAAAGTGGAGGCATCTGTTGTAGACAAGCTTTTCAAGGAGTTTAGCTACAAATGGCAGAAGAGATATGGGATGGTAACTAACAAGAATGGAAGAGTGAAATACGGTTTGTTTTTTTTTAAGATAGAGGAAATATGGGTATGTTCTGAAGCGCTAGGGAATGAGCCAGTAGACAGAGAGAGATGGAAAATAAGTTAAAGAGTGGGAATAACAGAGGGGACAATGTCTCGGAGGAGACTAAATGGAATGGAATCTCTTGAGCTTGTAGAGGGATTAGCCTTGGTAAGGAGTAAGGCCACCTCATCATGTTAGATAAGGGTGAAAGGAGAGATAATGCCAGAAGCCAAATAAGTGATATGAGATGATCAAGAAGAGAGAAGAGGGAGCTCATGGGGCATGACCTCAATTTTTTTTCTTCTGCAAAATATAATATAAAGTTCTTGGATGAGAGGGGAAGGGAAGAGGAAGCCAGGGGAGGCTTCGGGAGGGATGAAAAGGTTTGGAAAAGTGGCTGCAGAGGGTAGAATAGTGGGTCGATAAGTGAGTTCAAAGATCAGACTGTATCGTTACTAATTGTTTCAAATATATATAATGTCCTCGATAAATATTTGGGTTTTTTTTTTGACTGCTACTTTTAAAAATTATTTATTTATTTAGTTTTAGTTTTCAACATTCACATTTATGACATTTTGAGTTCTAAATTTTTCCTCCTCCCCAAGATGGCCTGCAATCTGATATAGGCTATACACGTACAATTATATTACACATTTTCCTCATTAATTATGTTATGAAAGAAGAATCAGAACAAAAGGAAAAGTTATGAAAAAGAAAAAAAGAGAAAATAGCAGGCTTCAATCTGCAGTCAGACTCCATCGTTCTTTCTCTGGTTGTGAATAACATTTTCCCTCATGAATCTTTTGGAATTGTCTTAGATCATTGCATTGCTGAGAACACCTAAGTCTATCAAAGTTGGTTATCACACAATGTTGCTGTTACTGTGTACAGTGTCGTCCTGGTTCTGCTCACTTCACTCAGCATCAGTTCATGTAAGTCTTTCCTTTTTCTGAAATCATCCTGCTCATCATTTCTTATGGAAAACTAGTATTCTATTACGTCCCCATACCACAACTTGTTCAATCGTTTCCCCATTGATGGGCATCCCCTCAATTTCCAATTCTTTGCCACCACAAAAAGGGTTCATACATGTGAATCCTTTTCCCTTTGTTAATGATCTCTTTGGGATATAGTCCTAAAAGTGGTATTGCTGGATCAAAGGGCATGTACAGTTTTATAGCCCTTTGGGCATAGTTCCAAATTGCTCTCCAGAGTGGTTGGATCAGTTCATAACTCCACCAACAATGCATTAGTGTTCCGATTTTCCCACATCTTCTCCAACATTTATCATTTTCCTGTTTTGTCGTATTAGCCAATCTGATAGGTCCGATGTGGTACCTCAGAGTTGTTTTAATTTGCATTTCTCTAATCAATAGTGATTTAGAGCATCTGAAAACTGCCTATTCATATCATTTGACCATTCTGATAAATATTTATTGCAAATGATTGTATATATGTAATTTAGGTATTGTTTTTATTAGCAGGCTATTCTCTCTGTGTATATTGTGAGGATAAGCACACTTCAACTGTCAGCACAGTGTGCACATATGTGTGTATGTTATATCTGTGATACACACAAATATAAAATGTATGTTCATATGGTTAAAATTTTCCTCTCTGTAGCCTTTGAAGCTCATATGGGAATTTAGAGCTAAGTATATACATGGTCTACTGTGACATCTGTCGTGTACGTGTTGTTCTCATGTCAAGCTGTTTCAATAGATTTCAAATAGCATTGGCATAGCACTTCTGATAAAGAACATTTAAAAAGATCATATAAATCTTGCCATGTAGGGATTTATGTCTGCCATTTTTGGGAGGCCTGTCATATTTTTCCCCATCTCTTAAAAAAAAGAAACAATTCTTTGTTATAGAAAGATCAACCCTGAGAGAATGGTAGCTTTGTAACTTCCTCCTTCATTAGACCGTAGTTGTGTTACTACAACTTTGCTGAAAGGCACTGCAATGAATTCAGGGAGTGGAATCTTCTTTCCCTAGTTCCAGTTCCAAGAATTGTAGCGGGCAGAATAGAAGCTGCTCTCCTGCTCCTGCTGAAGGAAGACATACTAGATCTTGGAGCCTTAAATAAAAAGGCCATCCTCAAAATAGAATCTGCTTCATAGAAGACTAAATAGGTTCCTTTTCAGTAAGTTTTCTGTTCAAGGTAATGAGGTAAAAGTTTCCCCGAGCCAAGACCGACAGCTCAGTAACTCTGCCAGGAGAAGCAATAACCAAACCCATAGAATGAGGTTGGTCCAACAAAACTCCAAAACAGCCCACTGAATTGTCATATTTCAGTTATTTTGCAGAAGGCAAGGTAGACAGAGGGGTGAAGGATCCCGTTGTAATCCAAGAACAATAATTCTATAGAGATTCTCAATATTTTCAAATCTGTCATTGCTTCTTTTCCTAAAGTAAGGATTCTCTTGGATGATTTTGTAACAGCAATTCAACAGACATTTATTAAAGATCTACTAAGTGCAAAGTCCTATGATAGGTGTTAGAGATACAGAGATGTAAAAAGATATAGTCCCTGCCCTCATGGAGCTCACAACAATAATTAGAATTCTAATAAAGCTTTTGTTTATGCAACTAAGTTTTATAATTATTTTTATTTAGTTAAATATTTCCCAATTACATGTAATTTTTTGAACAATCATTTTTTTAAAAAAATTGAGTTCCAAATTTTTTCCTTCTCTTCCACTCCTCCCTGCTCCTTGAGGTGGCATGCAATTTGATAGAGATTGTGAAGTCATGCAAAGTATATTTCTATATTAGTCATGTTGCAAAAGAAAATACAAGCAAAAGAAAATAAAAAATAAAGTTAAAAAAGCATGCTTCGATCTGCATTCAGAGTTCATCAAATCTCTCTGAGGAGATGGACAACATTTTTCGTCATGCGTCCTTTGGAATTGTCTTAATCAGAATAGCCAAGTCTTTCACAGTTGATCATCCTTACAATGTTGCTGTCACAGTGTACAATATTCTCCTGCTTCTGTTCACCTCACCCTGCCATCAGTTGATATAGATCTTGGCTTGTTTTTTCCTGAAATCATCCCTCTCATCATCTCCCATAGCATAATAGTATTCCATCGCATTCATGTACTACCACTTGTTCAGACATTCCTCACTTGATGGGGATCTCCTCGATTTCCAATTTTTTGTGACCACAAAAAGAGCTGCTATCAATATTTTTGTATAAATAGGTCCTTTCCCCTTTTCTTTGATCTCTTTAGGATACAGACTTAGTAGTGGTATTGCTGGGTCAAAGGGTATTATGTTCCCAAGTTTTAAAAAACTTCTTTCTTTACAACCATATGAGGTAGGTAGTGCAAGTTTTATTGTCCCCACTTTATGCTTGGGGAAACTGAGGCTCTGAAAGGTAAAGTGGCAAGCTCAGCATCATAAAGGTAGGAAATTTTAAGCACCACCATTTCACTTCAGGTCTCTTGACTCTTAATTCAGGGCATTTTTATTTTTAAAAACTACATCACAGGGGCAGCTAGGTGGCACAGCAGATAGCATGCTGGGCCTGGAATCAGGAAAACCTGAGTTCAGATCTAGCCTCAGGCACTTACTAGTTGAGTGAACCTGGACAATCACTTAACTCTTTTAGCTTCAGTTTCTTCATCTGTAAAATATTTGAAAAAAAATAGCAAACCACTCAAACCACTCCAGTGTCTCTGCCAAGAAGACCCCAAATGGGGTTGCAAAGAGTTGAACGTGCCTGAAAACAGCTGAACAAGAACAGCATCACAGACTGATAGAGCGCCAGTGTGAGTAGTGAGTAAAACACTGGACTTGGACTCAGAAGTCTTGAGTTCAAATCCTACCCCTAAGACCTTCCAGCAGAAGAACCTCTAAGTCTGTTTCCTCATCTGGAAAATAGAAATAATAACATTTTCACTACATACCTTTCAGGGTTGTTGTGAGGAAAGCATGTTGTAATCATTAATACATAGAAATATAAACCATAATGTGATATACAGAAAGATAATTTAATGCAAAGTAGACTAAAAGGTGCCATCAAGATAAAATGTTATAGGAAAATTTGATGAGGGAGAGGCCTGTTAGATACATAGGGTGGGAACCTTTTTTACAGGGTTCATAGGTCTGAACACGGTCATTTAGGCTATTGTACTGTCTCTGGGTAGGACTGCGATTTAGGGATCTCAAACAAATTGTCAAAAAAATAGAATCAAAATGCTATTCGTTGTGAGTTCCTACTCTCAGTCACATACGTTAGAAGAGTGCATCTTGAGAAAAGAATTAACTTGAACCTTCATGGGAGTGATTAAATAAGCATAGAAGTCTGTGTGGAAGATACATGTTGTCAGCAGAGATTTAAAGGTGGGTGGGAAAAATGAACAGAAGATGAGAAATGGCAAGCTGTTCTTAGAATAGGAGGCAGGCCAAATGGGTTAGGGAGAAGAAAACAAATATGATAGTGAAAAGGGCAGAGAGAGGAATAAAAAAGAAACAAAGACAGAGATGCTACTAGGAGTCCAGTTATGGGATATCTGGTGGGTGAGAATGTCAGCCATTTTTTGCCTTTTATCTCACTCTTAAATCTTAATTACTCTAATAGAGCATAAGCCACTGCTTCATGGTGGAGTGGGGAATGCTCTGAACGAACTTGGAGGAATAAACTTTGGGTTGTAGTCTTGGCTTGATCAAGTTAAATCCTATGAATTCGATCTCCACCCCACTTCTCCCAACTGTTCCCTGTTCTTCCATTCTCATGGCTGCCATCCTCATTTAGGCCCTTTTTGCCTCTACTGTAGTCCATTGTAATAACCTGTTTTTATCCTTTCCTCAATGCCTCCCCCCTCTCAATCTCCATACATCTTCCTAATTGTTCCCAAGGGGTAGATCTGGCCATGCTACTCTCCTGACTCATTATTTCCTCTAGGATAAAGTATAAAATCCTGTGGCATTTAAAGCACTTCACAAATCTTACTCTTATATCTTTCTAGACCGATTTCACAAAACACTTCCCCAAAGTAGCCTACTTCCTACCTCCATGTCTTTGTATAGGCATTCCTTTCTGGCTACCATCCTATGACTGCCATCCTATGGCTAGAGTGCTCTTCTTTCTCCATTGTGCCTCCTAAAATCCCTGACTTCTCCAAAGCTCAGCTGAAGTGCTGCTTCTTGTGCAGGGATTTTCCTGATTCCCTCAAGTATTTGTGTTCTTTTTCTTAGCTTGGATATTACACTGTGTTCACTTGTCATATCTAACATGTGCATGGGATGGCCATCCATGTTGTAGTATCTCACACCTTTTACACAGGGTGTGTGGACAACTACTCACTTTTCTGGTCTGACCAGGTTTATTCCAACCTGCTCTCACACTGGCAGTCCTAGGTTTCCAGAAAAGAACCACAACTATTTAGTTCCACTCAAATTATCTTGGATCTTAGGGATTATGGGAAAACATATTCCTATTCCCCTGAACTATCAAGCCCTAACTAATGCATTTCCATTTACACAAAGCCAGCTACTCACGAAAACAATGACACTTTTAGATCTTAATTTTAACTATTTACCCAACGACAAGGCAAAAGAAATGATAAAAACATCAATAGCACTCATGTGTTAAAGCAAATGCAGGAATAATTAACATAGTTCACAATAAACTTGGGTCACACTCTCCAATCAATGCTCTTAGTATATTTGAGAGAAAATGGGCACATACTGACAGAAACCTGCCACAGAGGTACACAAGTAAGAAAAATCTATGTGTTCGTAGTAACTAACAACTCTGGAATTGTAAACTTGGTTGTCCTCTTTCTGTCTCAGCTATTGTCCATAAAAGTTTCTTGAGCAGGGGCAGCTAGGTGGTGCAGTGAGTAGAGCACCGACCCTGGAGTCAAGAGGACCTGAGTTCAAATTCAGTTTCAAACACTTGATATACTTTACTAGCTGTGTGACCTTGGGCAAGTCACTTAACCCCAATCGCCTGGCCTTCTCCCCTGCAAAAAAAAGTTTCTTGAACATATCTTCAGTGCTGAACAGATTCTTCCACTGCTAAGTTGATCCATGCTGTGTATAACTTACACTTTACCAGGCACAGCATCTCAGCTGAACTAGTTCATCCACTGGAAGACTTCTCTGAATCTCTGCTTACAAATTGTTCCTCTGCTCAACTAGATTAATTCCTTGATTGCAACTGCAGCATCTATCACTTCCAGCTTCAGATTTAGCTGATGCAGCTCTGGTTATGTGATCACTTAGTTCTTTGATAGATTTTACTTGTTCATTCAGGTATCAGTTTTCAATGAAATCCCATACATGGGGGTCACTTTAGATAGCTGCCAGTTTATACAATTCCAGTAACACCTGACTGACATCTCCCTGCCCAGGAGCAGGGCACATTCCATTGCGTCCAGCCCACTTTCTGAGTTACTGTTTTCTGATTGGTGTCCAGAAAAAACATTCTGCAACTTCCTAGGCTTTGAAGTTTCATCAGCTTCTGAGCATGTTCCTTATTCTTATGTGTCTGATGTGGAAGATATTTGGCAAAATTCTTTACTGCCACACCATCCTGGTAGAAGAAGTAAAACTTGGTCTGGTAGATAGAACTGGAGCTATAGGTTGATATGCTGGTTGATGGTGGCCTCTGGTAATTCTATCTGGGATGAGGCAGTCATAGAGGTAGCTGTGGAGAGGAGGAAGTGGTAGTGGTAAGGCCGAGGAGACTGAGGAGGCTGAGGAGGCTGGGGCAGTGGCCACTGGAGGCAACTGAAGCAGATGGCTACTGCTCAAATAGAAGGGTCTTGGTTAGTGGAATTGAAGGTGGAGAAATGGCTTCTCATCAAGTGCTTCAGAATCAGGAAACCATGGTGACTCTCCTTCCCCAGAATCTGGCAATTCTGGCCGAAGCATTCACTATCGGTACTTCATCTGGACCATTTCAGAGCATACATGATATTGTACTAACTGGATAAAACCCTAGAAAACTTCAAGGTCTCCTTAATGAAATCTGAGGTAATGTTGGCTAGTTTAAGCATCCACACTGGAAAAACAAAGTGTATAAGAAAAATTACCTCTCTGACTACTCCTCTCAGCCTCTTTTGCTAGTTCTTTGTTGTGCCCACTAACTTGGGTATCCTCCAAGATTCTGTCCTGGGTTCCCTTCTCTTTTCTGTATATACTATTCCACTTGGTGGGTGTAATATTAATTAAGGTGGGACCTTTTTACTGTTTTAGAATGCTAAATGAATTAAGTGTCTTTGATTGAGTCTAACTAGGTGCTAAACCCCAGGCCCAAACCCCTAATTACTAGGTACTAAGCCAATGTGGGTGTGAAGCCCCCAGGGCCCTAAGGGGAGTTGCTAAGACCAGAGCCAATAGTATGTGCCTAAGTTTTGGTCGTTCAGATGACTTTCGATGACGCCTAAAGACTGTATAAAAAGAGAGAACAGAGTTGTTTGCTTGGGGTTCTGAGCCACAGGGGGAGTGGTGCATAACGCTGGGCCAGCTGTTGAGAGCTCCCTGGCTTGTCAAACCAGATGTTGATGGTTTCTTGGTAACTATGAATTGTGATCTGGTCTGTTTATATTGTGTATGTTTGTAACTTGTTTGTATTTGCTCTAAAGTTCAGGATGCTGGCATTTCCTCCTGAACTAAGTGAGTTTATATGTATATGTTGGATTAAAGTAAGATTGTTAACCTCTTAACATTACTTTCCTTAGTAAAGTAGATTGAAAGAACGTGTGCTGGCAGCATTCTTGTTGTTGGCCTTGTGTTGGTCTTTCGCCCCCACAACAACTGCTAGCCGAATTGTTGTAACAGTGGGATACCATGGATATGATGATTATCTCTATGCTCATGATTTCCAGATCTATCTACCCTAGTTTCTCTCATGATTCTCAGTCCCGCACCACCTCTAAATGTCTCACTATTGCCTACCACACAGAGTTCAAACTCATTAGCCTTGCATTCAAGGCCCACCATCATTTGGTACCACTCTATCTCTCTGGTCTTATTTTGTACCAGTATCCTCTAGGATTATTGTAATTCTGTATATGTTCCCACAGATTTCTCCCTCCATACTTCCATTTACACTGTCTCCTATACCTAGAATATCTTTCTAAGTAATCTTCCTTCCCTCTAATCTGTTGAATTCCTAAACCCAACTTTTTAAAACCCAATGCAATCTCTCCCTGACTACTGGCTCTTTCACTGCTGCCTAGACATGTGACTGTATTTCCCCCATCTTAAAGGAAAAAAATCTCTCATTTGATCCTGCCATTTCTGCCATCATCTTATCTCTCCTCTCCATAAATAAACTCCTTGAGAAAGAGATGTACATTTTTGCTTCCTCTCCCTCTCTTCTAAACTCTCTGCAACCTAGCTTCATACTTCACTATTCAGATGAAAATGCTTCTCTCCAAGTTATCAATGATCTCTTTTGTAAAATTTAAATTTTATTTTGTTTTCAGATCCTCATTCTAATCCTCCCACTTCCTCTTCCTGTCTCACCCACACCATCATTGAAAAAGCAAGAAAAACAAAATTCCTGTTACAAACATGTATAGTCAAACAAAACAAATTCCAACATTGGCCATATTAAAAAGATATTACTCTGTACTCTAGGCCATCATAACTCTATCAGGAGGTGGGCAGCATGTTTCATCTTGAATTCTTTGGAATTATGGTTGATCATTTGTTGATCAGAGTTCATAAATCTATCAAAATTGCTTGTCTTTATAACATCCCAAAAATCTCTTAATTACCAAATCTAATAGCCTTTTCTCAATCACAATCCTTCTCACTACTATCTTAAGGATAAAATATAAACTCCTTTGTTTGGCATCTAAAGCTCTTTGTAACCTGTATATTTTCTCCCTTTTTAGTTTTCTTATACATTGCTTCTTGCCACATATTTCATACCAGCCTGTTTGCTGTTCCTCATACACAGTGATCCACTTCCTGTCTCAGTCCCTTTGCACTGTCTATTCCCTATATCTGGGATGTTTTCCTTCCCCACCTTTATCTCATAGAATCCTTGGCTTTCTCCAAGACTCAGCTCAAACGCCACTTTCTACAAGAAATGGCTTTGAGTGTTCCATCTGCTTGTGCCTTCCTTCTGAGATTACCTCCCAAATACTCTGAATGACTATATATATATAGATATACAAATACATATGCAAATCATGTATACCTATATGTGAATATATATGTATGTATAGAAATGTGCATATATGCATATACATGTGTATATGTAACTATCTTGGTTATTTACATGTTGCTCCTCACATTAAAATATAAGGTCCTTGAGGGCAGGGATGCTGGGAGATGGATTCCAGGAGAATTGTGATGATATGCAAAAGCAGTGCCTTGGAAAGATTGTGAAACATGTGCAGACACATGGTAACTGGTGTTGGTTGGTTAGCTACATGGTTGGAAGGAGTCTTTTTCCATTGACTGCAAAGCCAGAACTGTCAGAGTCTGAGTGAGCTTTGGGGACTCTTTTATTGAATTTGAGTGTGGGTTAGTGTGGTGACTCCACTCCCTAAGTGAGAGAATATACTTTAAAGGGAAAAGCCTCAGGGCCATCTTCCTCCTCTTAGGCTATATGGACCCTGAGAAAACAGCGATGTTTGGCCTTTTCATTAGTTCTTTTCTATTCTAGGTGAAGGGAATTTTAACGTAAAGAGAGAACCACAGTAAACAGGATGTCAAAATGTAGGTCCAGTGTTGCAACCAGCTCAGCATGAATGCCCTACAAAGCAACTAGTAATCTTTGACAGTATCCTTTGAGACCTCTTCAGTCCACCTTGGGACATGAACTTGATGGGACCAATGAGATGCAGCAACTGAGCTAAGTTTGATTCTATTCCCCCTGAGACTGAGGAAGAAGGAGAGCTATTCCAGAGGTATTGGGGAAAATGTGCATTTGTTCTTGCAATATCTTTGAAGTAAGCATCCCTTTGCCAAAGCCATTCAGAGTTAAGTTGTTATATAGAACTGGGGATCCAGTCACTAGCCCTAACAATGGGGGTATGGGTGTGGACAAACATATCAAGCAGACCCTTTAGCTAATGGCAGAGAAGAAATACTCTATAATCCACTCCAGTACCCAGGAACTGTGAAGGAAGTTGTAATCACCCTGGTTCTGGAACAGTGGGCCAGCATGCACATGTTACAAAGACTAATAAAGATAATTTGATACAGTATTTGCACAGCTCCTTATTTTTCCCAATCTTTTTTTTCCCTTCCAGAGACTGGTCTTTTTAACATTCATTGATTTGGGGGGAGGAAGCTAGCTGAGATGAGTGGGCTGTATTTTCATTATTCATTCATTGAACATACATGTTTTGACATCTTGAATAGAAATGACTTAATCTAGTAACTATGTTTATGTGATGCTGCTCCATGGAAGTTGCTACTAAGCCCATCCACAATGCAAGAACTTGACATAAAATTTGGTTTTCAATAGATCAAGTCTCTTAATTTTGAATTCTTCTTGAGGAAAATCACTGAGTTAATCTACTATTGCATCTCCTATACAAATTCTGAGCCATTTGCCTCACTTTGATTTCTCTGAAATTAGCCTGTGAAATAAAAAGAGAGAATAGACACATACATACACAATGACATAGTACGAACCACCTGTTTTTATTGGAAGAGCTACTTACGTCACCACCTTGGTTAGTAAAAGACAGTCACCTACAAGTATGAAATTACTTTCCTTTAAAGCTAATGATTTGGACAGGTAAAAAGGAGCTAAAGTGTAGTAGTAGCCTTCCCTTCCCAAAGGAGATTGTGAAGAGAAAAGATATTAAGCTGGAAAAGAGACAGATTAGACAAGTCATTCAGCAGAGATGTTAAATCATGAAGGACAGAAGGAATTGCTGCCTCTTCCTTTTTCTCCTGTTCTATACTTGAAAAGCTGATATTTATAGACAATGACTGGGAGGACAGTGAAGGATACAGGGATTCAGTTGGTTACAAGTACAAAGAAGAGGTTGAGGAAATGATCTGATTATTTGCCAAGTCTTGTTTAGAAGAGAGATGGAAGGACAGATTGTCAAAATGAGAGAGAGAGAGAAGAGAGAGAGAGAGAGAGAGAGAGAGAGAGAGAGAGAGAGAGAGAGAGAGAGAGAGAGAGAGAGAGAGAGAGAGGAGAGGAGGAGGGGAGGGGAGAGGAGAGAGAAGAGAGAGACAGAGAGATATCAGAGTTCAGCATCAAAGAGGTTGTATAGTTAAGGGTAAAGGTGAGCTCTAAGAGATGGCCATAACTGTAGTGGTGCTCCAGGTCTTGGGAGTTGAGGAGGTTGATGCATGGGGAAGTCAATGTGTTAGAAGGCACCTCAACATGTGTATTAGGGCAGAAGAGAAGACTAGGTACTGAAGTTCTGGAGAGAGGATAGAAAGTGACCTGATATTGGGTACATGACTATGCACCATGACTGTAACCAGGTGATACAGATAGATGGAGTGAATCTATAAAGAACAGAGATTTCTGGATAATAATGGCAAAGGTTCAGCCTGGAAGGTGGCAGTGAGAAGTAAGGAGTATGTTTACACAGCCCTCTGCTTCGGTGCATTGGGAGACCTAAGAGAAGTGTTCTTGGATGCCATTTTCTTTCTGAGAGGGAACCATGTTTCTGTGAGCTCTATGAGTTCTGTGAGTACGAAAAATGTGAAAAGAAGGAATCTAGGATAGAGGAAGAGTTAATCTACAATAGAACAACAGAGTTTCATGTGGTACAATGAAAGGGGAGGACAAAGGAAAAATAGAGATCTGGAAGTGGCTGGGGTGAGCTGGAAGGAGATGAGAGATATTTCATCTCATGGGGATGAGGGTACTGTCAAATCAAAGAGAATCAAAGAGAAAACGGGGAGTAGGAAGAAGGATTTCTCTATTCATGGAGCAGGGGGAGAATAAGTTTATTTGAAAAAGTTCCAAAATAATGGAGGATAGCATCACCTTGCTATTTTCCAAACACCAGGAAATAGTGGATAGAGGCAGCAGGAAAGTCAATTTGGGAGTCTAGATGGAAAAATCCATGGTGAGCAAGTGCCTAGTGAGACATCTAAACCCATATTTTAGCACTTAACATGGCACCTGGCAGATAGTAAGTACTTAATAAATTCTTGTTGACTGGTTGACTGACTAAGGGTTAGGTGAGAAGAGGTCAGGTATCTACACTTAAGTTTTTTTTTTCAGATGGTTCAGTAAGGTTGTACGTGTGGCTGTGTTCTAGGGTAAGGAATCCTTCAGATCCAATCCCTGAAAGGGGCCAGATTTGGAGCCTCACCCTCCTTTGTCCACTGATGGTGAAAGGAGGAGTAAGTGCTGCATTAGGAGTGTTGGTGATGATGTGCCCTGAATGCTCAGTGGGTGAAAACCTTTGGGCCTCATTCTTTTCTCAGATATTTTAGTAATAAAAGTCAGCAGCAGGTCTTAAAGTCTAGAGGCCTCCAAAGCTACCCTGACAGGTCAACTGATGGGGGCAAGTAGTCTAGCACTGACGGTGGCAAGACTCACCACTATCC